>NC_143511.1:19180096-19491346 GCF_031878675.1 Megascapheus bottae
GTAACTGTTTTGCATGGGGAACTCTGGGCCTGGGTGCTGTCCCTGAGCTCTTCAGCTCAAGGCTAATGCCTTATTCCCAGGAGCCAGAGTCTCACTTCTGGTTTTCTAGTCTCTCGTTTTCTTAGTGCCCGGGCTGGCTTTGAACTGTGATTCTCAGATCTCAGCCTTCTGAGTAGCTAGGATTACAGGCATGAGCCACTACGCCCACCTTTAACCTCTTAATTGATCATTCTGCCTTAGACTCATCTGTTTAAGTCATCCTTTCAAACTGTTTCTCAAAACATAGAGCAAAAATTCCAAGGTGACCAATGTCCCTTCATTACCTAAAACCCTAAAGTGGTACCTCATCTTCACAGATGCTATAAACACAAGGATTATATATACCCCAGCATAGGTGATACCCTTTGAACCTGGAGCAGTGAGAGGTTGGAATGAACTGGAGTGCTTTCATTGACTGAAGGCATTTAGAGTGCAATCAAACACTTGTGCCAGCCATAAAAGCAACAGCTTCAAGCAGAAAGAAAGCCATGAGTAATAATAATTTCTTCCTCAGGAAAGTCCTTTTCTCATCTTAACATAAAAGTCTTCTTTGAGAGGGTGGGGTGGAGGCATAGAAATTTTGGGATAAAGGGAGGAACAAATGCAGCAGTGATACTCAATAGACCCTACGTTGAAAATGGGTTATACAACTTGTGAGTGAGGATGGGAGGGAAAACCTGGGGGAGAACAAGGAGGGAAGGGGGGGTGACAGCATTCACAAAAACTATACTCGTTACCTGACTTATATAATGTAACCCCTCTATATAGCACCTTTACTGTATATGTCTTCTTTGGCCTGATTTCTACACTTATCACTTTTTAAAAAATTAGCTATTTTTGTGAGTGTGAATGTGTGTGTGTGTACATACATGTACCAATACTGGGGCTTGAACTCAGAACCTTGGTGGCGTTCCTTAGCTTTGCACTCAAGACTAGTGCTGTACCCATTCTGGCTGTGTGTGTGTGTGTGTGTGTGTGTGTGTGTGTGTGTGTGTGCGCGCGCTCATTAGAGATAAGTGTCATATAGACTTTCCTGCCTGGACTGGCCTTGCACCCCAGTCTCAACCTCCCAACCTCCTGAGTAACTAGGGTTGTAAGCACGAATCTCCAGTACCTGGCTTTAATCCTCTAGATATCTGCAGCTTCAGCCTGACTCATTCTCCAGGCTGGCTGTCCCACTTGCTTATTTCCTTCAAGTTTCAGGCCTCCCTGTTTCCACTCATCTTCACCACCCTCCTTTCCATATCTCCTATTTATTCTCTTTAAAATAAAATCTCAAGAAGCTTTCCTAGATAACCCCAACACATACATATGCACAAAAGTCTGTGCTTTTGTAGACCTTGGTACTAACAACTGCTATCATTGTATTATCTCCATCATTTTAAATTGTATCTTTACTGTGATCTCTTAATGTTAATTCCCAAGAGAGCAGAAATTGACATGGCATTAGTGTGTAATTCTCTGAGTTACGTTTATAATAGCCACGCAGTAAATATTTGCTGAGCCCAAGACTAACAGAAGAGTCCAAAAGACTTCTAATGCCTGGAGCCATTCGTTAACTAGGGATTAGGTAGATCTTGAGCAAACACTCTGTCTCAGTGACTCTTTCTAGATAGAGACTGTACATTTACCTCAAAGGGTTTTAATGTAATCAAATTAAAGAAGACATGGATGAGGAAATAGCACAGTGCCTGGCCTTTTTGTGAGATTCAGAAAGAATATTTCAATGGAGCTATGTTAGAAATGGTTCTGAATCCAGCCTTGCAAATAAAAGGCTGCTTTGACTACAGAGCAAGTGGTCTTTTTCTTTTTCTTTTCTGTTGTTGGGTGGGCTTGAACTTAGGACCTGAATGTTGTCTCTGAGCATTTTTGTTCAAGGCTATGACTCTACCATTTGAGCCATAGCACCCCTTCCAATTTTTCTGATGATTAATTGGAGATGGAAGTCTCATGGTCTTTCCTGCAAGGGTTGGCTTCAAACTGCAATCCTCTGACCTCAGTAGTAGCTAGGATTACAGACACACAGGCACATGGCACTTCCCGTCTTTCCTTCCTTCCTTCCTCCTTCCTTCCTTCCTTCCTTCCTTCCTTCCTTCCTTCCTTCTTTCATTCCTTTCTTCCTTTCTCTCTCTCTCCTCTCTCTCACCCCCCCCTTTTTTTTCCCAGTCCTGGGGCTTGAACTCAGGGAATGGGCACTGTCCTTGAGCTTTCTCAAGGCTAGCATTCTACTACTTGAGCCACAGTGCCACTTTCGACTTTTACTGTGAATGTGGTACAGAGGAATCAAACCCAAGGCTTTGTGCATGTTAGGCACTCTACCACTAGGCCTCACTCACAGCCCAACCACTGGCCTTTTCTAATGCTTCAGTGTAAACACACTCTACCGTTCGCTCCAAAATCCCTTCTGAAAAACCCTTCTTTGAGGGGCTGGGGATTTAGCTCAGTGGAAGAGCCTTTGCCTGGCAAGTGCAAGGCCCTGAGTTTGGTCCTCAGCTCTGGGGAAAAAAAATTAACTTCCAGCACATGATGTGACCTTATTTAGAAAAAGAGTCTGTCTAGATGGAATCAAGTTATGATAAGGTCTTTAGACTTGGGTCCTAATTCCACATTACTGATTTCTTATTAAAAAAGTAAAATAAAAAGAAGGGAATTTGGGTAAAGACACACAAATAGAATGACATGTGAATACAGAGGCATGGATTTGAAAAATGCCAGATTGTCAGTCACTATCATAAGTTACGAAGAGGTGTGGCTCTAATTATACCTTAGTGTTGGGCTTCTTGCTTCCAGAACTATGATACAATAAGTTTGTCTATTTATTCATTTTTATTTTCTTTCTCTATCTCTTTCAGTCCCTCTCTGTTTCTCTGTCTCTGTCTCTCTCTTTTTGTGTCTTTATCTCTGTCTCTTCCCTTCCTGGCCACCCTAAGCAGTACTAGCAATTGAATAGAGATCTCAGTACAGGGCAATGAGCTACAGCAAACACTGTAAATGTAGAAGTGGCTTTGGAATTGAGTAATGGGTAGAAACTGTAAGGGTTTTCAAGAACTCGATGACGGAAGTCTAAACCACCTTGTGATGGAAGGAGAAATGCAGTAATTAAAGGCAATTCTGATAAGAGGTCAGAGAGAAGTGAGGAGTACTGTAGAGAAAGCATCTCCTCATCATTCTAGAGATGGCAGAAATCATCAAGAACAGAATGCTGTAGGAATAGGACTGTTCATGACACTTCTAGTGGGCAATTCAACTGGAAATAAGGAGCATGTTATTAGACACTACTGTAAAAGGCAATCTTTATTACACAGAAGACAAAACATTTTTCTCAAGTGTTTCCTAAGTATTTTGGGGAAAGCAGAACTGGAAAGGGATGAAGTTGGATATTTAGCTGAGGTAATTTCCATGCCAAGTCAAGAAGCTACAGCCTACCCACATCATCATGGAAACAAAGCCAAGGACTCAGCTGAATACCTGTTTTCCAAAGAGATTAGGGGTGTGATTTATGAGTTCGATCAGTCATCTCAGCAGAAGTCAGGAATGGAATCCACGAAATGTCTGTGGAGGCCCCTTTTCACTTCTTGACCCTTGAGTTACACGAGAAACCAAGACTTTGAGGAGTTTTATCCCAGTAGACTGCTACCTGCAGGACTGGAAGGACAGGAAGAATAGGGAGTCTAAAGGCAGAAATATATATATAGTTATATATATGGTTAGTGAAGCCAGCTAATTATTCTCAGATGATGAAATCTAATAAAAGTTTTCTCTCATGCACTTGCTTTATGCCAATTATTTCTTTATTTCTTTTCACTTCTTGCTTCTATAGCTCCCTATTTGAGAGCTAGGACAAGATGCATTAGCTTATTTTAAACACTCTTTTTATATTGGTATGCATTACCAGTAGAAGGGGTTGTTACATTATGCCATAAATGCAAATAATGTTCACTGAACAAAATCACTCTCTTATACCTCTTTTGCTGGTACTAGGCCTTGAATTCAAGGCCTGGATGCTGGCCCTTAGCTTCTTCTCACAAGGCTGGTGATCTACCACTTGAGCCATAGTCCTACTTCTAATTTCTGAGGAACAAGGATTCCAGCTGTGAGCCACAGACTCCCGGCTCTCTCATCTCTTTTTAAGACTGAGTTTCATTGCTCAGTAGCTTATTTTTGAAGCTGAGTTTTGATGGTCTAGATATAAATAAGTCCTCATTTCAGGCAACACAGTACTGAGCCCATGTTTCTTCTTGGCAAGAGAAAAGCCAGGAAATCCTATTGGGCTCCCTGTAGACCCATCTATGCAGTACCTTCTGGAGCTTTCCTACCTGCTTAAGAGGGTGCATTTCTTTTGTCATACATCTCTTCACTATACCCTTCCTGTTGTGTGATGGTTTGTGGGTATCAAGAAGACTTTTTGCTAGGAAATGTCTTCCTAGTTATGTCACAACACTCTCCCCAATAGAGTCATTCTTAGTGCTTTCCAGAATTATTCCTCTTGTAACCGGTCCAAGATGCTTTGTCACATTACCCAGGATCAGATGAGATTCTACAGCTCAGCTTAGCTTATTGATGAGAGTCTCTGAACCAAATGAGAGTGTTGAGTGAGAAAACAAAAGTACAAAAACAGTAGATTTTAGCTGTGTATGGGGGGGGTGCATTGGAGCACATGTGCGTGTGATATCAGGGGATAACTTACAGGGAAAAAAATCACACTTCATATCTTTATCAGGCTTTATCTCCCCCACTACAACTGTTCCACATTTCCAGATATTTTCCCTTTCAAAAGGTACAGAGGCAGCATTTGTTTCCATCTTTTCTTTAGACTGCAAGAAGGGAGGTACTTTACCACCCACAAAAGACAATGGAAACATTGGAAAAGTCTTCCTCTTTAGGTAAAGTCAGGGGAGCCCTTCAGCAATGCCTGGGTATCTTCTGGTCCTTCGTTTCCCTGGCATGGTAAACCAGGCCTCCCATGAAGTAACCTGGTTTAACTCTAATTCCTACGTCTTTTTCTTATGTCCCTCACTGAGCCCCTCTCTGAATTTTTTTCAGTTCCCTGAGATGCCCTGAGAGATGTCCTCCCTTTGTTATACCTACCTGACCTGTGGAACATTTTTCTCCTTGCTTCTCGCAGCATGTTTATTTCGGATCACTCTATGACCACCATACAACAAGCTCTTGGATTCAATCCTATGAAAGCAAAAAATACTCTGGCAAAACACTGGAGACAAAGACCCCCTACGGTAAAGTTCTCTATCCCTCACCACAGCCCTGAGCAGTGCTGTATACAGGCCTGAGGACATCTTATCATCATAGCCTTGAATAGTCAAGCTTGTGGCCCCCAGGACATCATCCCTGAAAGACCATTGCACCTGAGCAATGGACTGTTGGAAGTCCAGAGTGTGAACCAGCATGAGCATCCAGTGAGAGGGGTTCAACAATGCCTGGGAAGTTCATGCAGGCTGCATGGAGCCTCGGGTTAGGCTTGGGAATCGATATGGCTTGAAAGCTGTCCAATAATATTGAGAGTCACGTAGCTGTCTCCTAGACCCAACTTATTAACCCTTGCACAACCTACCCCAGAGGTTCCCTCCCTTGCAAAACCCTCTGGTTTAATGACAGCTCTGCTTCTCCTTTTCTTCAACGAAGTCTACTGTCTTACTTCTTCCTCTGTGTCCATGGACTCATTCTTTGAGATCATAGAGACAAAGGACCTGATTGAGGTGCTGTAGTTTTGTTTTGTTTTTTGTAATCACTTAGAATTTGCCTGCCTATGCTTCTGTTATCCTAGGCAAGAAACATTGATCCAGATGGCTCTCAACAGTCCAGGCCTGATCACTCATCCCCAAAGATCCAAACTGCCAAGAAACAAATGGTGGTGAAACAGGAAGGGAAGATTATTTGTATGGCTAACGCCAAGGACAATGAGCTAGCAACCTAAGTTCTGTCCTCTGGATACAGTCAGAAGTTCTAAAATGAAATAAGAACAGGAAGTAGGAAGTCTGTGCAGTCAAACAACCTTGATCACTCACTGGGTGGTTGGTAGATCATTATCTCAGGTCTTGGGGCTGATTCAGATCCTGTCATAAGATGACCACAGACAAGGCTTGCCTCCTGGAATGTAAGATAAACCCGGAAGGGAAAATAACTCAGGAAGAAAAGAAATAAGGGCAATGATTATGCTGTTTCAAGAAAGGAGGCCATGGTATATACTCAGCTTTCAGGACTGGCTTTGATCCATATACTTCAGACCTGGAAGAGGCCAGTGGCAATAGTGTTGAAGCTCATTGAGTGGTAGGAGTTGATTGTGAGACTTGTAGTCTTGTATTTTAGCTTTCTGCTTAAGAAGCCAGCAGAGCAGCATGTGTCCTCTTTGCACTCTTAGTATTGTTTTTTATGGTACAATATTAGTTCCATGCACAAATGGGACATATGCAAATTATATGTGGGGGTGGGTGGGTGAGTGTATGCATGAATGCACACTTGCATTTACAATGCTGGTAGTCAAGACCTTTCTCTACTTTACAAACATCCTGCTGGCACTGGTGGCTCACGCCTTTAATCCTAGCTACTCAGGAGGCTGAGATCTAAGGATCAGAGTTCAAAGCCAGCCCATGCAGTAAATCTATAAGACCCTTATTTCCAGTTAATTACCAGAATACCCGAAGTGGCATCGTGGCTCAAAATGGTAGATGCCATTGAGTGAAAAAGCTCAGGGACAGTACTCAGGCTCTGAGTTCATACTGCATAATAGAAAAGGAAAAAAAAAAGAATTAAAAATGGTGTAGCCATTGTGGAAGGAAGTAAGGAGTTCTGTCAAAATATTTTTAAAAATGAAATTAATATGTGTTCTAATGAAGCCACTACTAGGCATTTGCCTAAAAGAACTGAAATCAGGATGTGCAGGAGATAGCTGAACTCTTGTGTCTGCTGTGTCATTTTTCATAGTAACTCAGAAGATATACAGATAACCCTATGCATCCATGAACAAGCACATAAGAAAAATATACTACAGAACATTCATTGTTCAGCTTTGAAAAGAAGGAAACCTTATTACCTACAAAAACAGGGGTGGGCCTGAAAGTCATTGTACTAAGTAAACCAAGTGAGTCACAGAAGGACAAATACTATGTGATTCCTCTTCTGTGAGGCACCAAAAACCATGGACAGTATTAAGTAGGCAATAGGTTAATACAGACCAAGGAGTCAGAGAAGAAGGATATATGAGTACAAAGTTACAGTTATACAAAAATGAATTCCAGAGATCTGCTGTACAATTCAATGACTATAGTTAACAATTATATTTGTGCAAATTAATCCAAGTATGGGTGCATGCGTGTGTGGGTATGTGTAGAAAATATCCAGTTTGTGATATGTCATTTATACATCAATAAATCTGGAAAATACAATAGTGTAAATATTATTAGCAGGCATGGTGGTTGATATTTATAATCCAACTTATTTGATAGGCAAAGATCAGGAGACTCATCATAACATTTTGTCCAGGCAAAAATTTATTGAGCCAGGCAGAGGTGGCTCACATCTGTAACCCTAACTACTCAGGAGGCTGAGATCTGAGGACTGTGGTTTGAAGCCATCTGGGTCAAGAATGTCTGTGAGACTCATCTCCAATTAACTATAAGAAAACCGGAAGTGGAGCTGTGGTTCAAAGTGGTAGAGCACTAGCCTTAAGGAAAAAAAAAAAAGCTCAGGAAGCTCAGGAACAGGACGTAGGCTCTGAATTCAAGACCCACAAAAGAAAAGAGAAAAAAGAAAAAGAGAGAAAGAAAAGAAAAAAATTTTTCATTAAAAAAAAGAACAGGACTGGGAGTTTGGCCTAGTGGTTAAAGTGCTTGCCTAGCATGCACAAAAACCCAGGTTCGATTCCTTGGTACCACATACATACAAAAAAAGCCGGAAGTGATGCTGAGGCTCAAGTGGTAGAGCTCTAGCCTTGAGAAAGTCCAAGGACAGTGGTCAGGCCCTGAGCTCAAGCCCAGGACTGGCAAAAAAAAAGGAACAAACCTGGACATGATATTATGTGCCTGGCAGGCTGTCCCTGGATATAACAAACAGCAAATATGATGAAATATGATGAAAGGGGGGGACACTAATCAAAGTGTTCATAAACTCATTTGTGGAATGGCACCTTTTTTAATCCAACTACTTAAAGATAACAGAGAAATTAACATATGTAACATATATATAATAGGTTGATACACACACACACACACACACACACACACACACCACCCCAGAAACTAAAAACAAAAAATTACAAAATGAGTCCAACAAAGAAATCTCCTTCAAGAAAAATTATAAGTAACTACAATACACAGGGCTGGGGGTATGGCTCAAGTGGTAAAGTGCCTGTGCAAATCAAGAGCAAAGGTCTGAATTCAAGCCACAGAAACAAAATAACAACAATAGTAGTAAGTAATAATAATAACAATAATAATAAATAGAAAGTTCTGAGTGTATGAATGAGGTCTGCCCAATAGTGACTTCTCTTCAAGATAACACAGCTTTGCTGTTTCTCGAGTAATCACCATTAGAACTATACAGAGAGGCAGGGAATCTAGCACATATACCTACTTCAGAGGTGATCTCAGGAAAAACCTTCATAGGAGGTAATGAAGTAGAAAGGGAAGAGGAAGAAGTCAGTGCGGCCTGGGCATCTGAAGTCCAAAGCTAAAAGAGTCAGTGCAAGCCACACAGCTCAGGGATCTCTCTCTCCCGCATGGAAGATCAGGGAATCGGGTATTTTATTAACCACCCTGGACCCTACAAACTCTCTGACATGGGCAGCCGTGCCCATTTGCAAGCTAAGAGAAGAGTTCTCTTGAAGGATACTGAAGGAGCTGGCAAGACTCTTCCTCCATACTCAGCAACCAGTGTTGAGGGCACCGCGTGCCTTGTGTCTTTAAAGTCTTCCTAGGCAACTCAGTTTGTCACACAGCGAATTGCCCATCAGGAGTTAGGAGAGGGGCTGCCCATTGTTCTGGGATCTTAGGAAAAGAAGAGATTGAAGTCTCGTCATTGAATGTGAACTTGCCCTTGACCATCACACATTCAGCATGAAGACTTGCTGTGTTCCCCTGTCTCCAGAGCACCCTGGTTCATATCCTCTAGAGCAGCACAGTCCACCAGAATTACATGAGCCTTAAGGATTCCAAAGTTTCTGTTGATGAGATTTTGAAACTAACCCGGAACTGGAGAAATTCAATTCATTATGTTTATTTAGTCTAGTAGAGCAAAAACAGCACGGTATCAGCATGTAATCAATATTTTTATATATTTCATTTTATGTATGTATGTATGTATATATGTATGTAGTGCCAGAGACTCTGAACCCAGGGCCTTGTATACGTTGGGAAAATACTACAATCAATACTTTTTAAAATATCAATATATTTTACTTTTTTAAACTAAGTCTTCCATACCTGGTGTCTATTTCATCTCAGTTCAGAATAGCCAGATATCAAGTACTGAGAAACCACATATAGCTTGCCGTTAGTACATGAGGCAGTACAGAATCTAGAGCCAAAATGTTCATTCCTGTACAGAGGTGAGGTAGGACTGTCTGTTACAAGGCCCAGAGGGGAGCTGGGATTCACTGCATCTTAAAAAGATAAGTGGAGCTAGATACCCGTGACACATGCCTGTAATCGTAGATACTCAGGAGGCTGAGAACTGAGGATTTCAATTTGAAGCCAGTCTGGGCAGGAAAGTCTGTGAGACTCTTATCTCCAATTAATTCACAGAAAAAGCTAGAAGTGGCATGGTGACTCAAGAGGTAGACCACTGGCCTTGAGCAAAGGAAGCTCAGTAACAACGCCCAGACCCAGAGTTCAAGCCACAGGAGTGCCCCCCCCCCAAAAAAAAAGATTATCCAGGTAGGGCTCAGGTGACTTACATTATAATCCTAGCTATTCACGTGGCTAAGATCTGTGGATCTTGGCTCGAAGCCAGCCTAGGAAGAAAAGTTTGAGAGGTGCTCTCTTCAGAAGCACATATACTAAAATTGGAACAATGCAGAGAAGATTAGCTTGGCCCCTGAGCAAGAATGACACGCAAATTCGTGAAGTGTTCCACATGAGAGAGAGAGAGAGAGAGAGAGAGAGAGAGAGAGAGAGAGAGAGAGAGAGAGAGAGAGAGAAAGAGAGAGAGAGAGAGAGAAAATAGAAAGAAAATTTGAGAAGACTCTAGGCATTCATACACAGTAAGGCCAAAGGAGGATACTCTATATTTTTAAAAAAAAAATTATTTGTTATTGTCAGGGTAATATATAAAAGAGTTACAGTTACATTCGTCAGGTAGTAGGTGCATTACTTCTCACACATTGATACCTCTTCTCATGTTTTTGTCCCCATTTCCTTTCCCCCACCCCCTCCCAACCATCTTGTTTCCCCCTTCCCTTTCCTATTTTACATAAACAAATAAACATATATACAATATAGCAGATAACAAAGTCAGATACAGTAACAATATGACATTAACCAAAGGGCAAAAAAAGAGAAGAGAAATAACATAGTACATTAAGAACAACAATCACATAAGATAAAGTTCTTGTTTCCATATCCTATAGATCCTTTCATTTAGTCTCATCCTGTACCCAGGTTTTGAACTATTGTAATCCTGTGCTAGGAGAGTCCTAGATGTGTACTGATTATTACAAATGAGGGAAACCATTGAGCCTACGTTCCTTTGGGTTTGGCTTACTTTATTTAATATGATTTTTTCCAAGTCTTTGCAATAGAATTCCATTGTGTTTAAGTACCACATCGTCTTGATCCAATCATCTACTGGTTGGTTTCATGTCTTCACTGTTGTAAATAATGCTGCAATGAGTATTGTTGTAACTAGTGGCTTTGGTATATCCTTGATTCTGGACATTTGGGTAAATGCCAAGGAGTAGAATTTCTGGGTTGTATGGGAGCTCTATGTTTAGTCTTCTGGGGAACTGCCATACTGTTTTCCATAGTAGTTGACTGACTTTACACTCCCACCAACAGTGTAGTAGCGATCCTTCCTGGCCACATCCCCTCCAGCATCTGTGGTTATTAGATGTCTTGATCATGGCCTTTCTAACTCTAGTGAGGTAGAATCTCAAAGTTGTTTTTTTAATTAATTAATTAATTTATTTATTTATTTTTGTCAGTCCTGGGCTTGAGCTCAGGGCCTGAGCACTGTCCTTGGGCTTTCTTAAGGTTAGAGCTCTGCCACTTGAGCCTCAGCACCACTTCCGACTTTTTTCTATGTATGTATTACCAAGGAATCGAACCTGGGCCTTCGTACATGCTAGGCAAGCACTTTAACCACTAGGCCAAACTCCCGGCCTCAAAGTTGTTTTGATTTGCATTGCCAGAGACATTGAGCATTTCTTCATGTGTCTATAGGCCATTCTTATTTCCTTTTCAGAGAAGTCTCTCTGTCTTTGGTCCATCTTTTAATGGGATGGTTGTTTCTGTGAAGATTAGTTTTGGAGAGATCCTATTTTTTGGCTGTGGAAATATTTTAAATATGAGGCCCTTCTCTGTTGTATGGCTAGTGAAGATCTTCTCCCATTTTGTGGGCTTTCTATTTAACTTGCTAGCTATGTTCTTTGCTATGCAGAAGCTCTGCAGTTTAATGCAGAGCTTTGTCCAAACTTTCTTTAATTTGTTGTGTTTCTGGGTCTTTACTAAGGACGTTTGACATATGCCAAGGAGACCCAGTGTGTCTCCTATTCTCTGTTGTAAAGTTTTCAGGGTATCTGCTTTTACTCAAGGTCTTTGATCCATTTGGAATTAATCCTGGTGCAGGGTAACATAGAAGGATCCAACTTTCATTTTCTGCAGGTGCTTAACCAATTCTGCCAGCACCCCATACTATTTTTTGGCTCCTTTATCAAAGATTAGGTGGCCATAGGTCTGCAGATTGATTTTTGAGTCGTTAGTTCTATTCCATTGGTCCTCAGGCCTGTTCATGATTGCCATTTTCACAATGTTAATTCTTTCAATCCAGGAGCATGGGAGAGTTTTCCATTTCCTCAGTTCTGCTTTAATTTCCCTTTTTAGGTTTTTAAAATTTTCATCATAAAGGTCCTTTACATTCTTAGTTAATTCATAAGTACTTTATTTTCTTTGACACTATTGCAAAAGGAGTTGCATTCCTGATTTCTGCCTTGCTCCTATCCTTGTTGGCATACAGGAAAGGAGTTGATTTTTGAGGGTTAATTTTATATCTTGCTACTTTGCCAAAATTTCATATCAGCTCTAGCATCTTGGGAGTGGAGTCTATAGGGTTCTTTAAATACAGAATCATGTCATCTGCAAAGAGGGAAGGAATCACTTCCTCTTTCCCTATTTGGATCCCCTTCATGCTTGCTTCTTGCCTTATTGTTCTGGTGAAGAATTCTAATACTATGTTAAAGAGTAGTGGAAAGAGCGGGCATCCTTGTCTTGTTCCTGATTTTAGAGGAAATGGCTTTAGCTTTTCACTATTAAGTACGATGCTAGCTGAAGGTTTGTCATATATAGCCTTTATTATACTGAGGAATGTTCCATGCATTCCTAGTTTCCAAAGGAGGATATTCCTACAAGAGGAACACAAAGGCACAATGCTCTGGTTATATAAAAATAATGTTTATGGAAATGAACTCTAGGAAATGGAAAGTAAAGGGTTTACTCTTGTTGTTGCTGCTTTTGTCTTGCTTGTTCCTTTGTCTGTCCATGGGATGATAAGGAGTGGGCAGAGAAATGGAGGTACAGAAAGTGAACAGATGCAGCAGGGGTACTCACTAGACAATATGTTGAAAATGAACTAGACAGCTTGTGGGTGCTGACAGGCAGTGAGAGAGAGTGAAGGAAGTGGTGATGCTGTCCAAAACAAATGTACTCACTACTGTAACCCTTCTTCACATAACCTGTGTCATAACAATTTTTTTTAATCTTAGAGACTCTTATCTCCAATTAACTACTAGAAAAAAAAAGCCAGAGCTTTTCACTCAGAGTGCTCCACAACTTGAGTAACAACTCCACCTCTGGCTTTTTGGTACTTTATTAGAGCTAAGAATCTATGTGGCTTTCCTGGCCAGGCTGGTTTTGAACCATAATCCTTATATCTCAGCCTCCTGAGTAACTAAGATTCTAGGCATAAGCCATCTGTGCTGGGCCTTAGCAGTCACTTTTAAGAACAATAGAAAAGAAATAGATATATATACATACATATCACATTAAGAGATATAATGCACTCTTCTCAGAAGCTTGATACATGAATTCTATTTTTTGCATAGAATCTTTGTCCTGGCTGGGCATGGTGGCTCATGCCTGTAATCCTCACTACTCAGGAGGCTGAGATCTGAGGATCAAAGTTCAAAGCTAGCCCAGTCACAAAATTCCCTGAGACTTACCTCTAATTACTAGCAGAAAACCAGAAGTGGTGCCATCACTCAAGTGGTAGAGTGCTAATCTTGAGCTGAAGAGCTCAGGGACAGCGTCCAGGCCCAGAATTCAAGCCCCATGACTGGAAACAAAAAACAAAACAACAACAACAAAAACCTATCTGTCTTGGGGTTTTGTTTTTTTTTTTTCCAGAGGTGAGGTGGAGACTGAGCTAAAGCCACACCTATTCTGACTGCTGTTCTCCTAGCAGCAATTCTAATCCCATTCCTGGAAACTGATTCTAAAGTAAATAGAAGAGCAAAGTTCAGGCAAAGTAAACAATCTCATTCCCAAACATTACTAGTAAGAACGCTTTCATCTTAAAAAAAAAAAATATATATATATATGTATGTATACCACTTTTTAAAATGCATACCATCCTTAAGTAGTGAAATTAATTTCTTCCTTCCATTTTTTTCATATATTTTTATTGTAATTAATAGAAGGGTTACATGATATTTGCCAGATAGAAGGTGCATTAATTCACATACATTGATACCCTTTCACATGTCTTGATCCCCATTTCCCTCCCCCCCACTCCTACCCCTCATCTTGTTTTCCCCCCTTCCCTATCCAATTTCAAATAACCAAATACAAATATATCCAATATATCAGGTAACAAAGTGAGATACTGTAACAATATGAGATAACCAAGGGACAGCAAAAGAGATGAGAGATAACATAGTACATTAAGGACAACAATCACTCATTATATGGCTTTTGTTTCTATATCCTAGAGGTCATTTCATTTAGTGTCATACTATATGGCCTATGTATCAAGGTTTTGCTCCGTTGCAAATCTCTGCTAGGAGAGCCCATTATGACCAATGAGGGAAACCATTGAGCCTAAGTTCCTTTGAGTCTGGCTTACTTCACTTAATAGGATTTTTTCAAGTCTTTCCATTTCCTAATAATTGGGGCGATGTCATTCTTTCTGACAGCAGCATAGAATTCCATTGTGTACAAATACCACATCTTGTTGATCCACTCATCAACTGAGGGACATCTGGGTTGGTTCCATATCTTTGCTATGGTAAATAGTGCCGCAATGAACATTGTTGTGCTAGTGGATTTAGTATGTCCTTGTTTCTGGGTGGTTGGGTAAATGCCAAGTAGTGGAATTGCTGGGTCATAGGGAAGGTCTATGTTTAGCCTTTTGAGGCACTGCCATACTGCTTTCCATAGTGGTTGAATGAGTCTGCATTCCCACCAACAGTGTAGTAGTGATCCCTCCTGGCCACATCCCCTCCAGCATCTGTTATTAGATTTCTTGATCCTTGCCATTCTAACTGGAGTAAGGTGGAATCTTAGAGTTGTTTTGATTTGCAGTTCTTTTATAACCAGAGATGTTGAGCATTTCTTCATGTGTCCCTTTTAAAGAAAGTCCCATTCTGATGAAAAGCTATGAGGTAGGAACTTTTAATGCAAGATAAGGCTTGGCAAAGAGAAGAAAACTAAAACCAACCCAGGAAGAAGCAGATCTATGTCTCAGAGGATACAATGCCAGTGTTGAGTGAAAATTCTAAGGGACCACACCCAGGTCCTGAATTCAATGCCTTGTACCAGCACAAAGTAAAACAAATGAATGAAAAAACCCCAAACAGTCCAAAGTGCGGCCCAAGTTGTAGAGTGCCACCCTAGGAAGCACTGAGTTCAAGCCCCACTACTGCCCCCCCCACACACAAAAACCAACATAAGGAAACCTAAAGGCTGGACACTGGTGGCTCAAACATATACATTCCAGCTACTCAGTAGGCTGAGATCTGAGGATTCTAATTCAAAGCCAACCTTGGCAGGAAAATTCATAAGACTTTCATCTCCAGTTTACCACCAGAAAACCAGAAGTGGAGCTGTGGCTCTAGGTGGTAGAGTTCTAGCCTTGAGTTAAAAAAAAAAAAAAAAAAAAAAAAAAAGCTCAGGGACCTTGCCCAGGACCTGAGTTCAAGTCGCTCAGTCTAGAGATGGGAAAGAACTTAATAAAGACGTACTAGAATCCAAAGGCTCTTCTTTTATTTTTTCTTTTTAAAAAGGAGACACATGCAAACATAAATAATGAAAAACACTCATCTGGAAAGTGTGCCAGGTATAAAATCAACACACACACAAACACACACTACAGTTCCAAAAACACTTGCAGTGTGAAGGCCAAGTGCTGGTGACTCTAAGACACAGAGTCCTCTCACAAATGAGCAGGAATGAGACAGACACCCTCTTACGTTCACATGAGCTGCCTGTCCCTTTCTCCATCTTTCGTCTTTCTCTATGAGGGGGAGTTGACTCATCTCTAAGCAGGCTGTTCAGAGTCCTAAGGTATTATTTTATGATTTGTAGTGGGTTAAACCAATTGAGTGATAAGTTTGCTAGTGACTAACGTAAAAATGGTTTATCTTTTCCTGCCAGTGAGATAATGGAGCATTCTGCACTTCTCTCTGGAAACTTTTTAAAGTGGAAGAAAGAAGGTTCTTATTCATTTCGTTTCTTTCCTTCTCTTTCTGTTAGAGACTGCTTAAAATTTTCCACCATGACCTAAATGGCTGGGGTATTTCTTTTTTGTCTTAAACACACACACACACACACACACACACACACACACACACTCACACGACTTTGCGTTGGAAAGTAGTTCTCCCATCAGAATTTCAGATTTTAAAGTGGGGTATTTTGTTAGTTTTAGTAAGGCAATGTATTTATTTGGAAAATTGTATGCCATATTTGAGGGGAAAAAAAATCACCCAGAGTTGGCAACACATAGGAGGAAAATAGAATCTCATCGTGTGTCGAGACTGGATGCTTACTCATTGTGTTACACCCATCAAAGAACTTTCTGTTTTAATTCAGTCTCTTCCTTTCCTCTCTTAACATGTAATTCCACACTTTATACAAGTATGGAAATAAGAATCTATAATCGGGCCAGGAGTTTGGCCCAGTGGTAGAGTGCTTGCCTAGCATGCACAAAGACTGGGATTCGATTCCTCAGTACCACATACATAGAAAAAAGCTGGAAGTGGTGCTGTGGCTCAAGTGGTAGAGCTCTAGCCTTGAGAAAAGTCCAAGGACAGTGCTCAGGCCCTGAGTTCAAGCCCCACAACTGGCAAAATAAAAAACTATAATCTATAGAATTTCTAGCTAACATTGTAAAGAAAAGAGCCAGACAGAAATAAATCAGCATTTTCTTCTTTAACAGCACCCTAAGACGAAATACAAGATATGACTTAAGAGGACTGGAAATGTAGTTCAATGGTTAGAGTGGCTGCTCTAGCAACTGCGAGGCTTTGAGTTCAAACCTCAGTATTGGCTAAAACTAAAGAAATATATCAGCCCTAGAGCCACACAAGCCTCAGTTTGACCTTCTTAGCATATTTCTTACTCTCCCCAAGTCTTGGTTTCCTCATCAGTACAATGGAAAGAAAGCTAGGGCCTACCTCACAGAGTTGTCTTGGACATTAAATTAGGTGATGTGCATAATTTAGCCAAAAGTTCAATATACAGTAAGATCTCAATACATGTCCACAATTATTGTTTTGTTTCATTATTAAATTGAGTATAGGCACTGAGTAAGGAGAGTAGCTCTATTTCTCTCTCGGGAGGTCACGCTGCCTGAGCTGTATAATATAGATGCTTAGCTAAAAGAGACAACCAAATTGTTCTTCAGAATCCAGGTATAGTCACAGAGGGGCCTGTTGACTTTGGGGAAGTCGATTGAGTTTGTGAAGGCAGGTGAAACTCTGACCCCTACTGTACCTTTGATAAGTTCTGTTTTATTTGGGAGGAAGGCAGTCCTGATGCTTGAACTGAACTTGCAGCTTTTTTGGGGGGGTGGGGGGGAGGTGCTTAATTGGAGATGAAAGTCTCATGGATGGGGCCAGGAACTTGGCCTAGTGGTTAAAGTGCTTGCCTAGCAAGCACGAAGACCCGGGTTCGATTCCTTGGTACCACATATATAGAAAAAAGCTGGAAGTGGTGCTGAGGCTCAAGTGGTAGAGTTCTAGCCTTGAGAAAGTCCAAGGATAGTGCTCAGGCCCTGAGCTCAAGCCCAGGACTGGCAAAAAAAAAAAAAAAAAAAAAAAAAAAAAAAAGAAAGTCTCATGGAATTTCCAGCCCAGGATGGCTTTGAATCACAACCCTCATATCTCAACATCCTGAGTAGCGAGAATCACAAGCATGAACTACTAGCTCCCAGTTTTACTTTGTTTAATAAAGGACCTGCTATGGGCTAGCATTTATGGCTCCCACCTGCAATCCTAGCTACTCAGTAGTAGAACTGTGACTCTCTTGAGTGCTAGCTTTGAGGCCAAAAGCTCCGGAATAGTGCCCAGGCTCTGAGTTCAAGCCCTGGGGAAAACAAACAAACAAAAGACCTGAAGAAGATAAATCCTCAAGTCTATTACAATTTTATTATTCTGTAGGCATTCCAATTTTTTTTAAAAAATGACTTTATCCAATTTTTAATGATAATTTTCTTCCTTCCTTTATTTCTCTTTATTGATTGATTGATTTGCTTTCTGTACTGGGGCTGAACCTCTCTCACTGCTGCTTGTTTTTGGTTTTGGTTTTGGTTTTCACTAAAGCTGGCTGAACTCAACTACATAATCCATAGCTCTGCTTCTGGATTTTTGCTGGTTAATTAGACATAAGGATCATCCAGACTTTTCTTCATAGGCTTGTTTGGAATCACAGTCCTCAGACCTCAGCCTCCTGAGCCACTAGGACCCAGCATCAGTAACTATTTTCATAACCATCCTCCAGACACTTGTTTCCTCCTGAGAGGAAGCAGGCATTTAGCAAACCATATCTGTTAGAGGGCAGATTACGTTGATGTAGTCTGCATCTGGGAGGTGCCTACATTGGAGAGTAGAAGCAAGAAGAGAACAAATAAAGTATGTGTTACCTTGGATAGAAATCTTACACTGATGGCTCATATCTATAGTCCTAACTACTCAGGAGGCTGAGATCTGAGGAGAATGGTTCAAAGCCAACCAGGGCAGCCAATTAACCACCAGAAAACCAGAAGTGACACTATGGCTCAGTGGTAAGAGGACTAGCATTTAGCAAATGAGCTCAAAGACAGTGCCCAGGCCCTCATGACTGACAAAAAGAAAAAGAAAAAGAGAGGGAGAGGGAGATAAAGAGGAAGAGGGAGAGAGGGAGGGAGGGAGGGAGATAAAGAGGAAGAGGGAGAGAGGGAGGGAGGGAGGGAGAGAAAAAGAGAGGGAAGGAAGGAAGGAAGGAAGGAAGGAAGGAAGGAAGGAAGGAAGGGAGGGAGGGAGGGAGGGAGGGAGGGAGGGAGGGAGGGAGGGAGGGAGGGAGGAAGGAAGGAAGGAAAGAAGGAAGGAAGGAAGGAAGGGAGGAAGGGAGGGAGGGAGGGAGGGAGGGAGGAAGGAATCTTGCAAACTATTGGGAAGCCTTCTGGGGTAAGGAGGTTTGGAGTGTTTCTTCTATAAAACTGCTAAAATGACAATTCACCACTGCTTTGGTGAACCAACGGCTGACATCTGTGAAGAATTCTGACCAATACAACAATCTCGTCCATGTGTTTTTGGTTGATGACCATGGCCTTCTGAGGATGGATATGGAGGCCCCTTTAGGTCTAGCCTTGGTGGGCAGACGTCAGCCCTGACTCAGATCTTCTCCTGTCTGCCTCTGACCATGCTGTGTCTCTGCCCATTTGGGAAGTCTGTTGGTCACCGGGCAAAGCCTGTGGAACAGTCCCTCAGCAGAAATAGTAGAAGCAGATCAGCTGCTTTTACTGATGCTCTCTCCATAGGAATAAAGAAATGGCTGTACCAGACCCGTCAGCTCTCAATAAGCGCTTTGTGCAAATACATTCCACAGACTTTATAAACGATGATTGCAGAGCGGCTGCATTCCTCTCAAATAGTATGGTCAAAAGGTTGCTGTTTCAGCCAGGCCTGGCATTCCTCCAGAAAACTTTGGCCGTATGCACGGTGAATTGTAGATTGCTGGATCGGTGAACTTGGAAACTGGAGAAAAGGAGATAGGAAAAGCCCAAGGCTTTAAGAATAACATCAGGAATTGAAGAACACTGAAAGTTTAGTATTTCTATGATGAAATTATCAAGGGCAGATATTTATGGGATCAATTCCAAAGCAAAATAAATTATCTGATTGGTTGCAATTACCAGTTTCCTCAGTGAAATTCCTGACTGCATAATCACAGTAGTTAGGTCCTTATGATTGGCTCAGGTCAAATTTGATCTGCATTGTCTAATGCAATCATCTACCAGAAGTGATCCAAGTTTCATATGTGTCTATGGTTTAGTCAAGGTTAACAGTATTTTTAAGGCCTAGTTGGATTTTCTTGCTTAGGAATTATTCAGGCATAGTCCCTGCCTGTTTTAATTTTGCTCTGATAATTTCTTCTTCTGGGTCATCATCTTCTTAGCTAGTAGAGATTGTGACTAGTAGGTAGACTATCTCCCTCAGTACTACTGACTTAACCATCAGAAAGATGTCATTAATATCAATAGGTACCCTGGAGTGAGCTGATACAAGGTCACCTTCAGTAGCTACTACATTTGGGCAGGTTTTCTGAATTGCCTGAATTCTGAGGCCAATCATTTGATGTGCTAGTGACTGCTGCAAATAGAGCAAGGAGTCTTGAGCGTTTTCACCCAGTTTCTTCCACTGGTTACATCAAAATATAATTATTATGTAATGCAGAACCATAGTTGACATTAGTATAGTTTGTCTCTATTTGTGTAGCTACCACTGTATTCAAGATACAGAACTATTCCAAGGACCACAGACACCTCCCTCATACTCCTATTTTTAGTCAGATTTTGGGGGGGGACCTATAATGCTTTTATTATCAGAATGTATCAAACACTGATCTTTTTATAATTCTGCAATGCTGTCTGTTTCCCAGTTTCACAACATTCAAGAAGAATAAGTATGATTTTATTTACAGTTTCCTCAGAATGGAATAAAATCATTAGCTTTCATGGTGCAGATTCAACAAGATGAAACACGTTTACTTCGGCTTAAGATAAATGTGGCAGGTTTTGTGTGTGTGTGTGTGTGTGTGTGTGTGTGTGTGTGTGTGTGTGTGTGTCTGTGCATGCACGAGGGCTGGTCCTATGGCTTGAACTTGGGGCCTACACCCAGAATTTCTTGAGTTCTTTTGCTGAAAGCTAGTGCTCTATCACTTGAGCCTCAGTTCTTTTATTGATAGTTAATTGAAATAAGAATCTTGTGGGTTTTCTTTTCCAGGCTGGCTTCAAACCATGAATCTCAGACATTAGCTTCCTGAGTAATTAGGAAACAGGGGTGAGCCACCAGATAGGATCTCTAACCCTTTTATAGATAGGATCTCTAACCCTTGTCAACCAAGCTTTCCTTCCAACTCTATAACTTCGTCATATTCAGAATATCATATATTGTATGATCTTTTGTGATTATCTGTTTTTTAGTCAATGATGCCTTCAAAATGCACTCAACTTGTTCTATGTTTAAAATATGAATTTCAATTTAATGCTTAGTGGATTCCACGCTACCACTAACCATGTAGTGTTACATATTATTGTTATGGGGTCAAGAGGAGGGGATTCCACATCCCTCCAGGTGGGGATTCCACGTCCCACTAGAGTCCACCACACAGAGACAGTCTCATATAAAAAGGTGAATTTATTGGGGAAGTAGATGGTGAACTGACCGACCAGGGGAAATAAATGGTGAACTGACCCGCCAGGGACACAGTGCAGACTCGGGAGCTGACACTGTGACCCTCACGCAGGGTTTTTAAGGGCAAAACCCATGCGGTGGAACCTGGCCACACAGGTGGCCAATGGGATAGTCACATACACAGAGGGACCACAGCCAGCTCCGGCCACAGGCACGTAGCCAATAGGGTCACAGCCCAGTGTTTGAATTTACCTATCACCTTAGTTGGAGTTGGCGTGCAAATCAGGAAAGTCTCCACACAAAGCAGGCCCACCCCCACCCAAGCAGATATCCCTCCTCTGGGGGGTGGGGAGAAGGTCAAGGTTGCCCCTCCCTAGAAGGGCAAAGGTGGCTGGGCTGTACCAGATATCCCTCCTCATGGGGGGGGGGTGGGGAGGTCAAGGTGGCTGGGCTGTATCATTGTCGACCTTCCACAATGGGGCGGGGGAACTCTTAGGCATTCTGGATGGTGCCAGTCCCTGCTCCCCTTAACACTATGTGAACTACAGCTTGATTAGTCACCTACTAAGATACTTTTTGTTGAAAGTTATATATTTATATCACATATATGCATATACATGTGTGTTTTTATTTTGATATATAGTAATTATACATATTTATGGTGTACTGTATGACATTTTGTCATGGTAAGATTAGGGTAACTAAAGTATCTATAGCCCCAAACATTCACACATTAAAAATGGTGTAGGTTCTATTTTCTTTTGAGCCTATTTTAAGGTCTAGTTAATTTTGTTAGTTCAGGAAGTCTTTTAGTTGTATTGATTTTGTGACTCAGGGCCACAATCTTGTTCATATTGCTTGCTCTGCTGGCCCCTCCCATTTGTACCATTACTCCAGCCTCCTATTTTGCCAGTCCTAGGACTTGAACTTATGGGCACTGTCCTAGCACTCTACCACTTGAGCCAAAGAGCTACTTCTGGCCTTTTCTGTATGTATGGTATTAAGGAATCAAACCCAGGGCTTCGTGCATCCTGACAAGCACTCTACCACTAGGCCACAGCCACGGCTCCTCTTCTCTTCTCTTTTCTTTTCTTTCTTTCTTTCTTTCTTTCTTTCTTTCTTTCTTTCTTTCTTTCTTTCTTTCTTTCTTTCTTAAAGCAGAACAGGTTTATGGGCAATAAACAAAACAGTAAATTAATTGTTCAAGAAGGGATCCTAGTGCCAAGTGTCCCTTGGACGGTTGTTTTGGAGGTGGCGTCTTATGGACTTTTATACCTAGGATGACCTTGAACCTTGATCTTCTGAATCTTAGCCTCCTGAGTAACTACGATTACAGTTATGAGCCACTGATACCTGGCCTTGCTTTAATGAGAATAAAAGGAAAGTGAATAATAATGACCAAATATTTAAAAAAATAAATCAATGGAAGTTATTTTATTCATTTATTGAAGAAGTCAGTACTGGAGGGTTGACTGTAGATCTCATACTCCTATACTTTTGCTTGGCTTTCTTGCTCATCACTGACACTGTACCACTCGAACCCAACTCCAGTCCAGCATTCCACTGGTTAGTTAGAGGTGGATCTTGATGACTTTCATATCCAGGCTGGCTTTGAACTGTCCCGTCCAGCGGGATGTCAACTAGGGCCAAGAACCTAGAGGGAGGAATGAGAGGGAGAGGAGACATGAAGAAGGCAGCAAGACAAGTGTTCTGATCAAGCTGCAAATTTTATTTTTTACACAGGGGTTCATATGCCTCTTCAGGAGAGGCAGGAGGGGGCTGGGGTATAGGGACTGCTGGGGGAGGGGGTCCGGTAGTAGGATGTTTGCTCTGGGTAGAGGCCAGGTGGTAGGATGTTTGCATATCAATGCAAGCAGGCATGTGTTGCTTAGCGACCTAATTACAAGATGCAGGCACATTCTTACACTAAGAATTCAGGGATGGGAGAATGTCCCTGGCATTGAACCACAATCCTCCGGGTCTCAGCTTCTGGAAAACTTGGATTAAAGGCACGAGCCATCAAAGCTCAGCCTCATCCTGTTTCTTTCTCACTAATTAATAAATTTTTTCCACATGTCTATTTATCAAATAGATCGTTATTGAGGATTATGACACAAATACTGTTCTAAATTTCAAAATATAACATAATAAGGAACAAAATAGCCCTGTTATCAAGAAATCTCAGATTAAATTGAGACTGTGCTTGTCAATACACACAATCTCTAAGCTATTCCCTGGATAAATAAAACCTTATGTCATTACTTAATGACATAAGTTCAGTAATACATGTAAAAGGTTACACGGTGGTTCCCTAGATGTGTAAGTACAGAACACCTTCCAGTAATTATTAGTCCCATCTAACTCCAGTTCCTCTACTTGCCCAGTTCTTCCCTCAGGTCAGCCAAATACTCCTAAAAATGACATTAACCCAGACTACCAATAGTATTCCACATTTGGTGTCCCCTGTGATTTGAAAGACACAGGCACTTACTAGAAATGAAACTAAAGTGTTCGCTACCATACACAGAGTCACACGTCTAATGCCCTACCAAGATACACAACCAGCAGAGAGGTGAAGAATGTTATCTTACTGGGGCCATACAGTAACTTGAGTGTCTCAAGACAATCTAGAAAGAGGCATTGTGTACTTTAAAATGCCCTCAGGCAGTGTTCTAGGCCATTTGAAATGCCAACTGTCTTGGATTTGCTTTGAAATCCAGCAAGTTTTCAGTTACCCATACACATGGAAGATGGAATTTGCCCAGTGTCTACAAAACTATTTAAGTATAAAGAGCTGTCTATGTGAAATATCCAAGAGTTAGCTGGCATAGAAATGAATCTGGAAACAAAAAATGGGACTTTTATTCTAAGTTAAAAAAAAAAAGATCCTAGAATTGCTGGTTTCATTTGGGATCTTTATTCCAGCTCCTTATTTTTTTTTTAAATGTTCTTTAGTAGGACTCTGAAACAAATATGCCTTTATTTCTACCAAATGAGTAACTTGAGCTTTAGTCAACTGGCTACTAATAACAGGTGTGATGTAAAGAACACACGGGAGGGCTATTCTCTACTGCCCACGTCAATGGGGTGGTTGTGTGAGTTCTGTGAATGTTCCAGGAAAAGAAACAAGCAAGGAGAAAGGATCGTTTGTTGCAGAAATCTCTGACCAAATTGGAAACAGATTCGATCTTGTGTTTACATGAGGAATCATTCTGTCCAATGCAGTTGCCTTAACCCTGCAAAAAGCATAGAGACCAAGCACTCAGGACACCATTGTATGAAAGGGAACAACAGGTAGTAAAGGCATCATACCTCATGTCAGGCTCTCTGAAGTGAGCATATACATAAATGTTCATCTGTTGACTTATGAGCAGTGAATAACACAATGTCTGTTTCTATATTTTGTAAACTGTCTGTGAGTTTTGATATTTAGAATGGGTTGCTATATCAAAACTCTGAATTTTAAGTTGATTAAAACTAAGTGCAGTGGGGTACCAGTGGCTCACACCTGTATTATTAGCTTCTCGGGAGGCTGAGATCTGAGGATCACAGTTCAAAGGTAAGAAAGACTCTGAGACTTTTATCTCCAAGTGCCAGCCTTGAGTGAAAAAGCTAGGAACAGCATTCAGGTCCTAAGTTGAAGCTCTACTACTGGCACACATGAAAGCAAAGAAGAAGAAATGTAGAAAGAAAAGAAAGGAGGGCCGGGAGTTTGGCCTAGTGGTTAAAGTGCCTGCCTAGCATGCACGAAGATCCGGGTTCGATTCCTTGGTACCACATACATAGAAAAAAGCCAGAAGTGGTGCTGTGGCTCAAATGGTAGAGCTCTAGCCTTGAGAAAGTCCAAGGACAGTGCTCAAGCCCTGAGCTCAAGCCCAGGACTGGCAAAAAAAAAAAAAGAAAAGAAAAGAAAAGAAAGCAAGAAAGAAAGAGTCTGCAAATTGCTTTGGACACTTTAAGAACTTTCTATAAGTGCTAAGTTTATTTGATAACTAAAGTCCATTATCTTCCAATGGTTTGATTATGAGAATCCACCAAACTCCATACCGTTGGTTCATGGCTCATCTAACCAATTAACAGGTATATTGTATAACATAATTTAATTCTGAAGAAGTTTCAGTGAGATGATAATGTACTAAGTATAGACATTCTATTTTTTCAGATTAATTACACATTGAAATATCTTTCTAAAATCCAGAACTAATCTCTACTTTTCTAAGCCTGTCACTGTTAAACATTTCTCTCCTATTTCCACCACAGAATTGTGAAAGGGAACAGATAGTTTTCCTTCTGCAGTCTAAGTTTCTAGTAATATGATAATAATCATTGTTTTCCTGACTATCTGGTATCCTTCAACTAGGACAAAATGGCATGTTTTCATCAACTGGAGTTTGCATGTAAAAAATAGATAGAAATAACTCAAAGAAGAAAACAAAATGTATGGAGATACAGCATGATTTGTGACTTGAATATTTCACACATCTCCTCCCAACAAATCTGTATTCATCAGAGAGGGTGCTAGAATTACTGAGATTTCTGAGATTTCTAGTTGATATCTCTCTCTCTCTCTCTCTCTCTCTCTCTCTCTCTCTCTCTCTCTCTCTCTCTCTCTCTCTCGCATCTGTAATCCTAGCTACTAAGGAGGCTGGGATCTGAGGATCTTGGTTTAAAGCTGTGCTGGTCAGGAAAGTCCACGAGACTTTTATCTCTAGCACACTACCAAAAAAAGCTAGAAGTAGAGCTGTCCCTCAAATGGTAGAGCAAACTTTCTTTTGCCTTGAGCAAAAGAAGTTTAGTGATAATGCCCAGGTTCTAACTTCAAGCCTCAGTCCAGCATAAAAAGAACAACTAAAAAGGGTGCCTACAAGGGGAATGCTGGTGGTTCACCTGCAATCTTAGCTACTTAGAGGCTGAGATCTAAGTGACACGCAACAGCAACCAGGCCCAATGTTCAAACCTCAATACTAGCACAAAAAAAGAAGAAAGGAAGGAAAGGGAGGAGAGGGGTGGAGACGGAAGGGAAGGGGAGGGGAGAGGAGAATAAGTGTTGAACACATTTTTGTTTAAAGTTGAACTAAAACAAATGAGGAAATTATAACTGGGCCTAATAGTGTGATTTGCCAACCCTAACAGTGTAAAAACTAGTAACACTGTAAACAACTTCTGGAAAATGGGAAGGAAGAAGCCAGGAGATCCTGCACCCAATGACTTCATTTTTTTGAAATATTTTTTATTGTAATTAATAAAAGGGTTACACGGTATTTGCCAGATAGAAAGTGCATTAATTCACATACATTGATACCCTTTCACATGTCTTGGTACCCATTACCCCATTACCCTCCTCTCCAATGACTTCATTTATGCATTATCTATTAGCCCATTTAATGTTGTAGTAATGTTGCTTTTCTAGATCATTCTATTGGGCTTCGGAGCAGCTTGTTCAGCAGCGATGAACAACATTACTCTGTCCTCCCCTCCTTCTAGGTGGGCAATGAGCCAGGAAAACTTTGCTGGTGTCAGTTTGAGTGCCTGGCAGCCAGGTGCCTGGAACATTTTACTTTGTCTTGGTTTTGGATGGGAAAAGGGATGAATAACAATATGAGCACAGGTCCAGGTGGACAAGGCTGTGTGCCAGGAGCTCCTAGGAGCAGTGCACAGCTTACAGAGGTCAGACACACAGCTGGCTTTACCTTGCCCTGCCTCCTCAATGCAGGAAGAAATGCTGTCACCAAAGATTGCTCTCTGTCTTCATTGTCCAGTGTGGCAGTGAACAGTTGTCCAAGAAGCCCATTTTATTTTCTGTTTGTATATACCATCTCAACAATGGGACCATTTCAGGAAAAGGAGAATTTTTAAAAAAAAATTATGTCCAGTCTCATATATTTATTTCTTAAACAAATATAGGCTGCCCACATTGAACAATGAAGAGGTAAACAAATTGAACAATCTAATTTCATACAATGAAATTGTGGAAGCAATCAGGGAAATGCCAACCAAAAAGAGCCCAAGTCCAGATTGTTTCACTGAGGAATTCTACAAGATGTTTAAAGAAGAAGTAACATCTACACTCTTGAAACTCTTCCAAGAAATAGAAGCAGAAGGAGAAATACCTAACTCATTTTATGAAGCTAATATTACTCTCATCCCCAAACCAGGGAAAGACCCAACAAAAAAAGAAAACTACAGACCTATCTCTCTAATGAACACAGACGCAAAACTCCTCAATAAAATATTAGCCAACAGAATCCAGAAACAAATTTAAAAAATCATACACTATGATCAAGTGGGCTTCATCCCACAAATGCAAGGCTGGTTTAACATTCGCAAATCAATCAATGTAATACATCATATCAATAGAGCTAAAGATAAGAATCATATGATAATTTCTCTGGACGCCGAGAAGGCATTTGACAAAATACAACATCCATTCATGTTGAATGCACTAGAAAAAACAGGAATAAGAGGTACATACTTAAAATAATTAAAGCCATATATGAAAAACCTACAGCCAGTATTATACTAAATGGTGAAAGACTGGAACGATTTACCTTAAAATCAGAAACTAGACAGGGATGCCCACTCTCTCCACTTCTCTTCAATATAGTGCTAGAAACCTTAGCCAGAGCAATAAGGCAAGAAAAGGACAGCAAAAGGGATCCACATAGGGAAAGAAGAAATTAAACTATTCCTAGTTGTAGATGACATGATCCTCTACTTGAGTGACCCAATAAGCAACACTCCCAAACTCCTAGAATTAATAAACCACTTTAGCAAAGTGGCAGGATACAAAATTAACCTTCAGAAGTCAGTAGCCTTCTTGTACACCAACAATACACAAACAGAAGGCCAAATCAAGAAAACGATCCCATTCACAATAGCCCCCAAAAGTAATTAAACAGGACACCAGGAAATGGAAAGACATCCCATGCTCATGGCTAGGGAGAACCAACATAGTGAAAATGGTTATACTGCCAAACTTGTTATACAAATTCAATGTAATCCCCATCAAAATCCCAAAGACCTTCTTTACTGAACTAGAAGATACAATCCAAAGGTTCATATGGAACAAGAAAAGACCTAGAATAGCCAAAACAATTCTAGGCAAAAAGAGCAATGCTGGTGGTATTACAATACCAGACTTCAAACTCTACTATAGAGCCATAATAACAAAAACAGCATGATATTGGCACAAAAACAGAAGATCAATGGAACAGAATAGAAGATCCAGAAATAGAACCACATACCTATAGTCAACTTGTATTTGACAAAGGAGCCAAGATATACCATGGAACAAACACAGCCTATTCAATTATTGGTGCTGGCAAAACTGGGCAGCCACAGGCAGAAAACTAAAAATTGACCCTAGCCTTTCACCTTGCACAAGTATTTACTCAAAGTGGATCAAAGACCTCAACGTCAGACCAGAAACCATGAAACTGCTACATGATAGAGTAGGAGAGACACTGGAACTCATAGGCACAGGTAAAAGATTCCTGAACAGAATCCCAGGGTCACAACAGATTGGAGAGAGACTCGATAAATGGGACTACCTAAAAATAAAAAGTTTCTGTACAGATAAAAGCATACTCGCAAAAGTAGAGAGACAGCCAACCAACTGGGAAAAGATATTCACCAACAATACATCTGACAAATGCTTAATATCCAGTATCTACAGGGAACTCAAGAAACTAATCCCCCCCAAACCCAATAAGCCATTTACTAAATGGGCAAGGGAACTAAAGAGAAACCTATCAGAAGAAGAGATTAAAATGACAGAAAAGCATATGAGAAAATGTTCATCATCTATGGTCATAAAGGAAATGCAAATAAAAACAACCCTAAGAAATACAAATAAAACAACCCTAAGATGCCATTTTACCCCAACAAGATTGGCCAAGATTTTGAATTCAGACAATGACAGTTGCTGGCGGGATTGTGGAGAAAAAGGAACCCTACTGCACCGCTGGTGGGATTGTAAACTAGTTCAGCCACTCTGGAAAGCAGTGTGGAGGTTTCTTAAAGAACTGAAAATAGACCTTCCCTATGATCCCGCCATACCACTTCTGGGCATCTATCCTGAACACCATAACCCAAGATATGATAAGGACACCTGCTCAGCTATGTTCATCTCTGCACTATTCACAATAGCCAGGCGATGGAAACAGTCCAGATGCCCTACTGCAGATGAATGGATACAGAAAATGTGGTACATATACACAATGGAATTCTACATAGCCAACAGATAAGATAAAATAATGGCATTCGCAGGGAAGTGGATGAATCTAGAGCGAATCATGCTGAGTGAGACAAGTCAAGACCTAAGGAACAAAAGGCACATGGTATCCTTAATATGCGGCTATTAGATCCAAACAGTACAAGAGCAAGGACTCAATATTTGCATATACTATACTATGGACATGGTAATGGAAACATAAACACAACTACATAGACATAAAAACTTATGAATCTATAGACACAATGTTTTATTATATTGATTAATATGTATCTATGATATATAAACCCTTAGCCTAATTTTGATTATGTTCTAAAACTTAAGAGCCTTTGTTTGTATATAGATTCCCTTCTTGAACACTTGTTTGTTAAACATGTTATTTGAAATATGATGTAAAAAAATCAATGTTAATACATTCTTTAATAAAAAAAATTGATGTCCAGTCTCACATTTGCCAACGTAAAGTTTGCCTCCTTCCTTCTGCTTCATGTTTCCCCTTCATCCTTTTTTTTTTTTTGCCAGTCCTGGGCATGAGCTCAGGGCCTGAGCACTCTCCCTGGATTTTCTCAAGGCTAGGCCTCTACCACTTGATCCACAGCACCACTTCTGCCTTTTTCTATGTATGTGGTACTGAGGAATCGAACCTGGGTCTTCCTGCATGCTAGGCAAACACTCTACCACTAGGCCAAACTCCCAGCAACCCTTCATCCTTTTCTTTAGTTATAAATATGCTCTTCAAGAACCACTGGAGTCTCAACCATAAATTCACAAAGAATTGCCTCAGCAAGGCAAAACTGACTTCTGCAGCCAAAAATCTGACGAGCAAGCGCACAAAGGTAGCCAGGTTGTGCTGCTCTGCCCCTTTGCTCAGGTTGGTTGAGCTTAGCTTCACAGTCTGCTCCTGACTGGCTAGTTTGAATAGGATAAGATGTATTTACATGAGGTGACTTTCAAGTAAGTAACAGTACACAAGTAATCTCAAAATATACCTGCACCTTCTACTATTTCCTGGACAGTCTTAATTCCATCTTGAAAATTAAAAAACAGTTTAAGACAAAACATTACATTTCAAGAATCCCCTGCCCCCCCCCTTTTTTTAATCCCAAAGCAGTTCCTCTTTTTCTTAACAGGAGCCAAACCACCAAGTCAGAGAAGGAACTTTTAAGCAGCACACTTGGATAGAAAAGACTGTTTTTTCACACCATCCGCTCCTCTCTTTCTCGTGCTTGCCTCTCCCCTATTTTCCTCTCCTCTTACTCGTCCCCTCATCCTGGCATTGCAAATAGAGTCTAGCAAACCCCTGTCCAGCCTGTCATTGAGCCATGCTCCTCTAGATCTCAGCCTGCTGAACAGCTTGGATTACAAGTGTGAATCATGGCAGCCAGCTAGCCTTCTAGATTTCTAATCTCTTAGTCTGAGTCCTCTCCAGATTTTTGGTGGTGGTGGTGGTCTCTGTTTTTTTTTTCTTTTTCCCACTCCTTTCCCCCCATGCAAGTTTCACGGAAGTGATATGTGAGGTGCCTATCATTTGTTTGGGAGTGTCAGGATCTTCTCACTGCGTTTTCAGCATGGACTTTCCTGCCCAAGCTGGCACTGGATCAACATTCTCCAGATTTCAGCTTCTGAATAACTAGGATTACAGGCCAGACACATTGTCGGTGCCTGGCTCTAGGTGATCTCTTGATCTAACAAGAAATGTGGTGGGGCTGGGAATTTAGCTGAAGTGATTGAGGGCATTTCCTGACATGCCTAAGGCCCTGCATTCAATTCCTACTACCAAAAAGAGAAAAAAGAAAGAAAATGAAGATGTGAACCACCAGAAGTGATGAGGCCACAGGTTACTGCCCGCGTCACACTGGTTCACAACACGCTCTTCTTTTTGTAAGCAGAAATGCATTCAAAAATACTGCTGGTATCTGGTGAATATAATGTAACCCTTCTATTAAGTACAATTAAAAAATACGAAAAAAAATACTGCTGGGGCCAGGAGCAGTGGCTCATGCCTATAATCCTAGCTACTCAAGAGGCTGAGATCTGAGGATTGAGGTTCAAAGCCAGCCCAGGCACTAAAGTCTGCGAGACTCTTATCTCCAATTAACCACCAGAAAACTGGAAATGGCACTGTGGCTCCAGGGGTAGGGTGGTAACCTTTTGCTGAAGAGCTTAAGGACAATGCCCAGGCCCAGAGTTCAAGTCCCAAGACGGACCAATAAACAAACAAACAAACAAGCAAATAAATAAATAAATACTGACCACTGTGGCTCACACAATCACAGATCCAATAAAAGCAAAGCCCTACCTAAAAAACAAGACAAAAAGGGCTGGGGATATGATTCAAGTGGTATAAGCACTTGCCTAGAAAACATAAGACTCTGAATTTAAAACCCAATACTACGGAAAATAAAAGAAGTATCGTATAGCAAATACATAAGCCAGTATCATGGTGAGTTGTAATCATTGCTATACACCATGCAGTGTGTTCAAATGATGTACAGTAGATTGGTTAACAGTACCACCACCATAACTAGGTGGGAAGTGTCACCCTTTACCATTTGACAGCCTTAGCATCGCAGTGATCTTACAGGATTGCTTTTGGGTAGTATGTCCACCATGACTGGCCAAAATGTCATCATGGTTTCTGTGACTGGATATGTTTTGTTTCTTCTGCGTTGAAACTCAACAAATCCCATGTCCCTTCTTCATTTTTAAAAATTTTGTTTTTGGTGGCATTGGGGTTTGAACTCAGGGCCTTGCAATTGCTAGACTGTGACTGTAGGACTTGAATGACAGCTTCAACCAAGTGCTTTCCTTATCTTTGATGTTTTGTAATTTCTCTCATACTTTTTTTCTACTGAGGATGGGATGTACCCTTGCTTGCACAGATAAAACGTGCCTCATGTCTGACAAGTGTTCATGCTTGTTCTACATCATTTTTTATTCTTGTTTCCTTTTGGTGATTTTTGTTTGTTTGTTTGGTTTGGTTTTTTGCCTAGATCCTGTGCTTTCTGTATATTTTCCTGTGTAGGACCAGAAAAAAAAAAAAGATAGACAGAGCAAGCTCATTTGAAAGCAAAAAGATACCTGGGAAAGGAAAGTAGCAAGATTCTCCTAAAAGAGGGGTCTCAAGGAGGAGGCCAAAAAAGTGCTCTCAAAAGAAGGCATTAAATTAAAGAATTTTAGTTGTTTATTTGAAATAGGAAAAGGGATGGGGGGAAAACAAGATGACTGGGAGGGGGTGGGAGGAGGGAAATGGGGAAAAAACATGAGAACATGAGAAGGGGTATCAATGTGTGAAAAGTAAGGCACCTACTATCTGGTGAATGTAACTGTAACCCCTCTACACATTACCTTGACAATAATTTGTTTAAAAAGAAGGTATTGTAGTACAAGGCTCCTTCCATATGATCTCCTCAGCTTTGTGTTTGATGGCCTGCGTAGGTACCACTCACACTTTTTACATCGGTTGAGTGGGAACCCAGAGTATTATGGGAAGAATCATTTGAGTGGCAACCCAAGGCATTATGGGAACAAGAGGTACCATGATGGACCTGTGCTTCCTTTCATTGGGCTTCTAGTATAGCCATTCTCTCTCAGTTTGCCTGATGTGACATTTAATGTCAGAGGACAGGCATCCAAGAGCTTTTACATTGTCAGACACTGCCATTTTCTCCTGTATTTGCACTGTGAACACTCACTGAATACCTGCTATCACCAAGCTTGGTGTGTGTAACCTGCATTCTACCTTACACTCATAAAAACACCATGAGGTGACATTCCATTACTATTCTGTTTTAAAAATTGGGAAAGTAAAAAGCACTGGTAGCCTATGCTTGGAATCCTAAATATTCAGGAAGCTAAGATCTAAGGACTGAGTTTTTTGTAAGATGAAATCATCTTGTACAGGAAAGTCTTGAGATTCAGTCACCAATTAGCCACCAAAATGCTAGACTGGAGACATGCTTTAGGTGACAGAGTATGAGTTACAAGTAAAAACAATAAGTGAGAGCTTGAGGCCCTGAGTTCAAGCCTTTACACACACACACACACACACACACACACACACACACACACACACACACACACACAAGGTCCTAGTGGCTCACATCTGTAATCCTAGCTACACAGGAGATTGATATCTGGGGATTGTGGTTTGAACCTAACCTGGACAGAAAAGTCTATAAGACATCTATGTCCAACTAACCATCAAAAAGCCAGAAGTGAAGCTATGGTCCAAGTGGTAGAGCACCAGCCTTGAGCAAAGAAACTAAGGGACAGCACTCATGTGCTGAGTTCAAGCTCCAGTACCAGCATATCCACACAACAAAAATAGAGATAGTCACCTACTCAAAGATACACAGTTCATAAGTGATAATGCTGGAATTGAAACTCGATTCCTGTTACAAAATATTCTGAGATTTTATCTCCTGAAATCCACGGTCTCTCATGGGTGTTGTTGCACCACATTTGACTTTTTTTGGGGGGCCAATGCTTTCATTCAGGTCCTGGGAATTGTCCTTGAGCTTTCTCAAGGCTAGCACTCTACCACTTGAGCCACAGCACCACTCCCAGCTTTTTCTCTATACGTGGTACTAAGGAATCAAATCTAGGGTTTTGTGTGTTCTGAGGCAAGCATTCTGCCCCTAGGCCAAAGTCCTGGCCCATCACATTTGATTTCTATCCCTTGGGCCTTTGAACAATAAGAAAGTGATACAGCTCACTTCTAATTGATTAAACCACTCAACTATTTGACCCTTTACTGAACACCTATCAAGCATCAAATAGCATGCAATATTAGTGTTCAAAATAAAAACAACAAACAAACATAAAATGGGGTGATCCCAGACCTGTGAGGGAAAGGCAGTGTTGAGAAGTGTCATAAGAAAGAAAGACTGGGAGAGAAGGAGCCAGAAAACAAAAGCACTGACTTCAGTCCTAGTTTTTCTTTTCTTTTCTTTTTTCTTTTGCCAGGTCTGGGGCTTGAACTCAAGGCCTGCTTACTATCCTTGGGCTTTCTCAAGGCTAACACTCTACCACTTGAGCCATAGCACCACTTCCAGCCTTTTCTGTGTATGTGGTACCAAGGAACTGAACCCAGAGTTTTGTGCATGCTAGGTAAGCACTCCACCACTAGGCCACGCTCCCAGCCCCAGTCCTAGTTTCTGATGGCAGTTTAGAAACAATTTGGGGGGGAGGGTTGGTACGTTTAGAAAGAGTCTAAAAAGAGGGTAACCCCTAAGGGAGCAGCCATTTGACCCTAAAAAATAAAAGATGAGTTAAACCATTTTTAAAGGACTAAGAAATTTATTAACAGATTTAATAAAATTGAGTGATTCAGGGCTGGGAATGTGGTTTATTGGTAAAGTGCTTGCCTGGCACACATAAAGCTCTAGATTTGATTTCTCAGCATCATATAAGCAGAAAAACCCGGATGTGGCACTACGGCTCAAGTGGTAGAGTGCAAACCTTGAGCAAAGGAATCTCAGGGACAGTGTCCAGGCCCTGATTTTAAGCCCTAGGACTGGAAAAAAAATAAAAAAGTAATAAAATCTAAAATTAAGTTTATTATTTCTGATAAAAATGGAAGTCATAGGGAACCATAGAAACAGCAGATCAAAAAATGATTGCAACAATGACACAACACTAGGTTGGATACCAACATTGCAACTTGGGGGGGGGGACGGATATAGGGAAGAGTAAGGGGGAAAAATGAAGATACCATTGTATAAAAACATGTAATCATTACTTACTTGAGGCACTGTAACCCCTCTGTACATCCTCTTTTCAATGAAGATAATAAACATAAAAAAGGAAATCATACTCCATATTAAATCTGAGTTATCTCAAAGTTATATAAAGTTTATTTTCTTTTTTTAAGACAAGGTGGGTATAGCCCAGAGTGGCTTCAAGTGTATGATCCTTCTGCCTTTACATCTGAAGTCCTGAAATTGTAGGCATGTACCGCAATGCCCAATTCATGTTCTATATCTGTATTTCTGGAAGGCTGATGTGACTATTGATTATACCTGATACAGAGTAATGGCATTTTTAAGTACGAAGGATCTGTGTAGGTTGAAACTCCCTACGAGCTGGAGTCATGCAGGAGGAATGCATTCATCTATCATGTTTGACACAGGAGTTCTGCCAGGAACTTGAGACAAAACAAGCCTTCAACCTGAGGCTGAGATCTGGATGAGAGGAACTTTCTGAAATGATCCAGCCCAGATAGGCCTGAGCAGAAATATCCCACAACAACTACAAAATGATAAAGGAAACAACAGGTTGTAGCGTTAGGATTTGAAACCAGCTTCAAAAATATATGCTTCTGTTTCCTGGGACTATTTATCTTCTGTTATTTCTTGATAGGCTTGACAATGTGGTTTGGAACATGCCAGCTGTGCTAAGAAAAATCATCCAAAGCAATGATGTTTCTTCCTGCTCTCGACACTCAAAGGAGTGTGAAGATGCCAGCTTGTGGGTGGACATAGGAAGTAGAAGCAGAGATTCCCCAGGAGGGGTTACACTCCAGGGCCCAGGTGATTTAGTCCCTTTTATCTGCCAAATGGGTATCCATTTCATTCTCTCTTAAAGACACATCATTGTTATACACTGTAGAATCATTTGAAAGTACAAATGACTTGTCTAAAAAGAGGGGAAAAAAATCATCCACGTGTGGCTGGCTCACACCTCTAATCCTAGCTACTCAGGAGGCTGAGATCTGAGGATCGTGGTTCAAAGCCATCCCAGGCAGGATAATCCATAAGATTCTTCAATTAACCACCAGAAAACCAGAAGTGGTGCTGGGGCTCAACCTGGTAGACTTGAGCAAAAGAGCTCAAAGACAGAGTGTGGGCCCCGAGTTCAAGCCACAACTGACAATCAATCAATCAATCAATCAATGTCACCTGTAATTCTACACCTCATGAAAGCTACCGGTCAACATCTTCGTGTATGTTCCACAGATAAAGCTTTACATATATCTATATATGAGTAAATATTTAAAAACCAGGATTATGTTGTAAATACTCTTTATTTTATTTTTTATATATTTGTTATTGTAATTAATAAAAGGGTTACATGATATTTGCCAAACAGAAGGTGCATTAATTCACATACATTGATACCCTTTCACATGTCTTGGTACCCATTACCCTCCTCCCCCCCCCCCGTAAACTCTTTTATTTTTAATTTTCGTCCTGTCCCAGAGCTTGAACTCGAGGCCTTGGCTATGTCCTTTCTTTTTTTTTTTTTCTATTTTCTTTTTTCCTTTTTTGTTCAATGCTAGTGCTCTTCAGCTTAAGACTACCACCCTACCCCTTGAGCCACACTGCCACTTCCTTTTTATTTTTCTTAAAGCATAGTGAGCAGCGATATAGAGATACTGAGAATGCAAGATCCTTATTTTTCACCTGAGCTACCTGGTTCACATATTTTAAAAAGACAATAAGACCTAAAAGATGTTGAACTTACAGGCAAGCTAGGTTCTGTAGACTAGGAAGTGTGCAATAGCTTTTAAATGCCTAGTATTTTAAATAGTGATGGGCAAGAGTGCATGACACTCCCTTCTTTTACAAGGAAGTTGACAAAGGAACAAACAGAATGTAAATGGTGCTTCAGGTGATGAAATGTTGTGACTGGGAACCTGACCTAACACTTCCCCTTGCAGCAATAGTCCAGCATGTACTAAGTTAGTGTTTTCTGTGAATTTATAAAGCATAGCTATATTGAAGACGAAGGATTGGCCATCATTAGTTGATTTACCGTCACAGACTGAAGCATAAGATAGGAAGACTTTAAAAAAATTCAATCTGTTGGATTCTGAAGTGGTTCAGAAATTTATTTTGTGCTGCTACTAAAGCCGGCGGGTGCAGTCCCTTAGCATTTTCACTCACGGCTATCACGCTATCACTTGAGCCACAGCTCCAAATTCAGCTTTTTGTTAGTGAATGGGATAGAAGAGGCTTGGACTGACTCTGAACGTCAATCTTCAGATCTCAGCCTCCGGAGTGGCTAAAATGACAAGCATGAAACACTAGTACCTGACAGTAGTTCAGATTTTTTTTTTGGCCAGTCCTGGACTTGAGCTCAGGGCCTGAGCACTGTCCTTGGACTTTCTCAAGGCTAGAGCTCTACCCCTTGAGCCTCAGCACCACTTCCAGCTTTTTCTATGTATGTGGTACCAAGGAATCGAACCCGGGTCTTCGTGCATGCTAAGTAAGCACTCTACCACTGGGCCAAACTCCTGGCCCCAGTAGTTCAGATTTTGATAAACTTGTTTCTACACATCTCTCAATGTTTATCATATTTCCAATAGTTTTTTTTTCTTTTGGTATGCCATGCTTGATAATCTAATGGTAGGCATGTACTCTAGAGATATCACACATCCATCCATCCTCCAGTCCATCAACTGTAAGCTCCATATGGACAGTAACTAGGACTATTTCATTCACTGGGGAAGCCTAACACCTAAAGTCATGGGAATCTGAAAAGTAGGTACCACACCTGTTGGTGTGAAACATCTACAATGCACAGAAGAGCCTCCATTCCTAAAACAAAGAACATCTGGCTCAAACTATCAATAATGCCTAAGTTGAGGAAAACATGCTTAGATGGATAAAACAGTCCTAGCCAGCAATGAATCATCTTTTGACTCTCACCCCCTACAGCACTCAGACTATACTATTAAATGACAAAGTGGTACTGAATCCTGCCTCTCCCTGTAGCCAGCCTATTGTGTGGTAGTTATGTGGAGATTCCAGAGGAAGGTTTTTCTTTTTCCTGTCCAACTACTTTGTTCTTGCTCTCTTAATCCAAGGGTGTACTTTTTGTTTTGTGCCTACACACACCCTTCTTTATTTTCATCATTTGTCCCTATTTCCTTGTTTGCACCTTATACAAAACATTGTTTGGTTTCATAGGAACGAGGGCACCCAGATCCTGGTAGAGTTTCTACTAATGGCTTGGGGGTAAAACTATGCAAGCAGGACAGTCCAAAATATGAATGTATTTATGCCTTATGCTTTGACCCTTCTCCTGATATGTGAAAGCAACTTCAGTCTTTCAGAGACCCAAACTCTGTGACGGTTGTCCTGCTGACAGGTTACCGATGTCACGTGCTAAAGCAATGAGAAGAGGAAACATGATTCCACAAAGTTATTTATAGGCAGAAAAAAAGGCACGATACTTTAATTTAGATGCAGTACTTTGTTTTTTAAGAAGGTTTTGTCTCACTGAGAGAATAAAGACAGCTGGATTTAGCTGGTTTTTACATGGGTATGTGTAAATTCTAAAATTTTTATCTATCGTAATGACTTCTCTTTGAGAAAAAACTTGGAAGAGATTTATTTTTTCTTTAAGAGTAATTGTTGATAAAGATTAAGGTAATGAGCCAGGTGTCAGTGGCTCATGACTTTAATCCTAACTACTGAGGAAACTAAGATCTGATGATCTTGGTTTGAAGCCAGCCTGGGAAGAAAAACCTGAGAGACTTTTTCTCCAATTAAGCAGCAAAAAGCCATGAATGGAGATGTGGCACAGAGTGTCAGCCTGGAGTGAAAAAGCCCAAGTGACAGTGCAAGGCCCTGAGTTCTAACCTCAATAACAGAGTGCGTCACACACACACACACACACACACACACACACACACACACACACACACAGAGGATTAAACAAATTTTAAATAAAAACTAAGCAATTCATCTATCAATTTTCAGGGTTCTAAATGAGCATGCACTGTATACCATATTCTTTGAGAGGTAATGCCTGAAAATACAAAAACACACAAAACATAGACCCTGTCTGCATGAACCATAATAGCAATTACTTTAACAATAGTAAGACGCTGTTTCCTGTGAAAGAATGCAAACACAGACTGGGGAGAGATATTTGCAAAATTCATGTCTGATAAGGAATAGCTAATATACAAAACATCTTTAACATTTAACTGTAAATTTGATTTGGACCAATTAGTTGTATTCCACGGTACTTGATTTTGCAAATGGGTAAAAGACCTGAACAAACACTTTACCAATGATATCTATATACATATGCATAGAAAAGATGTTTCATGTTATTAGAGAAATGCAAATAAAATAACAGCAAGACACTACTACAACACATGCACTAGCTTGACTCCTAATGCCAATGAAGCACCACAGAAACTCTCATTTACTGCTGATGGAAATGTGAAATCAGGCAGCCATGCTGGAAGACAGTTTGGCAGTTTCTCACTAAACATACTGTTTCCTTCTATAATCCAATAATCTTCTTCCTTGGTGTTTACCAAAATAAGCTAACAGTTGATGTGCATATGAAAACCAGTTCTGTATATTTATAGTAGTTTCCAAAGTTCAGAAATAACCAAGATGTGCTTTTGTGGATGAATGAATAAAGATGAAAGCACAAGAGACTAACTCTGCGATGCAGCCATTGATGAGTAGGTGCAAGTTCCTGGGTTTGATTCTCAGATCTTATTAAAAAAAAAAACCTGTGGCATATTTACACAATGGAATATTATGAAATGCTAAGAAGAGGTCTCAAGATATGAAAGGACAGGGAGGAAATTTGAGTGTATACAACTAAGTAAAAGAAATCAGTCCAAAAAGGCTAATAGACTGTATGCTTCTTATTATATCATCCTGAAAATGGAAAAGTGGAAAGTCAATACAAAAATGAGTAGTTGTCAGAGACTAAGGGTACAGAAAACATGAATGAAGCACCAAGGATTTTCTGGACAGTGACACTATAGAATCTTCCAACTTAAGATGGTTCAACTTACTGAGTTCTCAACTTTACTATGGTGTGTAAGCAATGCACATTTTGTAGAATCTGTTCTTTGCATTTCAACCTTTCCCTGAACAAGTGATACCCTGTTGTGAAGCTGAGCAGCAGGAGCAAGCCACAACTCCCAGCCAGCTCTATCATCATGGAGTGTAACAGATGGGACTTGGCTGTGTGCTGAGAGGTAAGGATGTTCAGTAAGTGAGGCACATTAATTATCACCAGTGGTAATATTTAAAGATCAGGGTACATTTATTAGAGGACAACCTTCATCCTAAGTTAAGGAACACTTATTCTAGTGTCAAAATGCTGGATATGCATTTTAGTCAAAATTCATAGAGTAGTCAGGCACTGGTGACTCACACCTGTAATCCTAGCTAGCTACTCAGGAGGCTGAGACCTGAGAATTACTGTCTGAAGCTAGCCAAGGCAAGGAAGTATGTGAGACTTTATCTTCAGTTAACCACCAAAAAATCAGAAGTAGAGCTATGGCTCAAAGTAGTAGAGCCTTAGCCTTCAGCAAAGGAACTCAGTGACAGCATCCAGGCTCTGAGTTCAAATCACATCCAGACAAGAAAGAGAGGTGAGGGAGGGAGGAAGGGGAGGGAGGGAGTTTAGGGAGGAAGGAAGGGGAGGAAGTTAGGAAGGAAGGAAGAAAGGAAGGAAAGAAGGAAGGAAGGAAGGGGAGGAAGGAAGGAAGGAAGGAAGGAAGGAAGGAAGGAAGGAAGGAAGGAAGGAAGGAAGGAAGGAAGGAAGAAAATTCACAGAATATACAATTCCAAGAGTGAATGCTGCTGTAAACTTTGGATGTGGGGTGATAATCAATGTGCACATGAGTTCGTCAGTTATAACTAGCAAATCATCATTGGATTAAGTACTGACAAGTCCGGCTTTGCATCCAGCTGGGGATGGGAACATAGAAATTATTGAACTTTCACTTAATTTTTCCTATGAACTTATAATTGCTCTGAAAATAAACCAGTCTGCTTTAAAGAAACTACACCCAACCCTCCATATATGCACACACATAAGCTGAGTAGTGTAATTGGATGAGGTGCTTAGCTCTGCTCAGAGTTCAGTGGACAAGTCCGCTCAGCACAGTGGCCATTTGTGCAGGTGGTGGGAAGAGCGGTGGTAGAGGAAACCTCACAGGGAATCAGCTGCCTGAGCTGCATATAGAAAGCTGAAGGTGTTCTGCTCTGAAACCCTGGAGAGACATGTTTTCGTGGAGCGTACAATGGATCCTTCTGATGCAAGTGCTTCAAAAACCCAGTGCTTGGCTATAGTTTGGATTGTCAATGTGTCTCTGGAAGGTGCATGAGTGGAAAGTTTGCTTAGGAGTAACTACTCAATTACTGAGAGGTGATGGAACTTTTAGGAAGTAAGCCCAATGGAAGGAAGTTACGTCAAAGGTAGAGTGCCTTAGAAGGGGTATTGAGACATTGCTTCTTCTTTCTCTATTGTTTGTTCTCTCCTCCCAACCCTTCTATGCTGAGGATCAAATAAGACCCCTAGATGCTATAGGCAAGAACTCTTCCACTGATCTACATCCCCTCCTCTGATTGCTTTCCAGCCATCATGAGATAAGCCATCTCTTCTACCACTTAACTCCTTCTAAGGCACTCTACCTTTGCTCTGTTGTTGCACTGGAGTGGAAGAGTGTGTTTGGAGGTACAGCAGTGATAGCATCCCCATCTATACCCACAGTTTGCTTTACCCATTTCCACAGAATAGTTGCTCTTGGGATCTTAAAATTGCATATAATTGGGGCCCGGAGTTTGGCCTAGTGGTAGAGTGCTTGCCTAGCATACACAAAGACCCTGGTTTGATTTCTCAGTACCACTTACATAGAAAAAAGCTGGAAGTGGTGATGTGGCTCAAGTGGTTTTTGAGAAAGCCCAAGGACAGTGCTCGATCCTGAGTTCAAAGCACAGGACTGGCAAAAAAAAAAATTGCAAATAACTTCATTTTCCACTCTAGTAATAGTCTCCAAAAACCCTAAATAGCATCAAAGGACAGTTTACATCCCCACAATTGGAAACTTTCATCTTAAAATCCGCACCTGGCTGTGTCCTCTAATCCTAAACCATTTCACTATATGCAAGATCCCACATTCCCACCCCTCGCCCCGCTTATGGAGAGTTCAAAACCTCATAAACAGCTTCGCTTGGCATTTCTCCATTGGACTGCTACCAAGATTCTGAATACAGAGCCCTCCACCCCCACAATGTACAATAGATCTGGCTTTGTCTCTGGCTGGGTTGTTTTAGTGATATTTTTCAGGAAGCCAGAAACTGGCAATGGACCAGGCAAGAGATGAAGAGGGATGATGAGGGCTCGATGACAAGAGAGGAGCATTTGAATGGAGGCACTGTGAAAGAGAAAGACTAGACAACTGGTGAGGCCGAGAAAAGGGAGGGTACATCCCAGGACACCATCAGACTGGTAGCTTCAGTACCTGATGAGGCTGGTGAAATAAAGCTTTCTGTGTCAGTTACAGGTAGTGAAATATTTGGGCTAACGTATAAATGAAGTCAGCTCTGTGGACTTTTTTTGGAAAAAATGTACTTTCTTGTTATTATGTACAGAGGGTGTACAGAAGGATTACAGTTACCTAGTCAGTAATAAGTGCATTTTTGTATAGTATCTTCCCTTCCCTCATTCTCCCAGTTCTTTCTGATTTTTAACCATCCACAAACTTTGTCCACTTTGTCCATCCCTTCAGAAGCAGGGTAGCCTGGCTGTAAATAATGTGGGTTAGATTCCGGCTCCATTGAAAGATTGGGAGGGGGTGGGGAGAGGGAAATGGGGACTAAAACATGAGAAGGGGTATCAATGTGTGTGAAGAAATGCACCTTCTATTTGGCGAATATAACTGTAACCCTTTTATTAATTACAACAAAAAAAGAGAAAGATTAGGTTAATACCTGCTTGATGACAATGCTCTACTTTATCAGAAACTTTAGCTATCTATGCTGAACACTCTGTGTGTGTGAGTACATCACCCATATGTTACAGGGCATTTAAAAGAAACTGGGCTTTCGTGATGGAAATGGCTAAAGGAGGTTGGCTGAGACCTGCAGTGAGCCCTTTGGCCCTAGCACTCCAGTAACAGAATCAATGAAGTATTCATGGACAGATGAATGAATAAAATATTTTAATGTGACATATGTGTGCAATGTTAACCAGCCATAAAAAAAAATAAGGCCATCCTGACATGAATGAATGTACACACAGAATGTTACACACAGAAAGACCAACCCCGAATGAGCTTTAACATGTGGAATGTGAAAAAGTCAGATTCAGAAACAATACAATGTTGCTTGAGAGGAACTTGGGGGTTACAGAAAACAGGGGGACATGTTGGTTGAAAAGTACAGTTTCATTCATAAGTTCTGAAGAAGAAATGTACAGCATAACTAACGTTAATGTGCCATGCACTTGAAGTTTGCTAAGAGTTGATTTTAAGTCTCCTTTTCACACACAAAGGTAACTGTATGAGTTGATGGATTTACTGATTAGTTGGACTGAAGTAATGATACCATAGTATATATATATATATAGATAGATAGATATATCTACATATATCTATATATCTATATATATTTGAAAGACTGTGTTATGTACTTCAATTATATACTCTTTTTGTTGGTCACAATTAAAGAGATAAACACTGGGTGTCAGTGTCTTATACATGTACTCCTAGTTATTCATGAGGCTGAGATTTGAGGATCGCTGTTTGAAGCCAGCCTGAGCAGATTAATCTGAGAGATTATCTCCAGTTGAAATTTTTAAAAAGCTGGAAGTGGAGCTATGGCTCAAGTAGTAGACGATTAGCTAAGGGACAGCAGCCAGATTCTTATTTTAAGCCCCAATACTGGCACAAGAATAAAGCTTCCAAACAACAAAACCATAACAAAACAGAGATAGTCTCTGAAAACTGGGGACTGACACTTGGCATATATTTTATATTCAAACAATTCTTTTTTTAGTCTTTTGATGTTTCAAGTATTAAAAATAGAACTTCTTGGAATTATTCTCCTGAGAACTTCTAGATAACGCTTTCTTTTCTGCTTTTCCTTTTGCCTCTGTGTGTGTGTGTGTGTGTGTGTGTGTGTGTGTGTGTGTGTGTGTGTGTGTGTGTGTGATGTGTGTGGACTCATCCTGGAGCTTGAACTCAGGTCCTGGGGGGTATTCCTGAACTTTTGTGCTCAAGGTTTGCATGCTACCACTTAGGCCCTATCTCTACTTCCTGTTTTTGGTGTTTAAGTGAAGATTAATGTCTCACAATTTTCTTGCCTGGGCTGGCTTTGAACCACGATCCTTAGATCTCAGACTCCTGAGTAGCTAGGATTGCAGAAGTGAGTCACTAGTATGTCTACTTTTTTTTTTTTTTTGTGGGTCCTAGGTTTGGGCTCAGGGCCTGAGCAATGTCCTTGGGTTTTCCTCAAGGTGAGAGCTCTACCACTTGAGCCACAGCACCACTTCCGACTTTTTTCCATGTATGTGGTACCGAGGAATTGAACCCTGGTCTTTGTGCATGCAAGGCAAGCACTCTACCACCAGGCCAATCTCCCGGCCCTACTTTTAAGACTATTATTGGTTTCCAAAGATAGCTTGATGATGATGGTACACCTGTAATCCAAGCACTTGGGAGGAAAAGTAAGGATTATAAAACCCAGGATAGCAAGAGCTGTCACAAAATATTAAAAATCTAAACAAAACGTGAAAATAATAATAGATACAACAACAACAAACATAAGCTACTCGTCTCAGGGCTTTCTCTCCTCTGCCTGCTCTCAACATATTGCAGCTCATTCATGTGTAAAATTTATGCTGGGTGACTGTAGATAGCTTAATGGTACAACTATATGTACAACTCCCTCCAAAAGATCTGTACTTGAAGCAGAACAGGGTCTGGGAAGAGATGGTTGGTGGAAATCTTAGAATGGAAATGAGCAAAAGACATTTTTTTTTTTTGTTTTCAGAAGAGATGCCATTTGTTTTAGAGTCATGCCTTTTTTTGACTCCTTTGTCAATTAGGCCAATAGAAGCATGAGTTCTTTTTGTTTTGTTTTATGGCAAAAACATGATCCAGGCAGAGTGCTTTGAGCTTGCACAATAAATGCCGGTGGTCACTCATCTACTCCAATGAACATATTAAAATAGGCATTCATCTTGGAGTGGAAGGGCAGGGAGAATTTCCCAGAGAACAGTTCCTTCAGTCAAGTAAAGAATTCTAATGGGGCCATAAAGATTCTCCTGATGTGTCTAATAACAAAACAAGTAAATTATAAATACTCAGTAACACTTGTGCCAGTGATTAGTGGTACCCATATCCTGCAAGATTAAAAGAAAACCTAAAGCATTGGTTTCTGTGTCTTTGTGAATCATAAAGGTTATTGAAGCCTTTACAAAATGCACAAATTCTTGTTCAATGAGACCTTTCTCTTGCACTGTGGCTCCTCCAGGTTACTCATACATCCGGATGGGTGAGGGTGAGCGCTGTTTTAATCTTCCTGCTGAAGGTGAACCCTAGTTTCTCACTGGCATGCAGCTCATAGAACCAAACTCCTGTATCCTCATCTAACAATCACTTAGACTAACATTTATCTGAAGTGTATATGCAGTCCTGCCTTGAGTCTGACTGATAAACTCAAGAGTTTGGTTTACTCTGCCTACTCCTGAAAATGGTTCCACCAGAGAGAGACAATTGGGGCATGTCAAGATCTAGTCACAGTATAGAGAATATCTTGAAACACTGCTAAACATGAAGATGTAAACCTTACGCTCTTCTAGAAGAGAAGAAAGAGAAGGCAGAGGGGTGGGCTAGGGTGGGGTGGAGAATGACTCACTTGGGGAATACATAGGTGAAAAGGTTTCCAAGTAGAGATTTGACAAGCAACAATTCCTGGAGCTGAGGGAGTAGTTCCCAGAGCACCAAGATGTGATTTCAGGGGAATTCTGCATGTACCTCCTACTCAAGACCTTCCCTGATGCCACTCTTTTTTCCCCTTTCCTAATTAAGTCATATGTAGTCCTGTTTCTCAGCATGATCTCCTAAAGACCAAAGGTAATTTTTTTTTTTCCAGTCCTGGGCTTGAGCTCAGGGCACTGTCCCTGAACTTCTTACTCATTGCTAGCAATCCACTACTTGAGCTCAAGTTTGGGTCTTAAGGAACCAGTAATATTATAAAGTGATAAATCCTGAAAACCTTAAAAGCACACATTAAAAATGAAATCTGGGTCTGGAGCTTATCAAGTACTGCCTTTAGCTTATTTGTATGATATATGTAAAATTTCTCCTTGGTAACACCTTCTTCCCCTCTGACATCTTGTATGAGTGCCATATGGAAGGGGAAAAAGGAATAATTCATGCAGATAAGACATTGGTTTTTGAATGGTTGGTTTTAATGGTGATACAAGAATTAGAATTACATTCAATCACATCCAGTCAAAAGAGTAAAAATTATGGCAACCATATTTACCATGGAATAGTGTTGCACTTATTTTTTATTAGTTTAATTCAATTTTCTTGGAAGTCTTAAAACATTTTATCCTAAACATAATACAAATGATTTTTCAACCGACCCTTCACATAAAATAAAACCGGATCTCTTCCTACCCAAATCACTGGAACAGAAGATCTACTAATTATCTTACTTCAGTGAACCTGTACTTGATAAATGGCACAAATACAAGATAATGCTCCACATTTTCAAGGCTGAGTAGCTGTTCGCCATTATCTGGGAAGAGCCTATAAGCAAATAGCTTCAGTTCTTATCCTTATGTAATATGTAAATCTTGATCAAATCATTAAATAGATCTTTTCTAGTCGAAATTTTTAGTTTATGTATGTGCAAGGACTTCTGATTTTATTTATGTGATTTCTAAAAATTCTGTAAGACCCCAAATGATGGTACCAAAAAATTAGTGTTTGGTGAATAATGTATATGAAGTCAGTTAAATAATTTCCCTAGCTCTTTTTTCGGTCAGTCATGGGACTTGAACTCTAGGCCTGGGCATTGTTCCTGAGCTCTTCATCAAGGCTACCACCCTACCCCTTGAGCCACAGCACCGCTTTTAGTTTTCTGGTGGTTAATTGGAGATGAGAGTCTCATGGACTTTGGTGCCCGGGCTGGCTTTGAACCATGATCCTCAGATCTCAGCCTCCTAAGTGGCTAGGATTACAGGCAATTTCCATAACTCTTTATTGAAGATCTTGAACTTTGTTCTCATCACTTGTTTCACTCTCAAATTCACATTTTTTCCATTCCTCAAATATGAGGAATGCAATAGCATTTGAATAAACAAATACTGATCCCCATAGTATGAGTTTGCTTCCTTAAACATTTGCTTTCCTTTTGCAACCTTTTGCTTCAATGTAGTAGAAGGAAATCCTTTGAATCCCTGCTAGAATCCTATGTGCTCCTGTAAGAGGTCCTATCAGGGACACTGTAGCCAACACCACTGAAGAAAGACGGGGCTCACAGCTCTAGAAGAGATGGTGGGGCCACAATTTTAATGTGGGCTTATGAACATGGTCTCTAAGAATCCTATTTGTATGTCATGGTAGACACAGAACCTGTCATTTTAAAAACAGTGACACTACAATTTCCAGTGATGTTAAAATTTAAAATGACCTGCAAGTTAAAAGTAAATAAAACACAGGTGAAAGTTACCTGTGTGTTCACTACATATACTGTTGTTTTAAACTCTGGTAGAGTCACCATTTTTTTTTTTTTGGTCAGTTCTGGGGCTTGAACTTAGGGCCTGAGCACTGTCCTTGGGCTTTTCTCAAGGCTAGTGCACCACTAGCCAGCACCACTTCCAGCTTTTATTTTCTAAATATGTGGTACCAAGGAATTGAACCCGGGCCTTTGTGCATGCTAGGCAAGCACTCTACCACTAGGCCAAACTCCCGGCCCCATAATTTTTAAAAAGAATAAAACTAAAACAGCTCTAAGAATTAAATCATCAAGTATCATTGGCTGTAGGGTAAGAAAATAATATTCTAGCTTACAGGTAAAAGCAGTTCTAACAAAAGAAAAAAAAAAACAACAGTCACCCTTTATCCTCATCATCTATAGTTTCCAAGCAAACACGTTCTTTGTCCAACACAGCTGTTTTATTTCATGGTCCAACACAAAACACAGTTTATCCTTTACAAATGATGATAAGGTTTTGGAAAAAAAATACACCTTTCAGTAAAATGAAACTTAAAATGATTGCCTTGAAATTATCTGATAGGAATGGCTCATGGAAAATTCAAGTGGGCTATGTTGTAAAAATAAACTAAATGGGTTTAGTTCTTCTGTAAAGACTAATGCTAAATGACAAAGCTTTTGCTTTTTTTTTTTTTTTTTTTTTTTTTTGTGGGTCACAGGGCTTGAACTTGGCCTGCATGCTATCTCTGAGCTCTTCAGCTCAAGGCTACTGCCCTACCCTTGAGCTAAGCTTCACTTCCTGTTTTCTAGAGGTTAGCTGGAGATATGTGTCTTAGGTCCTTTTGTGCCCTGGGCTGGCTTTCAACCTCAGATCTCAGACTCCAGATTAGCTAGGATTACATGCGTGAACCACCATGCCTGTCAGCTTTGCCAGATCTTCGGCTGAACAGTATCAACTTAGCCAAAGGTTTGAAACAAAAAAAAATTTCTAATCTTTACTTAGGATGGGAGATAGAAGAACAGTTCTGTCGTTTGGTAAGAGTGAAGAGATTAAGAACTTTGGGCTATGAATAATACCAAGAGTGAAATGATCCAAGTGAAGCCTCAAGTTTCCCTCTTAGGCCTTCCAATAGGACTCCCAAACAGCAAAGCAACTGAAGGCTCTGAAAGGAAGACACTAAAAACCAGAAGGACTAATCACCAGTATCTGTTACCATAGGTAACACCAAGACCCCAGGGCAGAGGCCAGGTTCTTTCACACAGAGGCACTGATGACACTGGAATGGAGACACCCTGAGGGGAGGGGTGGGACACAGTGGATCCAATGAGCAAAAGGCTTAAGTTCTTGGGACAGTGACCACTGCTGGTTTCAAAAGCTTATCATGGGGGTCTCACAATCAGCGTACATAGATTCCTTCTCCCTCCTCTCACACCCACTCCTATCTTTGTTTTCTACATGGATTACTGGCAATGGAAGCTCACTGAATCAAGACCACACAGGTTTCTAAAATGGCAAACATTTTCACACTTCAGTAGGGTGGGGAGTTGGTGGTGGGTTGGGTGTAGGGGTATAAAAAGAAATATTGGGAAAAGTTGAATGTTATTCTTGGTAGAAACTGATAAGCCATACTTTGAATACACCCTTTTTTTTTCTGCCTTAAAGAGTCAAGTTCTCAGGCTAGGAATATATTACCTGGCATATAAGAGGCCTTGAATTTAATCTAAAACAGACAAAGGGGGAAAGAGGTAGAAAGTGAGAGTTGGAGGGAGACTATCCAAGTTGTTCCCAAACTCCTCAGCCTCCAGCGTACCTAGAACTACAGATCTGCAATACTGCACCTGATAAATATCTCAGATATCTTAAAAAATGATTCACAGAAATCAACTAAACTAGAAATTCATTTTCCCCTTGCTTTTAAATTTCATGTGCACTGTTATAAGGAAAAATAAGACAGCAATATTAACATTAAGCCTCTTTTAAGCTCCCTGAGATAACATTCAGAGACACTACTCCATACAATACAACAGCACAAAGTCAACTGTTTTACAAAGATCATTTACAATAAAAATCAAGTTTCCATTTCACCTTACATAACATACAAGATACACAGTATCCTTATGATTGTGTGTTGCTATACATCTATCCATGTCAGAAAAAAAAAATGATCATAATATAAAATTTTCAAAGTAAGATTGGCACAAGTCCCTGAGTTACTTTTAACAGTCCTTCAGGCTGATTTCCACAGCAGCTTCTTTCCCAGCCATCCTGGCCCCTTCTTCCCACAATGCCTCACTCCCTTTCTTAACACTCCAGCTGCCCCTTTACATGAACTGAGGCAGAGGAGGGAAATGGATGGGGGAGGGCACATTTCATGCATCCTTCTTCCTACAATTGCCTACAGTGGTTTAGTGTTCTAACATCTCTAGGGCTTTATGCCGCAGGTGCTCATCCAAACACTGGATGGCAAATAGGTCAACATCCACATCAAACTTATTGGCAAAGAAGTGATGCTTGCGAAGCATCCAATGCAAATCCCCAGCCCCAAAAACACACACGGAACGCACATGGACCCCGTCACAGCGTGGGTAAGGTGCACCATTGGACACGTCGCCTTCAAAGTATTGCCACTTGACAAACCTAGCCACGGCGTTCATGTCAGACAAGTCATATTTATTGCTTGAGGACAGGGATCCTGGGACTTCAGGAATCCTCTGGATGGTGGCCCAGAGATATTCATCCGGACTATACGTGTCCTGAGCCCACTCCATGAATTTTTGGATGCTTTCATTCTCCAACACGTATCTCACATACTCCCTACTGACCACAAAATAGGCACTGCCTGAAAACAGGGGAGTTTTCAGGGGAGGCTTTGCTTTCACAGTCCCTGTGTTAATGATCCTGCCATTCACAATGGCATGATGCTTTTTCCACCTTTCTTCCTTATGGGGTGGCATCTTCTCTGTTTCTAGGTTGTTTTCACCCATGAATGACTTGAGCTTCCTAACAATTTCCAGGTTGGTTTTAATAGGAAAATCCATCCCGCACAGATTGATCAAGTATTTCCAGTCTGCATTCATTGCATACAGGTCCTTCATGCAGTTGAGATCTGCCTGAACCCGGCTCCAAGATGCATACACCACTGTCTCCAACTGACTGGCCACAAAGACGTTACTGAAACATGAAGCGATGCTCATCACGGCAGCTAAAAAGGTGTCCTCAGATTTCTTGTCCACGTGAATGCAGTAGAAATTCTGCGGCATGTAGATGGCTCGCAGGAGCCTGTCAAGCATCTCAATCTTATGATGAACCACGATGGAATATGCAATTGGGAAACTTACCTCTTCCTTACTAAGGGGTTCTGTGATATATTTGCGCATCTTGATGAAAGAGCCACAGTCCCTTGTCATGTTTATATAATCCTGCGGCGTCCATCGAGGCCGCCTCTTAAACCCCACGGTGAGCATCTCAAGCTTTGCCTTTCGGATTTCCTCGCCATCACCCTGTAACACTTTGGTGCAGTTGACATTCCTACTAGGATTCTCTTCTGTAAGCTCCAGGTGTCTGACACTTACAAACTCAGGCTTCTGATGGATCTTGAACACAGACAAGGTGACCAAAGACAAAACAAGAACCATAAAATAGTATTTAGTGGGATAAGAAAAAAGTCTCCTCCGCAGTAAGTTTTTCAGCATTTCAAAGGACAAGGAGAGACTTCCCTTTTCCTTAAGGGTGCTGTGATAGGCTTGGGTATCAAGGATTTTTCTCTCTTATTCAGTTTGAGTGTGTCAGAGGCACAAGGGCATCTTGAAAGGCAGAACAGCGCTAAAAGCAAAACAGAAACAATATAGATAAATAACAGTCTTGCACAGCATCTTCTCAGGCTTGAAAATGCCTTTTTGCTACAAAGGTCAGTTGTTTAAAAGACAAGCAAGGTGGGTTAATGAGAGGAAAAGATCGTTTTACAGGAAACCCACAGTCTATATTAAAGCCACAGACAGGGCGTGGAGTGGGGGGGCGGAAGGGGTTGCTGAATACAGCTGCCAAAGCCTAGCACTAAGTTGTCCTACATATCCCCAATTAACATGTGATTAAAGATTCTTCCTCAATTAACATGCATATGCTGAGATGGAGTGGAGAACCTAGGCTGTCATTATTGAACTGTCCGTTTTGGGGGAGTGTTGATGCTGTGCCAAAATTAAGAACCATTCCAACCATTACTAATAATTCCCCCTGACAGCTACTGAAGTCCGTGCATTGGTGTCAGCAGCCAGGAAGACTGGGGGAAATCAGATCTATTGTTTTCTGCTGTTTAAGATTGAGGGCATACTCAGACATTTTTAAAGAATCTTCCAAAGCAGAGTGTAATTCAACTGTGTTTTCAAACGAAATTAAAATAGTTTTAGGTAAAATGAGGCCAGATTTGGGACTGAGTTAGTTTTGTTTGTTTGTTTTGCCAGTCATGGGCAAAACACAGGGTTGGAGCACTGTCCCTGAGCTCCTTTGTTTACACAAAGCTAGTGCTCTACCACTTGAGCCACAGCATCACTTTCAGCTTTTTTGGTTTGTTTATGTTGTACTAAGGAATCGAACCCAGGACTACATGCATGATAGGCAAGCACTCTACCACTAAACCACATTCCTAGCTCCACGAGTTAGGTTAACACCATATTTAAATTCAGTTCAATGATAAGCACTATAGGAAGACAAGACAGACACAGTTCAAAATAGAGCCTGCATTTCGTAATAATGGAGCCTTTTTCCCTGGAACCAGTGACTTACACTGATAATCCTAGCAACTTAGGAGGCTGAGATCTGAGGATTATTGTTTAAAGCTAGACTAGGCAAGAAAGTCCATGAGACTCTTATTTCTAATTAATCAGTTAAAAAAAGCTTTAAGTGGAGCTGTGGTTCAAGAGATAGAGTGCTAGCCTTGGGCAAAAAAGCTCAGAGACAGCATCTATGCCTTGAGTTCAAACATCAGGAGTGGCACACAAATAAATTGTAATTTATGACAGACATTGTCCACTGGAGACAATCCTACTTTTACTATATAATACTTATATTCAAATATTCTTTAGTATTTTCTGTGTGTGTGTGTGTGTGTGTGTGTGTGTATTTGTGTGTGTGTGTGCGCGCACACATAGAGGGGCTTGAACTTGAGGCTTCATGGTCTTGCTTGGCTTTTTTTTCCCTTTCTCCAGAGTGGTGTTGTACCTATCGACTCATAGCTCTACTCAGCCTTTTTGCTGGTGAACTGGAAATGAGAGTCTCATGGACTTTTCTGCCTGGCCTGGCTTCAAACCTCAATCTCCAGATCTTAGCATCCTGAGTAGCTAAAATGACAGGTGCAAGCCACAAGCACCCAGCTATTGTTTAGTTTTTAGAAACAATTACATTACTTAGCAAATTGGTTCTACAATGAATAGGTGCTATTCTAAAACTGATCAAACACCATGAACTACACCCATACCAGATTTATACAATGATGTTTGTTTTTCAGTTTAAACTCAGTGCCTGTTTGCTGGGCAAGTGCTCTACTCCTTAAGCCATTTCTCTAGGTCCAAATTTAGAGACTTCACATAGGAGGCTTTCAAAGAAAAATCAGCTTTGTTCTTTGAGACAGGTTCTCACTACACGCTATGCTAGCCTCAAATGTGTGATCTTTACAAATCAACCTCCTGGGGACTGACATTACAGGTGTGCATAACCATTTGCTTGAAATAAGTTTTAACTGCCAGAATTAACACTGGACCTCTTACATATTTCAATGGGAAATAAATCATTGCTATTGTTAATCAAAATAAAAGTTACCAACACAACATACCTGCAGCATAAACTTAAGCACGTGGATTTTTACCATTCAGAATAAATAGACGTCTGGGTCATTCAGTGTTCTGAGTCCTGGCTCAGCCAGTCACTGTCATACTTCAAGGTTTCTTAAATGCATCGACAATGGTGATAGACCTCTAGGGATGTTTAACTTACCTACAAGACAAAAAGAGAAAGAGTGAGGCAGATGGATGTTCACACCCTGATTATGTCGGTCTTCTAAAATGTCCTTATTTACAATCTTATTTTTTTCATTTAATACATTTATGGTTTGTTAAAGGTTTGAAAACAACTGGAAATTTAAGCTTGTGTGTGTGTGTGTGTGCACGCGCGCGCGTACACACGCGTGTGCACACGTTTGGTGTGTATTGCTAGGAACAGAACCCAAGGTCTTTTACATGCTAGGCAAGCTCTCTACAAGTGAGTGAGCTATATCCCCAGCCATTGGGGAAGCCTATAGGAAAGGAAATTCTAATGGCCTTTTCCAAAAGGTGTGCGGAGCAACCATGTGGGAAAATCTAACAGGGTAGATCCTTACTATACAGATTCACTGACATGTTAATAACCATATATAATCTCCTTTTCCTTTGACTATCGTGATCCCTGACCTGGTCCAAAGCTCTATTCAAAAGCAAACATTTCTGTTAAAATCCTCAAGCATTTCTACCACTACAACATCAAAACATTGCAATGACATCCTTGCCCCTTATTAGTTCAAGACATTTGTAGAAACCTCTGTCCAGTCACTGGAAACCCTGAAAGGAACTGAGCAGAGATTTCAGTGACCTCATACAACAAATACAGGCACTGGAAAATTACTCAGGGAAAGTATCAAGTGCGGGGAATGTGGTTTAGTGGTAGAGTGATTGCCTAGCAATCTCTATAAGGTCAATTCCTTCACACCACATAAATAAAAAATAAAACATTGCTATGACTGCAGTATTATACTAAATGGTGAAAGACTGGAACCATTCACCTTAAAATCAGGAACTAGACAGGGATGCCCACTCTCTCCACTTCTCTTCAATATAGTGCTAGAACCCTTAGCCAGAGCAATAAGGCAAGAAAAGGACATCAAAGGGACCCACATAGGGAAAGAAGAAATTAAACTATTCACAGATGACATGATCCTCTACTTGAGTGACCCAACAAACTCCACTCCCAAACTTCTAGAATTAATAAATTACTTTAGCAAAGTGGCAGGATACAAAATTAACCTTCAGAAGTCAGTAGCCTTCTTGTACACCAACAATACACAAACAGAAGGCCAAATCAAGAAAATGATCCCATTCGCAATAGCCCCCAAAAGAATAAAATACTTAGGAATATACTTAACAAAGACGTAAAGGAATTATTCAATGAAAACTATAAAAACCTAACAAAAGAAATTAAAGAGGACACTACGAAATGGAAAGACATCCCATGCTCATGGCTAGGGAGAACCAACATAGTGAAAATGGCTATACTGCCAAAATTCATATACAAATTCAATGCAATCCCCATCAATATCCCAAAGACATTCTTTACGGAAATAGAAGATATAATCCAAAGATTCATATGGAACAAGAAAAGACCTAGAATAGCCAAAACAATTCTAGGCAAAAAGAGCAATGCTGGTGGTATTACAATACCAGACTTCACACTCTACTATAGAACCATAATATAATAACAAAAACTGCTTGGTATTGGCACAAAAACAGACCAGAAGATCAATGGAACAGAATAGAAGACCCAGAAATAGAACCACATACCTATAGGCAACTTGTATTTGACAAAGGAGCCAAAGATATACAGTGGAACAAACACAGTCTATTCAATTATTGGTGCTGGCAAAACTGGGCAGCCACAGGCAGAAAACTAAAAATTACCCTAGCCTTTCGCCATGCACAAGCATTAACTCAAAGTGGATCAAAGACCTCAACATCAGACCAGAAACCGTGAAACTGCTACATGATAAAGTAGGAGAGACAATGGAACTCATAGGCACAGGCAAAAGATTCCTGAACAGAATCCCAGGGTCACAACAGATTGGAGAGAGACTCGATAAATGGGACTACCTAAAAATAAAAGATAAAAGCATACTCGCAAAAGTAGAGAGACAGCCAACCAACTGGGAAAAGATATTCACCAACAATACATCTGACAAATGCTTAATATCCAGTATCTACAGGGAACTCAAGAAACCTATCCCACCCAAACCCAACAAGCCATTTACTAAATGGGCAAGGGAACTAAAGAGAGACTTATCAGAAGAAGAGATTAAAATGACAGAAAAGCATATGAGAAAATATTCATCATCCATAGTCATAAAGGAAATGCAAATAAAAACAACCCTAAGATGCCACTTTACCCCAACAAGAATGGCCAAGATATTGAACTCAGACAATGACAGTTGCTGCAGGATTGTGGAGAAAAAGGAACCCTACTGCACTGCTGGTGGGATTGTAAACTAGTTCAGCCACTCTGGAAAGCAGTGTGGAGGTTTCTTAAAGAACTGAAAATTGACCTTCCCTACGATCCCGTCAAACCACTCCTGGGCATCTACCCTGAACATCATAACCCAAGATATGATAAGGACACCTGCTCAGCTATGTTCATCTCTGCACTATTCACAATAGCCAGGTGATGGAAACATTCCAGATGCCCTACTGCAGATGAATGGATACAGAAAATGTGGTACATATATACACAATGGAATTCTACATAGTCAACAGACAAGATAAAATAATGGCATTTGCAGGGAAGTGGATGAATCTAGAGCGAATCATGTTGAGTGAGACAAGTCAAGACCAAAGGAACAAAAGGTGCATGGTATCCTTAATATGTGGCTATTAGATCCAAACAAGAGCGAGGACTCAATAGTTAACATACCCAATGCTATGGACATGGTACTGGAAATATAAACACAACTACATAGACATAAAAATTTATGATTCTATAGACATAATGTTTTATTACATAGATTAATATGTATCTACGACATACAAACCCTCAGCCTAATTTTGTATGTTCTAAAATCTAAGTGCCAGTGATTGTATAAAGAGATTCCCTTCTTGAATATGTTTATTAAACAAGTCATTTGAAATATAATGTAAGGCCGGGAGTTTGGCCTAGTGGTTAAAGTGCTTGCCTAGCATGCATGAAGACCCGGGTTCGATTCCTCGGTACCACATACATAGAAAAAAAAGCTGGAAGTGGTGTTGAGGCTCAAGTGGTAGAGCTCTAGCCTTGAGAAAGTCCAAGGACAGTGCTCAGGCCCTGAGCTCAAGCCCAGGACTGGCAAAAAAAAAAAAAAAAAAAAAAAGAAATATAATGTAAAAATCAATGTTAATAAATTCTTTAAAAAAAAAGCATCTGAGCATATTAGTGTCTTCTCTGCATGTGGGGGAGGGGAGAGCAAGTGTGTGTGCACACCCCATTACTGGGGCCTCTCACTTAGCTATTTCTACTCAAATTTGGCATTCTACCATTTGAGTTATACCTCTCCTTCCAACGTTTTGCTGGTTAATTACAGGTAAGAGTCTCTCAGATTTTCCATCAGTATGGCTTCCAACCATGAGCCTCAGATCTCTCAGCCCCTTGGAACAACTAGATTATGCCTGAGCCAACTATTCCTGGCCTATTATCTTCTTTTTCTTTTGGTTATAAAGAAGATTGAACTCAGTCCTATGTTCACAAGAAAAGTAATCTTCCAACTGAGCCAGGTCCATTTTACATTCTATATTAGGCTAATCAGCTTGAATCATCAAGAATTCTTAGTTCAAGCAGAGAATATAATCTTGGAGGAAACGAAAGGAAGGAAAGAATGAAAAGATGGTATCTGAAAACAACAGTTCTTTACAGGTGACTGCCAGAAAAAGAAATAAAGAAAAAACAAAACAAAACAAGGAACCCAAGAATATGATGTTCTGTTCTGTTCTGTTCTTTTTTTTGTTCAGTCCTGGGGCTTGAACTCAAGTCCTAGGCACTGACTGCCCTTGGGCTTTCTCAAGGCTAGAGCTCTAGACTTGAGCCACAGCACTATTTCCGGCTTTTTCTATGTATGTGTTACTGGGGAATCAAATCTGGGTCTTTGTGCATGCTAGGCAAGAAGTCTACCACTAGGCCAAACTCCCAGCCCCTGTTCTTTCTTCTATACTGCCAGTGAAGTCAAGGAAGGAGACAACAGAAAAACTACAAAATGCCACTCAGGTGACAGTACGGTCACACCCCAACATCATTTTATAATTTATGTAATTTTTATATAATTTAATAATGTATGTGGGAACATAAAATGAATGCCACTTGGGACAAAGTGGAAAGGTCCATTTGAGTATTCAACGGAGTGGTAAGGGAAGAGGAGCAAGGAAGATAGCAAGGAAAACAGAAGAACAGATAAAGTAACTGACTAACTAGACCCTCAAACCCTAGACTGAAAAAGATCCATGTCCACTTACTATTATAATGGTCACAAGTCTCTGGAACTGGTGACAAGAATATTTTACAAGGAAGGTCTGGCAGCCATTTAGAAAGCAGGTAAGTCTTCACTTCAAACTTTGCCACGATCCAGGGTTTAGGCTCTGCAGAAGTTCCTCAGGCTGGAGCACGCCAGGCCCCAGGAAAGGAATGCAGAGTTCCATGCAGAAAACAGGGACCCAGGCAAGAATAATGACCCCTCCTTCCTCCTCTCTGGCTTCCTTATTCCAATCTGATCTTAGGATCTTGGCTGTGAAAACAAAGTCCAAGTTCATTTACTGGGAAATCGAATTAAGCCTACAAAAGGCTTAGCAAATATTATAATGGGTGCTCCTTCCATGTTCAAAGGAAGTACCTTATATACAATAAATAAAATGCCGATGCCAATAAAATGCTCAGGAAGATAATTCCTTTCATTGAAAATAAATGGATGGCGGTGATTGTATATAGAGATTCCCTTCCTGAATACTTGTTTGTTAAACATGTCATTTGAAATATGATGTAAAAATCAAAGTTAATAAATACTTTAATGTATGGGAATTAATGCACCATCTATCTGGCAAATATCATGTAACCTTTCTATTAATTACAATAAAAATATATGAAAAAAATAAATACTTTAATAAAAAATCATTTAAAAAAAAGAAAACAAATGGATGGCCGGGGTGCTGGTAACTCAAATTTGTAATTCTAGCTATTCAGGAGTCTGAGAAGTGGAAGCTGAGATCTGAGGTTTGTGGTTTGAAACCAGACCATGCAGATAAGTGCTTGAAATGCTTACCTCTAATTAACCAGCTAAAAAAAACAGAAATGGAGGTAAAGCTGAAGGGATAAGTGCAAGATGAGGCCCTGAGTTCAAGCAAAACTAGTACCAAAAGAAAAAGAAAATGGATGGAGGAGAATACATTTTCTGAAGACAGCCAGACAATATTGCCATTCCATATGTTCTTCTGTAATATGACCTCCAATCTCTAATCAAGTAGTAAAACTCTTCCCCCTTTCATTTGAGCAGCCATATGATAATATTGACTGAGAAAAGTTTAGCATAAGTGTAACTGACCACACCAAAGCTAAGACACATAAAACCAGGCAGCTACTGCCAGCTTGCTTGGAAGATTTTCTCTCTTGAACCAGCTTGTTATAAGAAGCCAGGTTTGGTTAGAACAGAGAGAAAGATGCCCTTTTCAACAGTTCCACCTGAACCCAACCTCCACATGACCCCAGGTGCTGAGTACGTGAGTGAAGACACCATCAGATGGGTCTAATCACTCTCTGCTGGAATCTTTATTGAATTCTCGAGCCATGCACATCAGGAATAAGAAAAATAAAATGGCAAATGCCATGTGTTACTACATTGGAGATAGTTTGCCTCACAGCAATAGATGAGGAGAACAATGAGAAGCCACAAAACACCTAGGAAAATAAAAAGAATCCTTGAAAATCGATGGTACAACAGCAGGCATTAAAAAAAAACAAAACAAAACAAAGCAAAACTGAGTGAAAGAGTTGGAAAACAACCAAACTAAGAATTCTCAGACCGACTGACTAATGAGGAGAAAAAAATAAAGAGAAAGAAATACAATAATTCAGAGTCAGCCGGGAAATTCACCTTCTAGTGGAAAGGGAGAAGAAATATTTGTCATCAATTAAAGAAATGAAGAGCTGGACACAGGCAGCTCATACCTGTAATCTGAGCTACTCAGGAGGCTGTGACTGGAGAATCTCAATTTGAAGCCACCTCAGGCAGGAAAGTCCATGAGACTCTTAGCTCCAATGAACCACTAAACAGCTGGAAGAGGGGATATAGCTCAAGGGATACAGCACCAGCCTGAGCCCCCAGTACCAGCGCAGTCAATAAATGAATAAATAAACAGTACCCAAGATTAAGAAATGGTTACTAGAGGACAAATTGATGAAATCCATGTATGATGGATGAAACCAGAACTCACACCGAATTATGAATCCACCACAAAATGTCAGAACACTGGGAGAACGAATCACGGAGGTTTCTAAATAGGGGGAAAATGAAACCACACAAAGTGGATTCAGAGACCAGTGTGGCAGTACATGCCTGTTAATCTCAGCACTTTCAGAAGGCAGAGGCAACCTGGACTACATAGTGGATTCAAGGTCACCTTGGGCTACACAGAGACCCTGTCTCAAAAATAAAAAGAAATGTCTTCATATTTCACAAAATCCAGCTGTAGAAAATAAAGCAAACAATCCCCCCCCCAAAAAAACCCCCAAAACGAACACTCAGCGCTGAATAAAACAGAATGAAGTCTAGCTGGGAATTCTTAGGAATTATTAATCAAAGTAAGTGTAAAATAAAAAGCATTTATGTCTTAAAATATTTACATTGCCCTACCTATTCTCATGAAGCTACCAGAAAATGAGCTCTATAACACAGCAGTATTAACCAAGAAAGGGAAAGAATCATGAGGGAGAAACAGATGTAAAATAGACAAAAAGAGTCCCAGGAATATGGCCAAGTGCCATGTTAGGTCATGTATTAAACAAAGAGACAAACCATGGTAGGTAAGAAAGCCCGGGCACTCACATCTCCAAGAACAAAAACTCATGAATGGTAAGTAGGGCCTCTGCTAGGCTTATCCATTTCCTGCTCTCTCCTTTGGCCTGCTTTTGGTGGCACTGAGGCAATAAACACTGAAAACCAACTAACAATGGCAGGCTTTGAGTCTGTTTGTAATAAGTACCTTGAAAACAAAGCAAACTAAGGAAGTTAGGAGTGTAATTATGGATCCCAAACCAAGCAGTCATTCAATAATGAAAACAGTAATCATAACCAATCACATGGTTTAGCTCTGAAGAACAGGGCCTTTATATGTAAACACTATCAATCAATGTGCAGTGCAACTATGCCTGAATCCATGACATCCATCCCTAGCAACAGGAGGGGAGGGAAGGGAGGGAGGAGAGGGAGGCAGGAAGAGAGGAGAGGCAAGCCAGGAGAGGAAGGAGAGGAAGGAGGGGAGGGAAAGGAAGAGAGGTAAAGGGAGAGAAAGAGAGAGGAAAGAAGGAATAAAGAACAGGAGAGGGTAGAAGGGTGGAAGAGGAAAGGAGGGAGAGAAAGAGGGAGGGAGGGAATAAAACAGCAAGCACCATATAAGGTGCCATGGGAGCATGGTGCATTTCTTTGATGCTACAAACCGAGAACTTCTAATTTTGGAATGGTCTTATCTCCAACAGCTAGACATGGTACAGACTCATGGAAAGTATGAAGTAGGGGTAAAAGATATATGCAATGCACACACACACACACACATATATGTGTATGTATATATATGTGTGTGTGTGTGCGTGTGCACATACATATTTATATATATATGTATATATATATATATATATAATTGATACATGTAAGAAAAGGTCCCAAACCATTGATTACCAGATCTAGATTTTAGTTTGAAAGAAGATCAGGAGAACTTCATTCTCAAGCAAATAAGGGCCACCCACTAGATATAACTAGTTCACATGTATTTGTATTTCAAAATGAAGCAGATTTCAAAATCTAATATTCAATCTGAGACCAGACACTTACTAGTATATATCAATTTAGAGAAATTACACCATGTAAAGATGCGGAACAATGTTAAAAGAAATCAGTTTCATATGTTCATGTGATTGAAGCCAATGTCAAAAGTGTCAGAGACAGACATATAAGAGATAGAGTAGGAAACAGATAAACCTGAGGGCAGAGGCCCTACTATTATGGAATGGAATTCTTTTTATGTAGGTCATAGGACTTGAACACTGGGCCTGTGCATTGTCCCTGAGCTCTTCAACTCAAGGCTCTTCAACTCAGGAGGTTAAGATCTGAGGATAGCAGTTTGAAGCCAGCCAGGGCAGGGAAGTCCCTAAAACCCGTATCTCCAATTAACCACCAGAAAACAGGAAGTGGCTCTGTGGCTCTAAGCAATCGAGCACTAACCTTGAGCAAAGAAGCTTAGAGAAAGAACTCAGGCCCCAAGTTCAAGCCTTGAGACTTAAAAGACAAATTAAGTGAACACATAAATAAAATAAAGGTGCTAAACCCCCAAAACATTTAAGAACGGCTGATTGGAAGGACAGGTGAGAAGACACAGAAGGGTAACTTGGAGGTGAGGGAGAATTAAGTCCTCCCCAATAGTAAAAAGAACTTGAAAGCAGGGAAGGGGGCCAGGAACAATGTAAACATATGCTTTAGGGACAAGAAAACCACATCCATAGAAATCTACATAAAGTTTCAAATGGTTGGCTGAGTGCAAGGGGCATGCATGGTGTCTCAGTGGTACAGGGACACAAAAGACGGTGGCAGCCCAGGCATAAAGCTAGATCTGACCTGGAAATGAACCTGGGCAAAAAGAGGCTGAAGGTGTGGTTCAAGCTACACAGAACATGTCAAGCAAGTATCAAGCCTGGAGTTTAATCCTCAGAACCGAAAAACAGACGAACAAACAAAAAGCACAAACGGTGGAATTGAGTGTTATACTTTACATTGTAACTACTGAGAGCTTGAAATAGGACTATAAATGAATTTAATTAATTATAATTAAAATTTAAAACCAGAAGCGCCAGAAAATGTCCTTGCCTTAAATAAAACTGCACTGTTTGGGTAGGACTTTTCTCTTTACTAGCTGACAGGGTATGATCTCACCATTTATCATTACCTTATCATTTACCTTATACACTGGACACATATGTCATTTCAATAACTTATTAATAAATCGTCATACTGCCTTATATATATGGTTAAAATAATACACCTTCATTAATACTAATTAATATATTACAGGTTGGCAGTAGTATATTAATTTCAAATATGAATCTCTTTTCTGAAATGCTAGAATTATTCTGAATTCATTTTTCTTTAAATTTTTGGAATACTGTTGGGGGGGTTGAGGGGGGGCGCCACGCAGGCGCACGCAAAGTAGGAAATCTTGCGAAGGAAACCTAGTTTAAGAAAAAAAGTCATTGATGTTCTGTTTTGTTTTGTCAGTTGTGTGGCTTGAACTTAGGACCTAGCCATTATCTCTTGATTTTTTTTTCTGTCACTTAATGTGGGGACTCCTAGCTAGTGGCATAAGAGCCCAGGCTGCTTGCCACCTGTGTTTCCGTGACTCTGTGACTTGGTGCTGGACACTCAGTGACAAGCAGTCCAGAGCCAGAGGGCGCCTGGCCCCTCCCACCTCGAGCAGGAGCTGGGGCATGTTTCAGGACACCATTGACTGACAGTGGCATTTGGGAAAGACCCAATAATTGCCACTGCTTGATCTGTATTTTAGTGAGCATGTTTTCTAAAATAAAGTTAGATCTGCACAGAGAGTCTGGTCTCTGGAGTCTGTGTTCCCGGGATTATTCGTGGGCTCTGTCCCCTCCTAGACATCCGAGAAGGACCCTAACAACTTAAGGCTAGCACTCTAACACTAGAGCCACAGCACCACTTCCAGTTTCTAGTAGCTAATTGGAGATAAGAGTCTCATAACCTTTCCTTCCCAGGATGGCTTTGAACCACAATCGTCAGATCAGCCTCCTGAGTAACTAGGACTACAGGCATGAGCCTAGAGCACTGATGTTTATATACTCGATAGACACATAGCCTGAGGGTCATAACTGTGTCACTGTGTCAGGGCTCTGATGTAATCTGTCACATGGGGTCAGGAGTGGAATTTTCCACTTGTAAGAAGTTTCAGATTTTGAAGTAGTTTGGAGTTCAGTTTAACACTGTTCCTTTGTATTAAAATTAAGTTTGCTGCTTCTTTTTTGTTTTTCTGTTTTCAAGCACTGCTTCTAGAAACTTATATGTGGTTCACATATTTCTATTGCACAACAGAGAATGAGAAATTCTAGGGGTTACTGGCAAAACGATGTTGTTTTTCATCACAGTGACTGTGTGGGAAAGAATTCTCCATAGCCCCTTTTACAACTTGAGATGTACAAAAAATAGCCTTGGGGGCTAGGAACCTGGCTTAGTGGTAGAGTGTCTAGCATACATGAAGCCCTGGGTTCAATTCTTCAGTACTATATAAACTGAAAAAGATGGGAGTGGCTCAAGTGGTAGCACGCTAGCCTTGAGCAAAAAGAAACTCAGGGACAGTGCCCAGGTCCTGAGTTCAAGCCCCAGGACTGGCAAATAATAACAACAACAGCAGCAGCAATAATGGTTATGATGATGATGATGGATGATGATAACGTGGGGGAGGAACTTTGACCTAGGGACTGATGACTCATAATAGTAACTCCAGCTTTTCAGGAGGCTGAAGATCAAGATTCAAAGCCAGCCCAGTCAGAAAAATGCAAAGTAATACATCCCTATGCCTCTGTACCAGCAAAAATCTGGAACTGAAGGTTTGGCTCAACTGGTATAGCACCAATAGTGAGGTTGTAAGCACAAGGCCCTGAGATCAAGCCCTAGAACTGAAGTGGGGAGATCAGGTCTGACTACTGCTATCTTGGCCACCTGGTGAGTGGTAGGATCTGGCATCTTGTCTTCATAGTTGGGGAAGAAGGCCCAACTCCCAGATGATGGGTATGCCTGAATCCTTGGAGACAGGGGCAGGGACTTAGATAATAGGTTACTAAGCCTGTCAGCCCAGTGCCTGAGTTTCTTGTGACCCTGAGCCCTGATCTGATCCCATTTAGGCTCAGACCAGTTGGGGGGCCATGACACCATGCCACCTGTCTCAGTGGCACAACTTGGGAGTCAAGCAGCTGGCCGGCTAGGGGAAGGGTGTGGACTGCCTCCTGTCTGATCCACACTTGGCAGGGCCAACAAACTCCATGTCTCTGAAGAAGCAGAGGTACATGGTAGGAAAGAGGGCTCCAAAGACTTCCTGGATGACCCGTGACCTGTGTCACCCATGACAAGATTTACACATCAGGACAGACATGGATCCCCACTTTTTAAACCTTTACTAGACACTCAGGAAGGCAGAGCCTGAGGCAAAGGCAGCCCCAGGAAGGCAGCAGAGAGGCCCTGGGAGGTCAAAGCTGCTTCTAAGGTGAGTAATGGCCATTCCTGTTGGGTAACATTAAAGACTTCCCCATTTTGCCACCAAGTTATGTCTTCACCTTGGTGAAAATGTTAACAAACAGGGTCACTTAGACACACATGCACACTCACAAACACACATGCGTGCAATGCAAATATACAAGTACATTTGTGTATGAAGGTGCAAATACCCATGTTTACGTACAGGTATATTGGTGCACACAGGCATATGCCTTTGTATGTGTGAATGCAATGCACATTAACATACCTGTAGGTGATGCAATATACATACATGTATGCATGCACCTGCAAATGTGACCCTATGCATGCATGTGTGCACACAGATGTGGCACACATGCATGAACACAGATGTGGCACACATGCATGCACTACTTAGGACTAAAGACTGATCAAATATCTCTTCACACAAAATGACAGCTCAGAAGAGGAAACAGAAACCTAATACTTCCCTTAATTCTTTGTCCCCAAAGGTGAAGAAAACCTATTAAGGGAATGGATGCTGGTAGCAATGCCTGATCTGAGATCCCTCTACCTGGAGCCATCAAGTGTGACAGCACAGGCTCCAAGCCACCGGCTCCAGCTCAGTAGTCCAGCCAACCAGAAAGGAGAGCTACAGAGGTACCAAGTGCAAAAGGTACCCACAACGAGGTACCATCAGATTTCCTGTTTACCGAAGCTTTCCATGGTAGAAGTCCCGCTACACCCATCCCAATACATTCTCAATTACCAATCCACTTCATCCAACTTCCTGTTAAACTTAACATTCTATGCTAAAAATAGATGTATGCTTTTTCCCACACAAATTCCATATATTTCCCCCAAAGCCAAAGGAACACATGTACTTCAGTATAGCATGTAGCCTTAAAAAGGAATGAAATAAAGCTAGGTAAGATGGTATACAACTATAGTAGCACTCAGTTAGCTGGGGTAAGAAGATTGCCAGTTTGAGACTAGCCTGGCTACATAGTGAGAGCTTATTTACAAAAGAGGGGGGGAAGGAGGGGGGGGAGAGAGGGAGAGAGAGAGAGAGAGAGAGAGAGAGAGAGAGAGAGAGAGAGAGAGAGAGAGGAAGAAGGAAGAGGAGAAAGAGGAGAAGGGGAAGCAAAAGGAGAAGAAAAATGCATGTCTGATGTGTTATGACTCGAGTGAGCCCTAGAAACTTAACTGAAATGGGCCAGACACAAAAGGACACACACAGTAGGATCCCACTTACAAGAGGCAGGAAAAATAGCTGAATTCAGAGATAGAAAGCACTTGGGGTTTCTGGAGGCTGAAAGAGGGATGCATAAAGAGGTATAGAGTTTCTCCCTCCGATGAAGAAAATTTAACAAAATGAGAGTGTGAGCTAGTACAAAGCTGTAAACAGATTCATCACCTCTGGATTGCCTGACTTTTTCCTTTTGTGAGTGTTTATTTTCAGTTGCTTCATTAAAGTTAAAGCGAGATGCAGCTGGCTCTAAAGAAGTGTGCCCAGGAGCTGGGAGTTTGGCCCAATGGTAGAGTGCTTGCTCAGCATGCATGAAGACCAGGGTTCAATTCCTCAGTACCACATACATAGAAAAAAGCCGGAAGTGGTATTGAGGAGGCTCAAGTGGTAGAACTCTAGCCTTGAAAAAGTCCAAGGACAGGGCTCAGGCCCTGAGCTCAAGCCCCAGAATGGCAAAAAAAAAAAGAAATAAAAAAGAACTGTGCCCACTTCCTTAGAGTGCACACTTCTGTAGAGCAGGTGTACAGGTAAACAAACAAACAAGAAAACCTATTTCTTTACCTACCTATTTATTTACTTAAAGTGCCAAGCATGTACTCTACCACTGAGCATCACCACAGACTTGAAGAATTTCACTTACAAGCTTGCTTAAGTCAATTTCAGAGAAGACAGACATAGAAGGAAATATATTTGGAGAATGTAAGTAGCTATGGTCCCCAGGTTATCAGAAGGAAAAAGGAAATCTTTTCTATTACAGGGTCCTGAACCTGTAGCTATGACCAAAAACGATGGTCAACTGAAACCAGGTAACTCTAGGGGATGGGTAGGGTTGGGAGAGATGGAGAATGATTGCTCCTGGGTGACAATAACATTGAAGGTTCCTTTTAAAAACTAGTTATCAGGGCCAGGAGTTTGGCCTAGTGGTAGAATGATTGCCTAGCATGCACGAAGACCAGGGTTCGATTCCTTGATACTACATACATAGAAAAAGCCAGAAGTGGTGCTATGGCTCAAGTGGTAGCACTCTAGCCTTGGAAAAAAACCAAGGACAGTGCTCAGATCCTGAGCCCAAGCCCAGGACTGGCAAAAAAAAAAAAAAAAAAAAAAAAAAAGCTGGTTATCTGATAGTTGGGTGCTGGAGATTGCTCGTGAAACACGTGTTACAAGAGGCAGGACTCAGGATGGTGATTTGAAGCCAGCCTATAAAACTCTTATCTCCAATTAACCACCAAAAAGCTGGAAGTTGGTGGGGGGGGGGGGGTAGGTCAACTGGTAAAGTACAAGCCTTGAGCAAAAAAAAAAAAAATACTTAGGGACAGTTCTTAGTCCAAGCCCCAATACGGACACGGACACACGGACACACACACACACACACACACCTTAGTTTAGCATATATCTGTTACCAGAAAGGATTCTGTAAATCTTCCTCAAATGAACTTTGCTCCTGAAGAGGGCTGGTTTTGCTATATGACTCATACTTCAAGGTAAATGGGATAATGGTGAAACCCCATAGGCTGTATAGAGAGCACTCTGACCTTTGAGAAGGAGTCATCATTGACCTTTGTGCTGCTGATACAGATACATATGCAATTTTTAATAGCTGTAGTTGTACACGGGCCTTTGGATTCAACACATCAGTTTATGAGTACAATGTTTCTTCACCAAGATCAGCCCCTCTTTCCGCCATTCTCACCTATCTCTCCTAGGACCTGGGTCTAGTCAGTCTTTGTTCCTTTTTTCTTTTCTTTCTTTGCCAGTCCTGGGGCTTGAACTCAGGGCCTGGACAAGGTTCCTGAGATTCTTTTTACTTAATGCTAGCAATCTACTATACCACAACACCACTTTTCTATTTATATGGTATTAAGGAATCAAGTCTGGAGCTTCATGCATGCTAGGCAAACACTCTACTACTAAGGCCTGTTTTCAGTCTGCCCCCCCTTTTTTTGTTGTTTTGCCCATCTTGGGGCTTGACTCTGGGCCTAGGTGCTATTCCTGAGCTTCTGTGCTCAAAGCTAGTGCCCTGCCACGTAAGCCCCAGCCCCACTTCTGGCATTTTGTGGTTACTTGGAGAAAAGTCTCACTGAGCTTCCCCCTCCCCCCCAGAGCTGGCCTGAGTAGCCTGAGTCAACCTTTGCTCTTACTAAGCTATATTTACGGGACCCTGAGGCTTCAGATATCCTGAGAAACATATCTACCGATACTTTTGTAGCATATTTCCTACATCCATTTTCTCTTAAATTCATGTAAGGCTTCTTGTAAGAAGGATTCTCTGGGTCTAGGGTGGAGCTCAGTTTTGCCTGGCATGAATAAGGCTCTTGGTTCAATCTCCCAATGATCTCATTGTCTACTTCATGATTACAGGATGAAGAGTAGTATTTTCCTTTTTTATAAAATAAAAAATTTAGAAGTCTATATTTTATAAGAGTCAGATAGGACACCACAGTTTTATAGAAACACCATTTTAGGTCAGAAAGTCACTTAAGTTCATTTTGTCTACTCTTCATTTTAAAGTTGAGAAAATTAGGTCACACGTCAAGAATTCTGTAACAGACACATCTTCCAGTGGCCCTGGCTTACCCCCTGAGGTTGCATCTCTAGATGAAATCACAACCCCTCCTATTTATCAACCAGAAAGACAGCAGGTCCTGGGGCTTTTGAACAAACCCAGTTTTAAGTACCTTAGCCTCTGAAGTATTCTCTTAAGTCTTCAGACCTAAGTCCAAAAATCCTACCTCCTTTCCTGATTTTAGAAGAAGCCCTCAAATTCTATTTGCTTTACTAAATGAGATTGTGAGAGCATGGATTCTCACACCAAAGGATAAAGAGTAAATAAGGAGAAATCAAAATCAAAATCACAATCAAGCCACCACCTTCTTACAGACTGTCAATGCCCAATCCCTCCTTGAAATCCAACATTATTTCCTCTTAGAAGCCACTATCAAAGTGTAAAGTTTACACTTTACACTATCAGAGTGTAAAGTTAAAGAAGAAAAGATTAAAAGCCTGGCCAGGCCAATTTGTATTCCCATGGCTAGGTTACACAATCTTTCTGAGTCTTGTTTTCCTCATCTGGAGAATGAGATTACGGACTGAGCATAGAGCTTTTCTGGTTCATACAAGGCTCCAGGTTTGACCACAAGCACTCCTCTCCCTCAAAAATATCCATCTCACTGAGTACCAGGGGCTTATATCTGCAACCCTAGCTACTGTGGAAGGCTGTGATCTAAGCATTGTGGTTTTAAGCCAGATCTGGTAGGAAAGTTTGTGAGATTCTTATCTTTGATGAGCCAGCAAAAAGCCAGAAGTGGAGCTGTGGCTTAAGTGGTTGAGTGCCAGCCTTGAGTGAAAAAGCTAAGGGACAGTGCCAAGGCCCTGAGTTAAAGCCCCAGTACTGACACAGACACACAAAAATATCCAGCATTGCATAATGATTAAGTAACCTAGAAAGCATCTAGGACCTTGTGCATAGAAGTGCCTCCCATAGCCTTTCAGTTCAACACAGATTCCTGTAGAACTACGAAGCCCCTTTGGGTTCTCAACTTCTTGCCCCACCCTCTCAACTTACACATCTCCCTGGGTCTAGCCTCAGCTTATCAACTGGGCACCAGTGGCTCATGCCTAAAATCTAGCTAGGATGGAGGCTGAGCCTTGAGGATTGTAGTTCAAAGCCAGCCTGAATAGAATAGGCTGTGAGATTCTTATCAAAAAGCCATGGTGGGGCTGGGAAGTTGGCTTAAGAGTAAAGCATTTGCCCAGTATGTGAGAAACACTGGGTTCGATTCTTCAGTACCACATAAGCAGAAAAAAACTGGAAGTGGTGCTGTGGCTCAAGTGTTGGAGTGCTAGTCTTGAGCAAAACAAGTCAGGAACAGCCTCCGGGTTCTGAGTTCAAGCCCTAGGACTGGCACTGGGGTGGGGTGGGGGGGAAGATTCAAACACAAAAATATATGTATCTCAAATTTCATTCTCTTCTGGTGGAAAAAGTAAGTAAATACATAGATAAATGTCGGACAGAATGTCGAATACTGTTTGCCTTATAGCACAGTCTTTCTCAGAGAAGAAAATTAAAGTACAGTACTTAGCAGTTCTAAATAACAGTGTGTCAGGGAACAAGGGAGCTAATTCAAAGCATTCAGTTGTCAGGTTGGTCACAGGGGGCATTTATAGAGAAATCCAAAAGCACGGCCATGTCTCTGGTAGGATTCAGGACTGTCTCTAAGTTTTCAGACTTTGACCTCTCTATCTGAGTAAGGAGACTGGATTCAGCTAAGGGGCCCCCAGTGCTGAGCAATAAAGTACTTAGGCTGACCTTAGCCAATGTGTGACAGAGGAGGATCTGGGAGCTGAATGAGTACTGGATAGACTGGACCCTCAGACTGGGAAGGAGAAGTTAGGAAAACAGGATGAGAGAGAACTTGGTCTCTATAGGGCCAAGTACTAATACGTGCTTTGCTCATAGCTGAAAACTCTTACTCTTCAGTTGAGGGGCTTTGTGAGACATCTGATGATCTGCTTAGGAGCCTGTTGACCTTGTCCTCCACACTGGATCTGGCTAGGAAGGGCTTGCAGGGACGTTTTGCTCTGTCTCCTGGGCTCCACAGTGACCCCTTTAACCCAGGTGCCTCTGGGCTCTTGAATATGCCCTCCCCATTATTTCAAATTCTGAGTGCAACCTCATGTCTCATTTGAACTGAAACCATTGCTTGTGACAAGAACATAGCCTTGATCCATGGAATGCCCTAAAAGGAGAATCATTTAAAATAAAAAGCAAGCACAATGAACACCTTTGGTGTAATTAATAGATAACAACACTAATAACAATAACAATAATGATAGGAAAGTGGAACAGACTTAGATGGGGATAGAACAAACTCCAGGAAGAGGGGAGAGAGGTAAGAGAGAGTGAATGAGAATGGCTATAGTCTGAGAGTTTATTGGCATGTATGAAAATAGGACAAAGAACCCCATAGAAACTGTAGAAAGGAGATATGGGGTGGGAAAAAGGATGGGGAGAAGGTTGATCCATGTGTGTGTAGAAATGTCACAATAAAACCTCCTTCCCCTGTGCAAGTAAAAAAAGGCAAGTGTACAATATATTGTAAACGTACAGTGGGAAATGGGAGAGGCATACACCCAAAACAATTCAGTGAAAACCTTTTTTGGTTCATTTGTTTTGAGGAAAGTGAAATTTTTACTCAAACACTGTTGTAACATTTGAATTTTTAAGTGCCATTTCAGCAATTAAAAAAAAAATTACAACCTGAGATTTAAAAACTCCAGTTGAATACAATTACTGAGTATTACAGAAAAGATCATTTTTCCCCAGAAGCCAGTCAGTAACTCACACTTGCAAACCTAACTAGTCAGGAGGCTGAAATTTAGAGGACTGAAGTTCAAGGCCATCTGAAGCAGAAAAGTCTGTGAGATGGAATTACAACAGAAGCAGCTGGGACATGGTGCTATACATCTGTCTTCCTAGCTAGTACAGGAAGCATAAAATAGGAGGACTGCTGTTCTGGTGCATTCCTGAGCAAGAACCAAGATCCTATCTGAAAATAACTAATGGTAAAAAAGGCCAGAGGTGTGGTAGAACACGTGACACTCTGAGCTCGAATCCTACTACTACCAAAAAAAATAACCATTTCTCAAACCAAAAGTACATTTACAATCCGCATCTTGTGGGTTAACTTTTTAAATGTATTAATTATTAATTGTGTATCATCCTGATCCTGCAGCTCAACCTTTGTACATGCCAGCCACAGTCTTAGCATTGTACTCTGCTCCAGCCCCGGGGTTTGGCTCTCCCTCTTTCCTTTGGCACTTTTATGTACACATGGCATGCTCACCAATTATTCAGAGAAAATAGAAGGAGTTACTCTTTGACTATTTTTTTTTTTGTTTCATTTACTGGATAGCAAAGATTTCTTGTCTTTGCCACTTTTAGTTTCTGTTTTTAGATTGACTATGAAGGGTATTTCCAAAGTATATTGTTATAAACACAAGCAATGAGTATCTTGCTACACTCATGGCTTTATGTTTTTTCTCTTGCTTTTAAAGGATTTCCTTGGGAATTCCAACACTAAGGCTCTTAGGTCAATTGGACATCTTTAACGTACATGGTCAGCTGTAACGCCCGGCACTGCTTCCCTTTTGTAATGGCTTTAATACGATAGATACCTAGGCATATGTTGTATAATTACTTTTGTCAATATTCCATCTGGAATATGGCACACCAATTAAGGCTTCCTTTTGTTTTGCTTTGATTACTTGTGGTTAAATATGTTTTCTTGAGTTTGGCCCCATGTGAGAGGCAGGAAAGAGTAAAAACAATGGGTTTTGGAGCCACTCAGCCACCAACTCAAATGTAGAAAAGCCCTTGGCCTCTTCTCACTTCAGGTTTTTGGTTTTTTGTTTGTTTGTTTTTTGTTTTGTTTTTTGCTAGTCTTGGGCTTGGGCTTGAGCACTGTCCTTGGACTTTCTCAAGACTAGCACTCTACCACTTGAGCCTCAGCACCACTTCCAGCTTTTTGCTATGTATGTGGGGTACCGAGGAATGGAACCAGGGTCTTCGTGCATGCTAGGCAAGCACTCTACCACTAAGCCAAACTCCCAGCCCCCCCCCCTTTTTTAAAGTTTTTTTTTTATTACATTTCTGGGATACATCAACAACAACAAAAGAGTTTTCAATACACTGCATAACTTCAGTCTCTTGGTTGATTAAAAAGTCATAATAATTAGCCTGGCAATGGTGGCTCACACCTGTAATGCTAACTACTCAGGGAGTTGAGATCTGAGGATTGCAGTTCAAAGCCAGTCAAGGCAGGAATGTCTGAGACTCTTACCTCCAATTCATGACAGAAAAAGCCAGAAAAGCTGGAAGTGGTACTGTAAAGTGGCAGAGTTCTAGGCTTGAACAAAAGGAGCTTAGGGACAGTGTCTAAGGCCTAGAGTTCAAGGCCCAAGACATGCAAAAAAAAAAAAAGATGTAATTACTTAATTGGGAAAATGTATATATATGGGTTTTTGGTTAAAAATGGTTGGGTCTGGGCATAGGGGCTCACAACTATAATCCTAGCTACTTGGGCAGAAATCACCTTGGGGGAAAAAGTTAGTAGGATTCTCTCGAAATAAATAAGCCAGTTATGATGGTGTATATCTGTAATTCTAGCTAAGCAGAAGGCCTAATATCAGCAAATACAATATAGTATTAGCAACCTATTTCTATCATTTATAATTTGTTGCATCTGACCTATGTCCAAATCTTTCCTGTTTGGGATTGTTGGGGAGACAGCGTCTCACTATAAAGCCAAGGCTGGCCTGCCCCCTTTCTTGCCTCATGCCTGGATCAAATCTTTCATCTAAAAGTAACTTTCTAAAAGTAAATCTTACATCTAAAAGTATACTTTTAAACTGGGGAGACCCTACTTTAACACACACACACACACACACACACACACACACACCATTTTTTGCTGAGTAACTTTTAAGATGTGAAAAGATATTTCTAGCTTATTTTCGGATATTTCCATGCAATATTGAGCAACTATTATACAAAACCGACTCCTCTGTATGTTCTGGTAGGGAAAACACAAACGTAAGTGATACAAACTCGCAGCTCTCAAGAAATTTGCAGGGTGGTTATTTGCTGAGGCTTCATGGAGGAAATTATAGGTTTGGCCAAGATAATCAACACTATTTTTGGAACAACATATTCTTTGTAGAGTGGTAAGAACACAAGGTCCTCCTGGAAGCCCCTGTTTCTGGGAGTAGCCACACTGGGTCTTCGGGTCTGGAGTAGAGTAAGTTAAGAAAAATATAGGCAGAAAGCAAGTTACACCAGGGCTGGGGGGCCACTGAATAGCAGAGTCCTTGCTTAGCACATTGACTTTGATTCCCTTGGTTTGATACCCATCACTACATGGGGAATCTATAATCCAAGCTGCTCAGGAAGCTGAGATCTGAGGATCACACTTGAAAGCCAGCCCAGGAAGGAAAGTTCATGAGACTCTTATCTCCATTACCTACCAAGAAACCAGGAGTGATGTTGTGGCTCAAGGTGGTAGAGCAGTAGTAGCCTTGGGCTGAAGAGCTCAGGGATAATGCCCAGGCCTGGAGTTCAAGCCCCATGATTGACACAAACAAAAACCTTAACCAAGATTCTGGGGTTCTTATTTCTTCATTCTTAAGGAAACAATGCTCAATGAGAGTATTTAAAAGGCAAGGACACCCAATAAATTTGATTAAAAAAAACTCAATAGAGTAGCACATCGACCAGTGTTTATAAGAAAGTCTAGGGGATTTCCAAGCCTCACACTTTTCTGTCACTGATGGGATAGCTGAGAGATGGGGAAGATGGGGAGGGGAAGAGAGGGAACCTAAGCAGTTTTCCTAAGGGAAGCCCAGGAAAACTAGAAGCTGGAACCTTCCACCAGCTGGTTTTTGTTCTTTCACACTTTTGCAATACCTCAACTCAAGTCTACATTTTTTGGAAGGATTAAGAGTTGGGTCACTCACATAATACCATTTACCTCCCACCTGCTTTAAAACAGCTGCCTAGGAGATAGGTGCTTCTCACCAACCAGCTTGCAAAAACCACCAAACCTGCTTAGGCTGGTTTGCAACTCAAGCCTTAAAAACAATAGATAGCACTGAGGGACAGTGAAATGAGAAAAGGAACCACAATGCCAATGCTTAAATCTCATAAAGCATTGGCATGCCTGGGATTATTGTGTTTAAAGGGTCTATAAATATATTTGATCTGATTCATAATAGTCTGTATTTATTATGTCTGATGTCATACTTTGAGATATGATCCAATATAAAATGAAAAAAGTACACACATTTCAAGAACCACAAGGTACAGCTTGTATTTCTTCCTAGCCTGAGCATTTTTATTGTGGGGGTTGTTGTTTTGGTGCTAGTACTGGGGTTTGAACTCAGGGCATGGCCACTGCCCTGTAGCTTTAAGTTGTGATCCTCAGATCTCAGCCTCCTGAGTAGCTAGGATTACAGATGTGAGCCACTGGCACCCAGCTACACTTCTATTTTCATTTTTTAATTTAAAAGATTTAACCAACAAACCCTGACCATAATATTCAGGTATATAATATGATGAGTCAGTATACACATACACTGTGTAATGATGATTAACATATCCATCACCAAGCAATTTAATTTTTTTTCCTTCTAACTGCAATTTTATTTCCTATTGCCTGAATGACAGGAGTGTATCATGATGTGTTTAAAGACTGCTTGCTGTTGCTAAAAAGCACTGATTTCTTAATTGGGCCTATGAATTAACTAAAAGTAGATGAGGATGGCATTCCATTTGACTCCACTTTTTGTGAGCTCTTCTCCCAGCAGTTAGTTTAGGACAAGGGATCAGAAACTACATCCAAAGATCAATTAAGCCTCCACAGGGTAGGCAAAACAGCAGAGACTTGTTTATCTTAATCAAAGATAATAAGGCCTAAACTAATGATCACTAGGTCCTACTCTTTAGGCCCTACTGTCTTGGCCCAGGACTATTTAATGATGATGCATATCTCTCTTCTCCCTGTGTCTCTTCCTCTACTGAAGTACACAGCTCATGTCTGTACTCCAAAGACGTTTGAAGATGAGCTGAAGTGCTGCCTCCCCATGGTATGTCCATGCCATGTAATAAATCCCCTTTCTCTCTATTTACCAAGTTCCTTTTTATTGGTACGTAGGGCAAGACACAGGACTTGACAAGTGGGACTTGTGGAGTTTGGGCTTGGCGGCATCTAAACACTATGGTTTCAGAGATAGGTTTAAATGAAAATTTCTTAGCAAGCAAGCTACCAAACTGTTTTATTACAAATATATGTATATGTTTATATTTGCTATACATTTAAAACATACTTATATTATGTACAATAACAGTCAACTCAGAGTCCTAACTATCACACACACACACACACACTCACACACACACACACACATACACACACACACACACAATCTTGAAAGGTCTTCAATATATTACTTTTGAAATTACATAGGCTGAGCATGGGGTTATGCTTGGACTCTAGTGTGAGCTGGGAAAATCTGGAGTTCAAGGGCCAGTTTAAATTATACAAAAAGATCCTGTCTCAAAAAAAGGTAAATAAGTAAATGTGTGTATACATAGGCTGGCCTACAACTCTTTGGCTCAAGCAATTCTCCTGTTTCCAACTTCCGAGTACAATCAATCCTTTGTTAAGCAATAATAGGAAGCATTTTTGGTGAAAGTCAGCTCTTCAGTTTCAATAACTGTACCAATGAATTAAATAATCAGCAAGGATCACCTACTTCAAAAATGGATTTAAAACTCATTTGTTCACATTCCTCACTTAGAAGATTTGAAAAGTAAACAATTCTATGTCCATGGTCTTAACTTTTCCTTGGAGAGTTTTGATGAGTACTAATAGCATTAATTTTTGGATATCTGTTGACACTATGACAAAACCATTTCCAAGTATTCACTGCCCAATTGCCTCGAAGTAGCAGAAACTTGAAAAGAAATCCCTCTCTGTCTCACCCTGGAACCTTCATGTTCCCCTTGAACTTTCCCTTTCCCTGAACACCTGGGACTAGGGAAAATGGGAAAAGGATCCATTTAAAGCCCTGCCTTTTTAGCCAGGTATAGTAGGGTATACCGTGAGTTCAGCATTCTAGAAGCTGATATAAGAGGACCACTGAGTTACAGGCCAGTATCAGCTGCATCACAAGACTTCACCCCAAGAAAAATCAAATAAAAACTACTGTCCAATTTGTTACAAAAAGATGCAGGTTAGGGCCAGGACTTTGGCCTAGTGGTAGAGTGCTTGCCTAGCATGCATAAAGACCCGGGTTCGATTTCTCAGTACCACATATGTAGAAAAAGCCAAGAAGTGGTGCTGTGGCTCAAGTGGTAGAGCTCTAGCCTTGAGAAAGCCCAAGGACAGTGCTCAGGCCCTGAGTTCAAGCCTCAGGACTGGGGGGAAAGGGGGGAAAGTGCCTGTGAGCTCAGCCAACCAGAGCTAGAGCACCCCAGGTTCTAGGGGTGGGTAGGTGGGGTTAGAGAATGTCTGCACTCCCTCTCCAAGGCACTGTGAGGTGGAAAGCCTAATCCACAGTCTTCTACAGCCATTCTGGTGCATGCCACAACACACAACCGAAAAGGCACCTGTTACACTGCTTGGCTGAAATGTCAGTACACCTGTAATCAGTCTCAGGAAAGTGTGGGTACAGCATTTGCGAGGCGCTCTGCCTTGCAGCCTTTGTGTTTTATCAGATTAAACCACTTAGTATTACCTTGTAACTCACAATTTGCAACCTCTTCACTACATATTTTACATCCAGGTGAGGAAGGAATCTTTGCCTCCTTTGTCACTTAGGAAAGCACACTCACCCTACAGGATAGACTAACCCTTGGCAATCCAGACTTGAAATATTTTTAATGAACTTGATTTCTCTATTAAAACCTCAAGAAGACATTCTGACACTTTCCTCCAGTACCTTAAAGGAATTTCATTTGCATCCTGCTTTGCATACTCATGATTGGCTTATAATGGCCCCACCTCTTTTCCTGTTCTATAGACACTGACTGATAAGAGAGTAAAGTCCACTGACAAGGACTCAATACAGCAGAATGGCTTTCACAGTACCTGGGGAGCCATCCCTGCTAAGTGGCTTCCAAACTTAGCTGTACGCTAGAACCACAGGCATAAGTTTTGGTCCCCTTCCCATCCTGTCTCAAAATGCCAGTAACAGTCCTCCTACCAGAGATCCAACAGCTTCCCAATATGTTGCCATTACCATTACTATCTCACTGAGAAAATGGGGGAAGGGAGGTTGAAAAGGCTCTTCTCCAGTTGAGGATATCATGTCCACTAAAAGAGGAAGTTCTGTTCAGTGCGTTTAATCCAAGGTCAAAGGCAGGAAGCAGAACTATCAAGCTATTAAATTATAGACATGTGACATATTTAAGACATATTAATAAGGGGAAAAAGCCTGAAAAACTACAGTCTTTGGATGGTTCAGCCATAGGGCCTGAAAAAAGCACAATTGATCGGTCAGTGAAAGAGTCAAGAGTGGAACAATTGAGCTAGGAAGGAAGAATAAATAGGCGGAACACAGGAAGGTTTAGGGCAATGAAACTACACTCGGCGTAATTCTGTAATGCACAGCTTTTTATGGCCCCCAAAGGGAACGTAAGAGGCAGAGAGCACACAGGAATATCCTGCCTTCTGCCTAACTTTGCTATGAACCTATAACCACTCCCAAACACAAAGCCTCTTTTACATAATAAGGCAGGAAGCAATTTATAGGTGGTGGGAGGTTATTTCCGGTGTATAAAGCCAAGATTAATGGTAATCATCATCAACCAGAATACTTTCCACAGAGCCTATCATGAAACTTGCATCAGAAAATACTCAGCTTGGACATGTGTCACTTAGTGATAGAGCCCTTGCTTAAGCATGTGTAAGACTCTGGGTTCAATCCCTTGCACTGCAAAAAAAATTTTTTTTAATTAAAAGGAAAGAAAGACAATGCCAGTAAGCACTGGATAAGGAAAAAATCTGACTTCACACTTTAATACAACAAGCTCAACCCATGGTTCTACTTCCTTCAGAGAAAAGAGAAGTCCTATAAATCCTGCTTCCCAAATCTAAGGCTTGTCCTCATTCATCTTCTCCCAAACTGTCAGAGCAATTCTCCACCTGCATTCTCATCTTCTTAGAAACCTGGTCCTGACATTTCCTTCTCTTTGCTCTATCTGTAGCCTCTTTTTCTCAGCAGCACTAAAACTCAGGAAAGTCTCTCATCTAAATTTGAGTGTATGCGTGGGGGTGCGGGGAAGCCCTATATTTCATGAATATCTGGCTGTTTAGTAGCCTTCAGTGACTGGTCTCTACCCAGAAGGATCAAATGCTATAGGCCAGATTCTTTCTCTTCTCATTTCATACCCCTTTTAGGAAGGTTTGTTTTATTTTTGTGGTACCTGAACTCAGAGCCTGTGCTTGCCAGGCATGCTGTCTACTACTTGAGCCACAACTCCAGGCTTTTGTGCTTTGGTTATATTTTAGACAAGGTCATTTATTTATGCATGAGTTAGCTTGGACCACAATCCTCCTATGTAGGTAGGATAACAAGTGCACATCACTGCACCTTTTTTTTTTTTTGTGGGTTATGGGGCTTGAACTCTGGGCCTGGGGGCTGTCCCTGAGCTCTTCAGCTCAAGGCTACCACCCTACCCCTTGAGCCACAGCCCCACTTCCCATTTTCTAGTGATTAATTGGAGATAAGAGTTTCAGATTCTTTAGTGCCCAGGATGGCTTTGAACCTTGATCCTCAGATTTCAGCTTCTTGAGTAGCTAGGATTACAGGCGTGGGCCACTGCACCAATCTCTTTTCTTTCTGATTGATAAAAGGTCTTACTTTTTGCCTGGGATGGCCTCAAACATTGATCTTCCTGATCCCAGCTTTCTGAGTAGCTAGGATTACAGGTATGTACCACCACTCTGGGCTGGAGAAGCTACTGTACACAATGGTTATTTAACTATAACTGCTCCTAGACATAGATTTGCCCCTCAGATCTCCTTCCTGAGTTTTAGATGCCTGTTCCTCAGCTTCATGTGGATGTCTCATAAGCAAAATATCTCCAGAATGGAATTACCTTCCCACCCCAATCTGCTGACAACATTCTGTTCCTAGACACTGTGCTTTCACTATTCCATCCCATTTAGTTGTTTATGCCAGAAAGTTCTGATTCATCCTCATTACCTCCCTCGCTATCAACCATCTCCAAATAGTGACCACCCAGCCGGTCACTGCCTGAAACCATTCTCTACCCAGCCACAATGGTATTAAAAACTCAAATGGAATCATCACTGCTATCATTCAAAATCCTTTCAGGGGTTCCTATGACCAAAATTTTGAATCCTGAATCCTAAGAAATTATCCAAGAGGGCTGTATCCCAGCCTTACTTCCATGTTGTTCATAACCGTATCCTCCTGGCCATTGTTCTCTTATGTACTTGCTAATGCCACCATTTGAAGAGTAGCTTTTTAGCGAGGCCGTCCTCAAGCAATCCTCCTCCCCCAAACCAGCTGAGGAGCTAGGCTACCTGCTTGCCTAACACCCCTGAAGCACTGTGAGAGCCTGTGCCACCGTGTGCCTGTCTCTAGCTTCTTCTGCCACTAGATGGGACAACACCTAGAGATCAGGATGGTCAACCAAGGCCACAGATGTGATCCCAGTGCCAACACTGCAGGGCATCCAATATACTCAGTGAATAGCTGTTCATTCACTGACTGCCTAAAGAGGTAGCTCAGGTACTCAAGACTAATGAACAATGTGGCTCTCCAGCTTTAGTAAGAGAAAAATCAATCATGACAGGCTGCCTTAGGAACTTTATTGTATTGAATACCAAATACATGGAGATTCATGATGAAAAGTAGAAGATTTAATCAATGATCCAGAAAACTCAAGATTTTTTTTTTTGGAAATGGTTCAGTTAAAGGGTTCATTTATGATTACAAACCATTTCAGTTACAGATAAAGAACTTTACTGGGATGGTCTCACGGTAGCCTTGCTTAGCTTAACACTCTGTTGTTGCTATTTTTACAATCATTTTGAAATGTCCTTCCTTCTTTCCTTCCTTCCTTCCTTCCTCCTTCCCTCCTCCTCCCTTTCTTCCTTCTTTCCTTCCTGATTCTCCCCTCCCTCTCTCTCTCCCCCTTTCCTTTTTCCTCTCCCTTCCTCCCCTTCCTTCTTTCTTGGTACCAGTACTGAGGGAGATTCTGTCCTAGGCTTTTTATTTTTCCTCAAGGCTAGCACTCTACCATTTGTATTACAGCTTCACTTTCAGCTTTTTTTGTTTTTAATTTTTTGAAAAATAGGAAGGAGTCTCCTGGACTTTCCTAATTATATTTAACATGTACTTTTGTTTTTAAGTGTCCTGTAAACTAGGGGTTAGAAAGTTTATAGCAAAATCAACTAGGAGTTGACTTTGTTTCTCAACAAATATTTGGTCATGTCTAGAGACAAATGGAGTTTTCATACCTGGAGGGAGGGTGTCACAGGCATCTGGTAGGTATAAAGCTAGGAATCCTGGTGAACACCCTACGGTACACAGGACAATCTCCTGCCACAAAACCCATCAGGCCCAGTGTCGGTGGTGCCAAAGAAACACTGCTCTAAATACATACGGTATTTGCCACAGATGGCATCAAGGAAACATGACAGCACTGTGCCCTACCTCAATGTCAAAGCCAAAAGCACAGTCAGTCCCCACAAACACGCCACACCTGTTTGATGAGCATACTCATTTTTTGGAACCATGACACATTTCTTATAACCACAAATGTTCAAACTAGTGAGAAGAGAGCCACATATGATGGTATATGCTTGTAATCTCAACACCAAGACAGGAGGATATCAAGTTCAAGGCCAGTCTAGGCTAACAAAGTTAGGCCATGTCTGGAAAAAAAAAAATTGCAATGACATACTTCACAGGAATTAGCAAAACTAATTAGGAGAGAGCATTCGTTTTCCAACAGTTCTAATTTCTCTTTCCTATTAACGACATATATCATAGTTCAGATATTTTCATTCACTTAAGAATGTAATCATTACAAATAAACAGTAGTTTCTGAGGCAGAGATGAACAAATGGACAAACCAGATCTGACTTCATTGCATTAAAAAATAAAATAAAGCGGGAGGAAGGCCCTCAAGGAAGCAGCATGGCCTGTACTGGCCCCTGGTTTGCGGGCATTGCAGGTGTCCGGGAAAGGGCACTTTCCAGGACTGAGCTCGACATGGGGTCACCTGGCCCTCACCCCACAGGTGAAGAGCAAAACATGACAGAAACAGATGCCTTGTACAAAAGGGAAATGTTTGATCCAGATGAAAAATACAACATGATCCACAAGAGGAGAGGAATTGCCCAGATCTTCAATCATGAGAGATTCTGCAGAGTGTCAGATCTAGGATTTGAAGTGAAATGCTCTAATGATCTTAAAACAGAAGAACTTCTGCTCAAAATTCACAAGGTATCAACCTCAAAGCCACACCGATGCCGACTACGTGTCCTGAGCCATGGTGAAGGCAATCACGTTTATGCTTATGACGCCAAGATTGAGATTCAGACGCTAACTGGCTTGTTCAAAGGAGCCAAATGTCAGAGTTTGGTTGGAAAACCCAAGATCTTTATCATTCAGGTATCCTGGGGAAACCAGCACGATGTGCCTGCCATTCCTTTGGATCTGGTAACCATGGGTCAGACTGGCTAGACAACAATGTGACAGAGGTGGCCCCTGTGTGTACAGGCTGCCAGGGGGAGCCAACTTCCTCATATGCTCCTCTGTTGCTGAGGGGCACTACTCTCACTGAGAAATTGTGAATGGCTCCTGGTACATTCAGGATTTGTGTGAGGGGAAATATGGCTCCTCCCTGGAGTATACCGAGCTCCTCACCCTGGTGAACAGGCAGGTGTCCCTGTGACGAGTGGATTTCTGCAAAGACCTCAGTGCCATCGGCAAGAGACAGGTACCATGCTTAGTCTCCATGCTGACCAAGAAGCTTCATTTCTTTGCCAAAAGCTAGGAAGTAGGGGCTGTTTGGTCTTACCTATATTCACCAACGCCTTCTATACCTGTAACTAGGTTTAATCGCATACGGTCCAGCGATTTAAAATGCTTGCTGGTCAGGGTTTAATGCCTAGCAGAGAAGTGCCTTAAAAAAAAAAAAAAGTTTATGGACTCGTTTGTTAAACCAGTCATTTAAAATATGATGTAAAAATCAACGTTAATAAAGAAAAAAAAGTTTATGGGCATAGCAAAAGAGTTTGAAACAAAATCCTCAGGAAATACTGTACATACCTATCTATAATCATTTAGAGGCTGTTTTTTAGTAAACTGCAAACATAAACAGTAAACATATACCTGATCTAATTTCCAATTTTAATAGAATTTATAGTTTTAAAACCTAAGAATGATTATTTTATGATATTGAGAAATCATGTTTTCCAAATTCATATTGGAAATGAGTGTTTTATTGGAAATGAGTGTTTTATACATTTTATAATTCACATTCTTGCTTGTATTTATAGTGGACTTGTTTTTCTTGGTCAAATGTTTTACTGTCTCATATACTAAACAATGATTTATAAAAAATAAATAAAATAAAAGAGCCAATGTTGAAAATCAGGTTTGGAGCTGATGGTGTAGCTCAAGTGGCAAAATACCTTCTGTGTAAGCATCGGGCCCTGTGTTCAAATCCCATTTCTACTAAAAACAACAACAACAAAGAATAAGCAAACAAACCCTTTTCAGCTGTATTACTTTGGGGGGAAAAGATTAAGAAAGACAAGTCAAAAAATAAATAGAAGAAAAAACAAAACAAAACCTGGTACCATTAGCTCATGCCTGTAACCCTAACTACTAGGGAGGCTAACATCTGAGGATCCTGGTTCAAAGCCAGCCAGAGAAGGAAAGCCCATGAGACACTAATTTCCAATCAATCTCCATAAAAATAAAGCCATTACTGGTGCCTCATGCCTATAATTCTAACCTTTCAGGAGGCTGAGATCTGAGGATCATGGCTCAAAGCCAGCCCAGGCATCAAAGTCCATGAGACTCATCCCCAATTAACCAACAGAAAACCAGAAATGGCATTGTGGCTCATAGTGGTAGATCACTAGCCGTGAGTTGAAGAGCTTGGGGACAGCACCCAGGCCCAGGGTTTAAGCCCCATGACCAAAAAAACCCCCCAAAAAACAAAAAAAATAAAAATCCAGAAGTAGAGCTATAGTTTGAATGGTATATAAGCTTAGAGCACTGAGTTCAAGAAGAAGGACTGGGAAAAAAATGAAGAGAGATTTGGATCAGAATTCCTGAGCAGTCCCCTAGGTGAAGGTGGCCTTTCCACCAAATTCTGCAGGCCTCTACAGGTCACCTGTCTCAGCCAAACACGCCTGTGCATTACCTATTTTTCCCTGTGAACAGATGAATTGTGACCCTAGTTTTTGTTGTGACAGTCTTGGGGCTTGAACTCAAGACATAGGCAATGTCTGTTAGCTTTTGCAACTCATGGCTGGAGCTGAACCACTTGAACCACAGCTTCACTTCTGGTTCTAGCCAGTTAACTGCACCTAACAGTCTCACAGACTTTATCTGGGCTGACCTCAAACTGCAATCCTTAGATCTCAGCCTTCAGAGTAGCTAGGATTACCAGCATAAACTACCAATGCTCTGGCTGTAATCCCAGTTAGAAGTTTTGTTATTGTGAGCAACTAAATTACAAGTGGAAAGTAGCAAACTGGAAGTCTAAGAAGCATTATAATTAATCAATGAACCACAATTAATTGAAGGGTGGAATCAGGAAGAAAAAAAGTATTAACGTTTCACCTAATGAGAAATTGTTTCTTTATAGTCATTTCACAATATAGTATTTAAAAAAAAGAAACAAATATATGTGTTTCCAAGAAACTAAAATTACCCAAAACTACTATTTTGAAGGCTTGAACAAACAAAATCAGAGAGAACAAAAGGGGGGGGGGAGAGGGGGGTGAGGGGGGTGAGGGAGGAGAGAGGGAGAAAGAGGGGGAGAGGGAGGGAGAGGGAGGGGGGGAGAAAGAGAGATCATGCATGAGTGCACAGAGGGAGAGGGTAAGAAACAGAATCAGATCCTGGCACGCACTGAGTTTTTTCCTGCCAGAGTTGAAATCTGTTACCAAATTCTTGGAGGAGGGGGGCTGTCTACAGATGACTAAACTCCTACCGGGTAATTTACACCAGCCTTTAAAACCCATTTGCTTCTCCTGTTCTCTTCTACAATAAAACAAACCTGCCTTTCAGAATCGCTTTAAATGAGAGGCAGCACGCCACAAGAGACGCCCCCTCCCCCCTTCCCCTAACACACTCACCAAATCCAGGCCACAACACTTGTGACCCCCTTCCTGCCTTACGGCACCACAGTTTTCTTGAAGCACCCATCTAGGCTCCCAATTTACCCTTTTTGTCTCAGGCTTGGTCAAAAAGATGCCTCTCTACATAGGAATAAGGCAAAGGGCTCCCGCAGGGCAATCTTTACACTCCATGCCAAATGACCTCCGGAACTCACCTCCACCTGGGCGCAACGCGGAGCCCAGCTTTGGATCCTCGTGGGTGGATGATCGGGGGAGGTGGGGCACACGAGAGGATGGCGGGGAGGGGGGGGGTGTCTCTGTTTTGGCCTCGGTGTTAGAGAGAAAACTGCGAAGACGGATGAAGCGGTGTGCAAGACCTCGCAAGGAAACGGGTTCGGAGACAAACACCACAACAATCAAGCAATCAAGAAGCCCAGGATGAGGGGGAGCGCACGTGTTTGAGCAGGACCGCGGATTTCGGCAACAACCCCAGCAAGTGCGAGGTTCCCGGACACCGGCTAGAAGGGAAGGAGAGGAGCAGGACCACACCGGAGCTTGTCACCCCCCCTCCCCACCCCACCCCACCCCCCAGACGGACTCGCTAGGGCGTCCCCTTCCATTCTCCCCCTATAACAGTTCCACGGAGGACCCCAACGCGTCTGCTCTAGTAAATAATTTAAATAAGTTATACCGCCCCCCCACACACTCCCGCCCCCAAGAGACGGCAGCCACGGCTCGCCCGGCGCATCCACGTCCTCAGCTAATCCCTCCGACTTGTAAGCGTTTACTCGCTACACAGATCACGCAAAACAACCACAACAACAAAGGTTGGAAAGTGACTTCCAGGTGACGCTGGGCACCGGCGTCCTAGCTGGAGGGGACGACTGCACCGAGAGGCTGGGAGAGGGAGATCGAGGCCAGACGCTCCGCTCCATCCCCTGCTCCGGGTGCGCACGCCTTCGCCCACCCCAGCTCCGCTTCCTCTTCCCCGGCCAAGTCCATCCCAGCCCACTCGTGCCCGCCGCGGGACCGCCAGACTCGGGAGAAAGTGAGGAGTTGCGTACCTGGAGCGGTCCGCTGGCTCCGGCGCACGGAGGGAGGCCGGCGTGCGCCCCCGGGCCTCGGTTACGGCTGGGTGCGGAGGTGCCGTCCTGCCCGGCCGACCGACCTCCCGGCCCGGGCCACGCCCTCGGCCCACCCTCGAGGAGGCCACGCCCCCTCAGGAGCATTGCCCCGCCCCGAGCATCCGTGCCTCTCCCACCTGAGCGCGCGGAGTGGGGGCGCTCCATCCTGGCGCCGAGGTGAGAGCGCCCTCTGGGCGTAACTGTAATCCTGGACAGCTGGCTGACCCGGGCTGGCTTCCTCTTTCCTAGCTGCACACTGTGATGGGTTCCCGGAACTTCAGCAGGGGAGGAGGGGATCTTAAAAAACTCCTGTCACACCAAACAAACAAAAACCCTCGTTTTTAGCTGGGTAGGGGGGTACACAGTTGAAATTCCAGCGCCGTGTTTACCATGTGGGAAGCCTGAGGTTTAATTTTCAATACAAATATATGTATATGTATGCATATGTATACATATGCATACATGAACTTATGTATGTCTCTCTTACACACACACACACACATATATATATCCTGTATCAATGTTTATAATCGTCATAAAGCTATATGCTGTAGAGGTGAAAGAGGGTGTGTGTGTACATATATATGTATAGATGCTATGTGTACATATATGTTTATATTGTGCATGTTTTATATGTATATGTACATATTGTGTATATATAGAGAGAGATAAAATTATATGGGTGTGTATATATATTCTTATCACTGGGCATCTGTGCCTTAGGCCTATAATCCTAGCTACTCAGAAGGCAAAGATCTGTGGATCTTGGTTTGAAGCCAGCCTGAGCAGGAAAGTCTGTGAAACTCATTTCAAATGAATCACCAAAAGCCCTGCAGAAAAGCTTTAGCTTAAGTACATAGCACCCAGGTTCTGAAGCTCCAGGACATACAAAACAAAACAAAAAACCTCATCACCTTCCATTTATTTTCACCTTACAGTTAGATCAAATTATAGAACAACTCACAGTCCAGTAGTAAAATGGGTTAACACCTCTCCTCCACCTCTACAGCATATAGTTAGGTGCTGATTACAAACTTTAACACAGGGCTCTTTGTAGCTGGAGTACTATTGTATCTCAGGCTTTTCCTGCTGGAGTTTGAGTTCCTAGAGAGCAGAACAGGGTTTCGTTCATATGGCTTTGAGGACCTGAGTACTTGCTCACTCCCTTGCTACACCAATAAGTAAGCTTGCCAGCTGTCCATCACCTCTACCAAAGGAGCTCACTCTTGAAGGGAGAGATGTGGATGTGGAAAGCTAGGCTGGGCTGGCCTACAGTCTCTGGGGCTGCACCTCTGGAGAGTCAGACTTGAAGAGGCTACATGCCCTGGGGAAGTGGCTGCCAAGACTAGCACAGAAGGGTAGGCAGATGACCAGAGGACAGGCTAAGGGAAGCATCACTTAGCTACATCACAGAAAGCACACTGGAAAAGAAAATCATGCTGGTTTCATGTTAACCCCATATGTTCTCCCATATTGGAGGTTGAATTCGAAGTCTTGTTCTTGGCAAGTGAGCTATGCCCCCCCCCGAACTTTTGTTTTTATTTTGCTTTTGAGATAGTCTTAGTTTTTCATGAGTTGGCTGGAGATCCTTCTCATGAATTCACTCCATTTAGACCTAGCTTCTTTTACTTATTGTCTTGTATGCTTTCTCTATCTTCCATCCCTCCCTCCAAGCACATAATCTCTTCAGTCTCCCCCCCCCCCCATCTTTCTCTCTCTCTCTTTGGGCCCAAGGCTTGAACTCAGGGCCTACACACTGTCCTTGAACTTCTTTTGCTCAAGGCTAGCAACACTCTACTATTTGAGCTACAGTACCACTTCAGGCTTTTTGTTTATGTGATACTGAGGACTCGAGCCCAGGGCTTCATGCATGCTAGACAAGCAACATACCACTAAGCCACATTCCCAACCCATGATATTTCTCTCTCTGTGTCTCTTTTTCTCTTCTTTTTGTGATGCTGAGAAGATTGAACCCCAGGGCCCTTATACTTTCTAGGCAAGTCCTCTACCACTGAGCTATATCTCCAGCCTTGCTTAACTTAGTGTGTGTGTATACTGGCTGTACTGAGGGTTGAACTAAAGGCCTTAAAACATCTGGAGTTCCACCACTCGACCCATGTTTCCAACAGCTTCACACTTACACTGTTTGCTTTTAGGATAGGATCTTAGATCCTGTCCTGGTATATTCTTGACCTTAGAGCACCTACTTTAGGTTTTCCTATTTCTGGAAATCTCAAAGACTTTTCTGCTCAGGCAAGCCTCAAATTATGATCTTCCCAACTCAGTCTCCCAATTAACCAATATTATAGGCATGAACCACCAGCTTGCTTGCTTATGTATGTATGTATGAGTGTATGTGTGTATGTATGTGGGTATGTATGTACTGTGCCAGTAGTGTGGCTTGAACTCAGGATCTGGGCTCTCAATGCTGGCATACTACCACCTGAGCCACAGCTCTGCTTCCTATCTATTTATTTTTGAGAAAGTTTTACTATATAGATATAACCGGCCTTAAACATGCAATCTTGCTGCCTCTGTCTCCCAAATGCTGGGATTATAGGGATGCCTCATTATTCCTGACTTTCATGTAAGTTATTTTGATAGGAAAATGAATTCCAAGAACCAAGCATTGGAGTTTACACTAGGACTTAGATTAGACTTACTTGTGCTTGCTATTTGAATATTACCTCTATGCCATAAATGCAAATCCACATATTTGTCAGTTGGATATTGTATACCCGTAAATGAAATCCACTTGTACTTTCTGCAATGACCTGTAGCTAGGAATTCATAGGAGTTCAGAAACTATTTCTGGGTTCCTTAGGGGGCTGCATGAGTGAGAAAGCAGAAATCACAGGAATTGTTTTTACTGGGAATTTACAAACTTGCTGAAATGGATACTGAAAGGATAGAAAGGCAACAAGAGACTTTGGGCAGTAACTACAGAGAGCAGGTGCCAATCCTCTGGGGACAGGCAAGGGTGTGGTTTTCTTTTCAAAAGCCGGGGCCCTTGGGAGCTGGGGATTAGCTCTAGGAGGAGGAGGAGGCGGGATGCTTCCTGGCTGAAGGCACACAGGGACTGACGCAGAAAGGGTGAATTAAACTAGAAAGTAAACCTCCTACTGTGGCCAGGAGGGGCCTTGCTAGGCAACACTGTTGGGAAGGGCGGGCAGATGGGAAATAAGGCCCTTCTCCCCCCTCAGGCACTCACTCCTGCCCCCTACTGGCAAAATGAGAAGGAAGAAAATGTGCTTTGCTCAGTTCCAATCCCTGAACCCAAAGAGTACAGACAGAAGATGAGCTTCAAGACATATCTTAGTGAGTAGCCTATGGCTATAAGTACCAACTGTCCTAATATTATAGATAGATCAGGGAAAGCCTGAGAGAAATAGCTGTTACAGCAATGTAATGCAGGCAGAGGCAGAGAGCCCATACAGATGCAATGATGTTGTTATTAGGAAGCAGAATGAAGTTTTACAAAGTGGAGATGTTCTGGGGCTGGGAATGTGGCTTAGTGGTAGAGTGCTTTCTCCTAGCATGCATGAAGCCCTGATGAAGCCCTGGGTTCAGTTCCTCTATATCCCATACACAGAAAAAGCTGGAAACGGCACTGTGGCTCAAGTAGTAGAGTACTAACCTTGAGCAAAAGAAGCTCAGGGACAGTGCCCAGGCCCTGAGTTCAAGCCTCAGGACTGACAAAGAAGAAAGAGAGAAAGAGAGAAAGAAAGAAAAGAAAAAAAGTGGAGATGTTCAGGATGAAGAGTGGTCAAATGTGGATCCAGGGGGGCTGATCACATGACAGGTCAGTCTGCCTACCATATCTCAGTCTTGGGGTACTTCTTGCTTTTTCTTTTGTCAGCTGTGGGGCTTGATTAGGGGAGCTGTCCCGGAACTTTTTCACTCAAGTCTGGTGTTCTACCACTTTGAGACACAACTCCACTTCTTGTGTTCTAGGGAACACATGGAGATAAGAATCTCACAGAGTTTAACTGCCTGGGTTGGCTTTGAGCCTCAGCCCTCAGATCTCGGCCTCTTGAGTAGCTAGGATTACAGATGTGACCCTCCAATGCCCAGTAGTGCTCCTTGCTTTATTGTCCCCATCTGCTATGATTGATAAGCTTATGTGTCTGTTGCTTCAGATTGGATATATTTACATGTGTAATTATTGGCACCCATAAATTATTTAAGAGTTTGTGCTTCCTGGTATGCTGGCAGATGGTGGTAGTTTACTTGTATAAATGAAATGTCCTTGTCCCTTGGCCCTTGTGTTCAAAATGGAGTAACTTAAGTCAAAACCGTTGCTTTATAAAATGAAGTGCCACAGGCAAGGCACTAATTGAAAACTGCTATTCTATGTGACAGAGATGAACCCAGTGCTGGCCCAGCCTCTGTCCTAAGGGAGGGATATTGTACTTGGACTCGATGTTGGACTTGGGCTTAACCTACCTTCGTGCTTCTGAAAACTTAATGAAGATCAGTGCCATTTGCTCCCCCATCTGTTTTTTGGCAAATCACTTCCTCCACTGATGCGCCTTTCCACAAATGACTTAAATAAGATCCCTGGGCAATTGCCTTATTCACCCAGACAAGGCCACACAGAAGTCCAAATCCCCATTCTCACTTTATGAATTAATGATAAACTGACCCCTACTCTGACCCCAACTCTGTCCCATCTGGCCAAGCTGTTTGACTCACTATGCTGGTTTTATGTTGTTTTTTTCTCCCTCTCCCAAGCATTTGACCTCCTCCCCTAACATAAAGGAACACAGACACAAAGCCCTCCAGGGGCTTTGCTAAGGAGAAAGCCCCAGCTGCCCAGAGAGAAAACCTTTCCTTACCCACTGACTCATCATGCTACCCACTCATCATACTTCCAGGAACTGGTTCTAACAATGTTCACTTCTCTCAAACTATACTAAACCAAAGCAAAACAAAACCACTCTTCTCTACTTGAGCTTGAAAACCACCAGATTTGTCAGTCACAGTATTAGACTACAGCATTCTATTAGAATCCCTTTCCTCTTACTGCAGTAATTCTTTTGAATGAAGCCTCTCCTTTTATATGTCCAGATCTGGCTTTATTTGAATATTTTTAGGTGCTGTGATTCTACCCAAATTTAGTCCTTCCCTACAAACCCCACCGGCTATACCCAGGTACAGAGTCATGTTCAGGCTTTTGAGGGTCCTCAGGTGGTCTAGTTTTTCTTTTAGAGGAAGTAACTGGGGAAGGAACCCAGCAAGCACTCTCTTACTGAGCTACAGGCCCAGTCTTAGTGGGTCCAATCTTTAAACCAGTGCTTTGGAAGTAATGGTCAAAGTTACTTTGACTATCTTGGGCAAAGAGATTCTTTCTTTGGTCCTGCTGCAAGGACTTTCTTATTTGGAGGCAAGGGTCAAGCTGAAAAATTTAACCAAGAGGTTTAAGTCCTGAGTTTAATCTCAATAGTGGAAGAAACATAAACAAACAAATAATGTAATTAAGACTTTTCCTCAGCAATTAACTTTTAAGATTTTTGATATTGTGTCAACTTTCCATTAACCCTATAAGTAGCTACCAACCACTATCAGTTTCCATTTAATGTAGTAGTTTCAAAAATGGCAGGAACAAAACAGATATCAGTGGCTTACATGCTTGTAATCTTAGCAACTCAGGAGGCTGAGATCTGAGGATCACAGTTTAAAGCCAGCCCAGAGGGGAAAGTTAACTATCAGAAAATCCGAAGTGGCACTGTGGCTTAAAGTGGTAGAGCACTGGCCTTGAGCAAAACATCTCAGAATAGCAACCAGGACCTGAGTTTAAGCCCCATGATCAATAACAAAAAGCTATAAATTCTGTTAGTTTATGTCTATCTGTCTGTCTGTCTGTCACCATTTTCTTATTTCTAAAATGTTATGAAATTAGGTATCAACATTCCATTAAAATATTTGATTCTGCACCACCATATCTGGCCTGTATTCTTTCATTCATATTTGTACTCCCCTTTATATATTTAACATTCCAGAGCAGGCAAATTTAATCTCTAGTGGAAGGTGGTGTAGAAATGATTGTTTGAGGCTGGGTATTGTAAGAAAAAGTATTTTTTTCCTGTCATACTATAGTGTATTTGGCATTGTGTATTGATATTTCTTGGAATTATTTGCTTTATTTACTTCAATGGTAACTATTACCAGTACTGCTTGTTACCATTTAGCCATGTTAGGGAGGTAAGTATTGTGTTGAAAAAGTTAAAATAATAAAGTATAATTGTTAAGTGGGAAAAAAAGAAAAGTAAACCTTTGAGAGGTATTAAAAAAATGGTCCCCTTTCTAACCTTAGGAAAGAAGGAGGAAGGACAGTTTGGATTCGGATAAAAGTTTAGCAAACTACCCTGCCCAGTGTGCTTGCCTAGCTCTGGGTAAAATAATGGCATTGTACCCTCTTGCTCAAAACAAAATTGCCTCGATGAAATCTCCAACATCTCTTGCATGTCTGACACCATAGAGTCCTGCATTTCTAGCAGGGTGAGGAAGGGCAAGAACCAAGAAATGTTCCTTATCTTGTTTGCTGTAGTCATTTCCTGGGTGTGTCCAAATTCTTGAAACTATAACAGGTGTATCTTATTGAATGTAAACTATAGCTCGATATATATTTTTATGGTGTTAGAGACTGAATGCATGCCAGGGAAGGATTCTACTATTGCGCTATTCTCTTAGTCTCAGATTTATTTTTTAGCTGGGCACCTGTGGCTTATGCCTGAAATTATACCTACTCAGGAACCTGAGATCTGATGATTGCAGTTCGAAGCCATCCCATGACAGGAAAGTCTGCGGTAATTTTAGCTCCAATTAAATACCAAAAATATCCAGCTATGGGGCTATGGCTCACGTGGTAGAGCTCTAGCCTTGAGCAGAAAAGGCTGAGAGATATCACTCAGGCCCTGAGTTCAAGTCCAGAACCAGCACACTTTAAAAATAAAAACAACCCTTATTGAAGTGTTCTTCTTCTTGTTATTAACTTGGTACTTTTTTTTTGGTTTTAGGATTTTTTGTTTTTGTTTTGTTTTGTTTTATTATATTTGTATTATCGGGGTGATATAAGAGAGAAGTTATAGTTACATTCATAGATACATTACTTCTTGAGGCACTGTTCTTTTTATTAGCATCTCAGTGATCATCTGGAAAGGAAACATTGTTGAGTAACATCATTAAACTGTGCTCTGATAAAGCACAGTCCCTACTACTTCTCACCAAGCAGGTAGAAAGTATTTTTACATTCACAGAGGTACTAGACAAGTCTATCCTATGTTGATAATACTAAAGAGTTCAAGTACAAAGGCATTATTGGGACTTGATTCTACTTTTCCAGCAGAGGGCCCAAAAGGTGGTATGACCCAGTTTTATAAAGGAATGTACTTTCTTTGATAGGAGTTCCTTCCATCCATGGGGCAGTTTGAAGTAGTCACTCTCTTAAGTAACATCAGCTTCAAACTGTTGGAAAATGGAGGTGGGCGGGGGGGGGGGGGGAAGCAGGTAGAGAAAAACAGATACATCAAACAACAAAACAAAAACCATAGTCCGCAACCACTGGATTTATACAAAGATGACTGAATAAAGATGAGCAAGACTCAACCTAACAATTCTGTTGTGTTTGAATGGTGAGAGCTCTACAGAAGGATATGCCAAAGTAGTCAGATCTTACACATTTAGACATGTTCAAGGATGCTGACATCGATATTTAATCACTTTTCCAAGGAGTAATCAGTTACTATTATACTTTGTGTTCAATCCAATTACCACATTGTAAAAATAGGAAGCTGCTATAATAATAACAACAACAACCAAAAAACAAGCAAATGCGGTGTAGATGAGAGCTGGCAAAGCCTTATGTTAACCAGCGCAGCTGCTGTGTGTCAATGTAACAGCTCCCTTAAGTGTAAAGATTAGGAGAAGGAAGATACAGTGCACTCGGGCAGGAGCAGACCTATGAAGTTTTGCATAACCATTAAGCTTTCTAGAAATCCTCCTGGTCATCAGGGGCTCCTACCAAAAGTACCAGGAGAGGAAGAGTGCAGGGCACAGTGGAGAAGCCAGTGTGGTCCACTCTCAGTGCTGGAACCCCTCCACAAGGAAGGAAGGAAGGAGAAAATGGAACTGGAGGGAGAACAGTGAATCCTGGCACTGGACACCTAAAGAAGTAGGCTCATGTGCTAACACAGGAGATCCAGATGGGCTTACAAGTGATTAAACTGCATGCTAGAACCCCATGCTGAATAAACAGCATCGCTCCAGGGATAGGTAGGTAGGTAGATAGATAGATAGATAGATATAGAGATAAACTACCTCAGCCAAGGGGTCGTGAACTGCTGAAATCTTAACCCTCAGGAGGCTGAGGCAAGAGAATTATTAGTTAGAGTCAAGCCTGGACAATTTAGTATAACTATTTCAAGACAAATACACAACAAACCCACACTACGGACTTGGAGATGCGACATGAAGCATGGCACAGGTGCCCTCTGGTGGTAGCATGTAAAAACACATGTACACACAGAATGGTCATCTAGATAAAAGTCAGTTCTCTAAAAACAATATCTTATTGTGACTTTAGCTAAGTATAACTACACCACAGTCATGTGAAATATATGTAGAGTCTATATGTAGTTACCTAATCTCAATAAAGAAAATCTTTGGGAAAAATACCAGTTATACAGGGAGAGAGTGGGGGGCTGATGACATTTCTACACATGTATGCAAGGTATTCAAATCAATCTCAAACCCCTCTATCACTCTCCCTAAATAGTTCTGGTTTTAAAACAATTTCAAGAAGGTTCACTTCTATTTTCACACATTAAAAAAAATAAAACCAAGGCTGAGAATGTGGCTTAGTGGTAGAGTCCTTGCCTAGCATGCACAAAGCCCAGGGTTTGATTCCTTCGTACCACATACACAGAAAAAAAACTGGAAGTGATGCTGTGGCTCAAGTGGTAGAGCACTAGCCTTGAGAAAGCCCAAGGACAGTGCCCAGGCCCTGAGTTCAAGCCCCGGGACTGGCAAAAAAAATCAACTTCAAAATGGGCCAGTAGCATCCAAAAACACCATGTTAAAAATGAGCTCTACAACTAGTGGATGGCGACAGGAGGGAAAACCTAGGAGATAGCAAGGGAAGAGGTGACACTGCCCAAAAAGAGAATGTACTTATTTCCTGACTTACTGACCTATACCCCCTTGGTACATCACCTGTGTAATAACAATTACTTTTAAAAGTCTGTTTCAGCCATATTCATATTCATTCATGCTGCTGTTTCTCTTTTCCCTCCTGCCAATCTCCTTTTGATCCAATCAACAGTTTAAACTCAGCTTTAGTGTGCATGTATATCTGTGTGTGTGTGTGTGTGTGTGTGTGTGTGTGCGTGTGTGTGTGTACATGTACTTTCTTTCCTTGATTTTTATTGGTTAGCACATTTTGGAAATTACTCTATCAGTTTATATGAAGACCATCCATTGCCTCCAATATCTGCACAGCACAGAAAATATACCATGGCATATACTCATTTTCTTTTTGCTTTAGTGCCTTGGCTTTTTTATTCGTGGTTGGTGCTGTAGCATTTGAGCCACACCTCTACTTCCAGCTTTTTACTAGTTAACTTAAGTATGAATCTCTCCAATTTGTCTGCCTGGACTGGCTTCACACTTCAATTCTCACATCTCAGTCTCCTGTGTATCAAGGATTAAAGACCTATACCACTATAGCAGGATTATTATGCTTAATTAGAACTAAGCATTCAGGCCAGATGTTGTTGCTGTCATTTGATTTTTAGGAACAACATTTCAAAGATTATCTTCACACATGTGGAGTCTCTATGTATAATAAAGCATCAAAAATGGTATCATCTGGTCAGAGTTTATGTGTATGAAGCTACAGGCTGGATGCCAGTGACTCACATATGTAATCCTCGCAATTTAGGAAGCTGAGATCTGGAGGACAGAGATTTGAAGATAGATGGGGCAGAAAAGTCCACAAGAATCCTCAAAAATACCCATCAAAAGCTAAGCTGGTGATGTGACTCAAATGGTAGAGCACCATCAAGCAAGACTTGATTTCAAACTCTGGTATTGTCAAGAGAGAGACAGAGACATGGAGGCAGAAAGAGACACGGACAGAGAGAAACTGTGAAATGGAAAACGGGAAACACAGAAAGAAAGAAAAAAAGAAGGAAGGAAAGTTGGTTTGATTTTTACTCTCAGTTTTAAGAGCAGTGGTTGCCCCCTCTCCAAAAAAAGTCCATTAAACACAAGCAAAGAAACAAGTTTCTTAGCCCCGAGTGAAAGCTAGGGCTGGGAGCCAGCAGCCACCTCTGCCAGGAGGGCAGGCTTCCCTGGCATTGCTGGATCCCACCAGATTCTTCAAAAAAGCAGGGGCTTCCCTTTCTGGGAAAGAACACCATGGTAAGTACTTTAGTCCTTTAGACTCATGGGTTCTGCCACAGCTGCTTAAGTCTGTCTCTTTGCATGGCAGCTGTCACAAACGACTCATAAACACAAAGGAGTGGTGTTAATTTGCAATGTACCAGGCTTTACACACAACTGACCTTGAACTCTGTGATAGTGACAGAAATGAGCTTCAGTTGTCCCCGGATTGTTTGAGCATGACAAGCTACTAATTCTAGAATTTAGGGGAGGCACAAACAGTAGTCCATAGGTTCAAAGCCAATTTGGGTCCTATAGCCTGTGTCTCAGAAAATCCAAAAAACTAGACAAAGAAAAATGTCTGTATTCAGCTGTCTCCAATCCAGATAAACCCTCTGTATCAGGGGCATAGGGAAATGTCTGTGGAGAAAGCACTTCTGTCTAATTCAAGGCACATTACATTATCTGCTAGGCATTTATCAGAACTTGTCCCATCCTAGGAATTCCAGTCTCATTTGCCAGTTGCTAGATTTCTATCTCTACTTAAAGGTTAAAGCATCATCTCAAACAAATGTCCAAGCCGGGCAAGGTAGCTCATGTGTGGAATCCTAGCTATTCAGGAGACTGAGATCTGAGGATCAAGGTTCAAAGCCAGGTCCAGCACAAAAGAACTTGAGACTTATCTCCAATTAACCTCTAGAAAACGGGAAGTGGGACTTGGCTCAAGGGTAGGGTGATAGGCTTGAGCTAAAGAGCTCAGGGACAATACCCAGGCCGAGTTCAAGCCTCATGACCCACAAAAAATGTCAATACACAGTGACACAATGACTAATTTTTTCCTTTCCTGTCTCAGATACTCAAAAGACCATCCATCCATCCATCCATCCACCCATCCACCTATCTACCCATCCATCTACCCACCCATCAATCTAATTGTTAAGGCCAACAATGTTCAGAATGTTCAGATCTCTCTCTCTCTCTCTCTCTCTCTCTCTCTCTCTCTCTCTCTCTCTCTCTCTCTCTCTCTCTCTCTCGCTCTCGCTCTCGCTCTCGCTCTCGCTCTCGCTCTCTGCTCCCTGATACACACACACACACTTCAACAAGTATTTTGGGCTCTATTTCAAAAGTTGCCCAGATTATTATGTTGAGACAGGCTTATTTTGAATTCCTGATTCTCTTGCCTCAGCTTCCTGAGTGCTGAGATTACAGTTTTGTATACCAAGATTCTTTGAAAATATCCATGCTGAGCCAAGCTGCTGCTTTTTCCTGTTTGTACTGCTACCCCCTAGGCCTCTGAACAGCCTGGTGTGTTCACCAGAGGTTGGTTGAAAGTATGGATTGGAACACCTCAGTCCTGGCTGGTTTCCTAACTCAGGGTAAATGGCAGTGTAGAGAGACAATGGTATCTGTTTGGGTTTTGTTTTTTGTTTTTTGTTTTCCCTTATTGACCAAATTTCCTCACCACCCATACCTGACCTTCTCACATCCTGTCACCTGCCTACTGCCCTGGTGGTCACATCTTCTGAGTCATATTGGGAAGAGAAAGTATCCTCAAAGCCTCCCTTTTTTTGTAGACCAGAATGAATGAGGGTAAGCGATTCTAACGTTGATGCTGACCACTGGGGACAGTTCCCAGAGCTCAGAGTTAGATTTTATCTGCAAAGCCAAAACTGAAATATTATTTTTTCAAAAAAAGCATTGCTCTATTAATAGTTTGGGGATTTTCAAATATAAAATCAGTTCTCAGAAATGAATACATAAGCCCTGTGGTACATCCTGTGTTTAATATGCTATGTCAGGTCCTGAGTTCAGTTCCCAGCACCACAAAGCAGGGGAGAAAATAAATAAATTAAGAAAGAAAGGAAGGAGAGAAGAGAGAGGGAAAGAGAGGGAGGAAGAAGGAAAGAAAGGGAAGAAAGGAAAGACAGAAGAAAGGAAAGACAAAAAAAAGAAGAAGGGAAGGAAGGAAGAGAAAGAAGGAAGGAAAAGGGTAAGGAAGGGAGGAAAAAAGAGAAAGGGAAAAAGGAAGAGAGGAAGGAAGGAAGGAAGGAGAGAGGAAGGAAGGAAGGGAAGAGAAGAAGGAAAGAGGAAGGAGACATAAATACCTGATGGTTATATTCAAGTTGTTTACAAAACTCATTAAGATTTTCTGAAGTCTTTTTTTTTGATCACAGGAAACCTCCAAGAGTAATATTGTGCACCATTTGACAGAGGGCTGACCTTTCCCCTCATTAACAGTTTATCTGTGGCTTGCTTTATATGAGTCATATTGTCTGAGTTTGAATTTTCCCACCTGAGAAACAGAAGTTATGATTGACATATAACTTAATGATGTAAAATGTTTTCAATCCAACTGCTAGCATGTCTTAGTGTAGAATGCAGTTTTGTACTAGATAATTCTGATTCTTCTCCCACTTGCTAAGTCCCTGGTATGACTGGGAGAATTTTCCTAAAAATCTTCGTACCTTCCCAATACCAGTGGCTAACAAGTGTAATCCTAGCTGCTCAGGTTGAAACCTGAGTATCCCAGTTTGAAGCCAGCTTCGTCAGACAAATCCAAGAGACTCTTATCTCTAGTTAAGCAGCAAAATGCAGAAGTCGAGATATGGCTGAAATACCAGCCTTGACCCAAAAATTAAGGGAGAACTCACTAGCTCTGAATTCAAGCCTCAGTACTAGTGTGATTATGTGCGCACACCCCCCCCCCCACTCATACCAGATTCTATACAAGGGACTTAGATTCAGCTAATGGGGAATGTGCCCTTGGGTCAGGGTTTTTGTTGTTGTTGTTTGTTTAAGCTTTTGAGGTTTTGAACATGTAAGGAAATCTGAAAGCTGGAACTAGTCTTCCCAGGTTGCTTCAAATCAGTGGTCTCTTATGGCTGTGCCACTGTTTAAGTGTGACATGCCCCTGTCATCAGAAGGGCAGGTTAAAGTGTTGTCTGCAGAGCCCACCTGGAATTTTTATGTTTTGAATTTGTGTAGTGCAGGCTGACCCTGGAACTCATGGATCTCAGGCTTCATTATCCCCTCAGTGTTGGGATTATGCTACCATATCTGCCCTATCCAGAATTTCTAATTTAGTGGGTAAGGTACAGTTCTAACACGTTCCCAGAGGACACTGATCCGAGAAGCCCCTTTACCTTTTGATAATCATTGGCTCACAGAGCTCTCACAGAAATAATTTTAGTGTTTATTACTATTATTTTGCCAGTCCTGGGACTTGAACTCAGGGCTTGGGCACTGTCTTTGGGCTTTCTCAAGGACAGCGCTCTACTACTTTAGCCATAGCAGCACTTCCGGCTTTTAATTTTTTCCTGTGTACTGAGGAATGGAACCCAGGACTTAATGCTTGTTAGGTAAGCACTCTACCACTAGGCCAGGCTCCCGGCCCACTGAAATTTTTTGAAATGGTAAATGTAGAAAAATGTGGAAATGTTAAATGTGGTAGGAAGATATTGGATTAAAAGAAGTTGAAAGAGTATTCTTTTCTTTTTTCCTGCTCTTTCTTTTCTTCGTTTTCTTCCTGTCTTTCATTTTTGCCGGTCTTGGGGCTTGAACACAGGGTCTGGGTGCTGTCCCTTTGTGTTCAAGGCTAGCACTCTACCACTTGGGCCATAGCACCACTTCTGGCTTTTTCTGAGTAGATTTTTGGAGATAAGAGTCTCATGGACTTTTCTGTCAGTGCTGGCTTCGAACTATGGTCCACAGATCTCAGCCTCAAGTAGCTAGGATTATAGGTGTAAGCCACCAGTGCCTGGCTTTTTTCCCCCTACATTAAAAAAAATATTATCTGTAAGGGCTGGGAATGTGGCTTATTGGTAGAGTGCTTACCTAGCATGCACGAAGCCCTGGGTTCTATTCCTCCAAAACAAGCCCTTTAAAATGCCTTTATAGGGTTAGCAAGTACTGTACAGTTTATGGGCTTATTTTCAGTGGTATGGGGATTTGAACCCAGGTTCTCATATTTGCTATGCAGGTATACAACCACTTGAACCATGTCTTCAGGGTAGTTGTGTGAGTTCTGACACATATCTTGTCAAGAAGCATTACAGAAACATACAAATTAGTTTCACTGTCCACAAGACCCTGCATTCCACTTATCTTCTCCTGTAGCTGAAGGTCTTTCTGCAGACCCTAGCATTAACCCCTGTGTTTCAGTAAGACTTTGTAAGGGTTTCTGTTGTCGTATATATACTGTGCCGCAATCAGGTATGCCAGACACTCCTTCCCACTACACTGGGCCTCTGAGGACCTGGACTTTGGTTCATTTACCCTAATGCTTCCTTGCTTGGCACTTGCTGTATTCTACAATTTGCTGAGTACAAATTGTACTCTGCACATACCTGTAATCTTAGCTACTCAGAAAGCTGAGACCTGAAGATTGGAGTTCCAAGCTCGATCAGGCAGATAAATCCAAAAGACTCATCTCCTACTAACCACCAAAAAGCTGAAAGTAGAGCTGTGGCTCAAGTAGTAGAGTGCCAGCCTTGAGTGAAAAAGCTAGAGATAGCACCCAGGCCCTTGAATTCAAACCCCAGTATGGGGGGGAGGGGGGGCCTGAACACACACACACACACACACACACTCAATAAGTGAAAATAAATAAAATGTGCATATTTACGAATATTTCTGGGGTGCTGGCTAGGGACCAGGTGTTACCCAAACTAGTGTTAGGGAGAAATAAAAGTCTTGCCAACACATCTGCTTCAGAGGATCATTATTTCTTTTTTGGGGGGAGGGGGCATCAGGTAAGTTATCAGATTAATATACACGTCAAGGAAAATGATCACAGTGTATTGAGAAACGCAGAGGAGAACCATTTCACCTTTGCTCCAGAGGTAAGTGTACCCACGGGTCAACCCTTCAGTGCTCCCTAAGCCCACAGCGACCAGAGAGCCAAACCCAGAAGGCTAACCTGTCCTCACATAGTTCAGGCCACGCCTTTCAGGGGAGGACGAGGGAGGAAAGGGGGAGAGAAAAGGGGCAGAGATCCGAGGGGGGGGGGCTGGGCGGTCTCCACGCTGAGGCTGGGGCGCATCAAGGAACGCTTCCAAAGCGAATGGAATGTCTGCCGTTCTTCGATCCGCGGGGCGGTTTGTCGAGGAGCTCAAGAACGCGTCGCTTGGGCGTCAGGAATGTTAGGGAACCGCGCGAAGGGAAAGTAAACCCGGGCCACGGTTCCGGAACCGCAACTCTAGAAAGAAGCCCCGGCAGTGAAGATAAGATCACGGTGGGGGTGTGGCCATGGACGCAGAGGGGCGTGGCCACGGAAGCCTTAGGGCGGGTCAGCATCTGGAGGGGGCGTGGCCACGATGCTCAAGCAGGTTGGGTCTGCGTCGGGTAGGAGGCGTGGCCAAGGTCCTCAAGGAGGCGGGGCCGCGTCGGGTAGGGGCGTAGTCACGGCGCGGCGGGCCTACGGAAGCCGAGCTAGGCGCACAAATTCAGCCTCTCCAGTGAGCGTCCGCCAGGTTGGTCGCCTCCGCCTTATCCTCCCGCCCTCGAGCCTACGCTCCGAGTCCCTCCACGGCCCACATCCACACTTCCTTCGGCTTTCGCCTCGGTTCCCGGCCGGCAAACGCATCCCCGAAGTCTTCTGGGAGCTTCTTCTTGGGTCAGGTGTGAGGCTTCCACTGCGGCGTGTCGTCCGCCCGCCCGGCGTCCCCGCGTCCCGCCCGGTTCTGGCCCGGCGTCCCCGCGTCCCGCCCGGTTCTGGCCGGAGCCCCCCGGCTGGCCCGCTGGGCCTGGGCCTGGGCCTCAGCCCCACGGCGGCGCCGCCGGACGCACGGACCGGGTCCCCGCCCGCGTCCCCTACCGACCGCGTCATGAGAAGCCTGCCGTACTTCTGCCGGGGCCAGGTGGTGCGGGGCTTCGGCCGCGGCTCCAAGCAGCTCGGCATCCCCACGGGTGAGTGCGGGGCTCGGGGATCCGCCCCCCTCCTTGCTTTGGGACGAGGGGAAGAGGCGAGGCAGCCCCACCATTCCCCTTCCCGCTTCCCTGTCTCGCCTGCTGGACACCAGTGTAACCGTCTCGGCCTCTCTCCAGGGCGGACTCCAAAGTTATCTTCCTGACCTGTGTGGTGTGGTCGCACAGAATCCCAGCTACTCGGGGAAGCCCAGGGAGAAGGATCTCCAACAAAAGCGCACCGAAACCCGGGCAGGCTCTCAGCCCCCAGAGCCCTTGCCCGGCATTCCGAAGTCCCTGGGTTCCATCCCCCTAGTACCACCAATAAAGCTGCATTGTTAGATGATGTTCAGTTTGATGAAGGCTAGCTTTTAGTGTTGGTGATGGAGATCTGGTAGCTTTATTTGGCTTAAAAACAAACAAACCCACACATGGGTTGCCCCTTTTGATCTGTTCATTCAGTCTTTTTTAAACATATTAAGTTAGGAAGTATGAAATTGGTCATTATGGTTAGGGCTGTAGAAATTTTGTATATTTGGACTGGTTTTACATGTTTGTTTTTTTTTTTTTGAACCAGAATTAAACATGAAACCTTTTAACATACTGTTTCTGTTATTTAGCTAATTTTCCTGAGCAAGTAGTGGACAGTCTCCCAGCCGACGTATCCACTGGCATTTATTATGGTTGGGCCAGTGTTGGAAGCGGAGATGTCCACAAAATGGTGGTGAGCATTGGATGGAACCCGTACTATAAGAATTTGAAGAAGTCTATGGTAAGAGCTGTGTTTTGCTGGCTAATTGCAAACAGGTTTAGTCACAGGCTGCATTAAATGCATACTCATCAGTACGAAGTACAACATAGTACAAATACTCAAAATTCTTTTTTTTGTTGTTGTTGTGGATCTTGGGGCTTGAACTCTGTCCCAGAGCTCTGCAGCACAAGGCCACTGTCCTACCCCTGGAGCCACAGCCCCACTTCACATTTTCTAGTGATTAATTAGAGATAAGGGTCTCAAGGTCTTTTGTGCCGGGGCTGACTTTGAAGCTATATCCTCAGATCTCGGCCTCCTGAGTAGCTACGATTCCAGGAATGGGCTACCACACCAGGCTCAAATACTCAAAATTCTTGATAGATATTTGAAGAATGTGAAAGTGAAATATCTCTGTACCCCAGTGTTGCATACCTATAATCTAGGACTCAGGAGGCTGAAACAGGAGAAAATAAGTGCAGCTTGGCCCTGGGAAGCATTGATTACTGTTTGAATGGAAAATCCTTTTCCATCCTTCTACTTTAAGCTTGTTGATTGTTTTACATCTAAAGTGAGTTATCTTGTAGGCTGCATATAATTAGATTATTTAAAAAAAAATCATTCTGCCCATCTCTACTTCCCCCTACCCCCCATCATGCAGTCTGAACTTCATACCTGGACACTGTCCCTGTGCTCTTTTTGCCCAAGGCTATTGTGCTCTACCATCTTGAGCCACAGTGCCATTTCTGGTTTTCTGGTGATTCATTGGAAATGAGTCTCATGTACTTTCCTGCTTGGGCTGGCTTTTGAACCATGATCCTCAGATCTTAGCTTCCTGAGTAGCTAGTATTATAGTCATGAGTCACTATCTCTGCCTTTTAGTAGGAAATTGTAATCCATTCACATTTAAACTTAAACTAATGGCTGACAGTGAGTTCTATTTTTGTTTTCTGCTATTGCTGTTCCTGAGCTTTCTTTCTTGCACAAGGCTAGACTTCACTACTGAGCCCCAGCTCCACTTCTGGCCTTTTGGTGGTTAATTGGAGATAAGAGTCTGCAGGAAGCAGGGTGCCCATGGCTCCCACCTGTGATCCTAGCTACTCAGAGGATTGGGTTTCAAAATTAACCACCACAAAACTGGAAGTGACACTGTGGCTCAAAGTGGTACAGCCCTAGCCCGGAACCGAAGAGTTCAGGAATAGTACGTAGGCCCACAGTAAAAGCCTCATGACAAAAACAAAAGTCTCAAGGATTTTCCAACCATGATCCTCAAATTTCAACTGTGCTCAACTGGATCCTCTTTTGTGCATTTCTTCTTTTTTATTTTTTTAAGAATTTATTTTAATTATTATTTTTTAAAATTTCAGTCCTGGTGCTTTAACTCAGTACCTAGGTACTGTTGCTGAGCTGCTTTGATTCAAAGCTAGTGCTTTACACTTGAGCTCTACTTGGGAGTTTTTTTTTTTTTTTTTTCTTGTGGGTCCTGGGGCTTGAACTCTGCCTGGGCACTATTCCTGAGCCCTTCAGCTCAAGGCTACTGCCCTACCCCTTGAGCCAGCCCCACTTCCCATTTTCTAGAGGTTAATTGGAGATAGTCTCAGGTCCTTTTGTGCTTGGGCTAGCTTTGAACCTTGATCCTCAGATCTCAGCCTCTTGAGTAGCTAGGATTATAGGCTGAGCCAACACACCCAGCTTGTTTTGTTTTTTAGTGGAAGTTTAGTGGAGATCAGAGTCTCACAGAATTTCCTACTAGGGTTGGGTTCAAACTTTAATCTTCAGATCTCACCCTCCAGTGTAGCTAGGATTACAGGGGTGAACTACCAGTGTCCTGCTCTTTTGTTATAAAGAACATCTTTATTCTCTTCTAACTTCATTTTGTATATTTTCTTGTTACATTTAGCATCCTAAGATTTTGCAAGTGTAATTTGAATTCATGTAAACTTCAACAGTATATTAGAAAAGCTATATAGATTGTGTAACAAGTTTTTTTTCTTTTATTTTAGATTTTTTTTTTTTTTTTTTTTTTTGCCAGTCCTGGGCTTGAGCTCTGGGCTGAGCACTGTCCTTGGACTTTCTCAAGGCTAGATCTCTATCACTTGAGTCTCAATACCACTTCTGGCTTTTTTTTCCCTTATGTCTGTGGTACCAAGGAATAGAACCTGAATCTTCGTCCATGCTAGGCAAGCACATTACCACTAGGCCAAACTCCCAGCCCCTGTAATAAGTTTTTAAAATTTATTCTTAAAGTCATATAGATGAGAAAAAGTAGTTAAGCCCACATTTAGGATAATTCTTTAATAATTGCTCACTTATTTACACTTACTAGAATGTGATTCCTTCAGCGTTTAAACTACTTGATTGCTTTGTAAATTATAGAACTGCTTACTATGGAGACAATACCCCTTGATGTGTCTATCTTAATCTCCCTCTAAACCCTAGGGCTTTTTACCCAGGCTCACCACAGAGCTACATGTTCCCTCTGAACCCCTTTTTAAAATCACCTTCAGGGTAGAGGGTTCCTTTGTAAATGGCCCACTTTTTCCACAGGATCCCCATAACTTAAATATTTTATTTGTTGGATTTGGTTTAATCTTTTGTTAGCCCAAGTGAAATATAAAAGCAGATTTGTAGCAATGTAAATTTTAACTTCTTTGAAAAGTTAATAAGACTGAAGTGTGTCACAGTTGGAAAACCACAGAACTAAGTGCTGATATAAGCAATAATCAAGTAATGAAATAAGCCATACTGACCTATAGCTATGGAATGTTTTTAGAAAGGAAGGGAGGAGAGTCTAGCCCTTGAGATATTCAGATAAAAGGAATTTCTATTGACCATTTAAGTAAAGCCTGAGAAATCCTTTGAAAATTAGGAAAAACTCCTACTGATAGTATATTCTTGCATTTCAGAGTTCCATGCCCTTGGCCTTTTGCCAAAAATAAAAAACTGATGTGGACATTTAAGTCTTTTGCCCTTATTAAAAAATTGTATTAGGATTTTGAAGGTTTTTTTTTTTGGTCTGGTCTTGGGGCTTGAACTCAGGGCCTGGACTCTAGTCAAGGCTACTGCTTTACCATTTGAGCCATACTGTGACTTTCAGCTTTTTCTGTTTATGTGGTACTGAGGAATTGAACCCAGGGCTTCATGCATGCTATGCAAGCACTCTACCAGTAAGCCACATTCCCAGCCCTTGATGTTCTTATCATGACTTGATCTCATTCCTTTGTTAGAACTATATATTATAAATTTCTACTCCAGGTTTTTACATTTTATTTATTTTTAACTCATTGGTGGCTTTTCCTTTCTTTTTCTGTCCCGTGCTGGGATTCAACACAGCCCTAATCACATTAGGTGAATGCTCTACCCCTGAGGTATATCTCTAGGCCCCTGAATCTTCTTTTTTTGGGGGAGGACATTGATTAGGGAATCTATTGAAACATAGATGGCTTCTCTGAACTGGAGAAGTTACTGAGAAGTTAACTACATCAGAATTTTGGTAAAATGTATCCAGTATCCCCATTTGGTGGGGGGTGGGAGGGCGACGGTGGTGTGTGGTCAGGACAGAAATCATGGAAGAACCGATCCTTAAAATTTTAATGAGGCTTGATTGTTTCATTTTAATTGACCCACTATAAACTTGAACATATCTTTTAAGTTTACTTGAATTTTTTTTTATAATCTCATGGTAATCTTCTCAACATTTAATTTTAGGAAACACACATCATGCATACTTTCAAAGAAGACTTCTATGGTGAAATCCTCAATGTAGCTATTGTTGGCTACCTCAGACCAGAAAAGAACTTTGATTCCTTAGGTGAGTTCTCATGTTAACCTTCTGCCACGCCTAGCTACTAATAATGAGGGTGTGACATTTGATATTTGAGCATTTAATATTTACCAGGCACTATTTGAAGTGTTCTATATGAGTTATTTCCTTTGTTTTCTATAAAGAATTATATTGTCCACTTCATAGAGGAGGAAATTTACACACAAGTAATGTTCTTTTCTTTCTTTTTTTTTTGTTTTTATTTTTTGGTCAGTTGTGGGGTTTGAACTCTGTGCCTGGGCGCTGTCTCTGAGCTCTTCAGCTGAAGGCTACCACCCTACCTCTTGAGCCACAGCGCCACTTCAGTTTTCTAGTTAATTGGAGAAAAGAGTATCACGGACTTTAGAGCCTGGGCTGGCTTTGAACTGAACCATGATCATCATCTCAGCCTCCTGACTAGCTAGGATTACAGGCGTGAGCCACCACACCTGGCCGGAAATAACTTTCCCCACCCCACTTTTAGTTTGGTTTTGTTTCTGTATAACTGAGTACCTGGCTGGTAATTCATAAAGAACAGATATTCACCCAGCTTTTGGTTCTGGAGGCTGAGAGTCCCAAGACCATGAGCCAGCAGCTTATCAGCATCTGGTGAGAGGCTCCTGCTAGTGAGCAAAGTGCTCGGGAGAGTTAACTCTTGTAACACAGCTACTTCCTTGATAACCTGTTAATCTAGCTGCCCTCAAAACCCCATCACCTCCCAAAGGTTCCCCTTCCAAATGTCATCAACTTAAATTTGAGTTTTCAGTTTAGGAACTGTAGAGGACATACCCAAATCAGTTGCAGCAGTTACAAACTAAGTGCTGGGACCAGATATCACCATATCAGATATCACCTGATTCATGTAAATGTAACCCCTCCCCTCCCTTCCTCCCTTCTTTCTTTTCTAGTCCTAGGCTTTGAACTCAGGGCCTAGGCACTGTCCCTGAGCTTCTTTTGCTCAAGGTTAGTACTCTACCACTTGAGCCACAGCGCTACTTCTGGCTTTTTCGGTTTATGTAGTATTGAGGAATGGAACCCAGATGCACGATAGGCAAGCACTCTACCACTAAGCCACATCCCCAGACCTCCGTCATCCTAACTGGTGTGTTCTCTCTACAGAATCACTCATTGCAGCGATCCAAGGGGATATTGAGGAAGCTAAAAGACTACTGGATTCCCCAGAACACTTGAAACTCAAAGATGACAATTTTTTCCAGGTCTCTAAAGGAAAAATTATGAATGGTCACTGATGAAAGAAAAAGAAGTACCTTTTTTTTGTTTCTTCTGTTGTCTAGTACTTCACTGATCCTAACTATGCTTGAAAGTCAGACATTTTCCTGAATGAGTGAATGAGTTCTGGCATTACATGAAGTTGCCCTATTAATGTATGCTTCAGTGCTAATGAGACCCACTGTGTTGTAGTACTAAAAAAAAATCAAGATTTTTAAATGTAAAGTTGATTAAAACGAACCACTAGAAGGATACTAAGTGTCTTATAATGGAAATAGAGTGTATATACGTATTGGTTAAAAAAAAAGCAGGTCACTAATTTGAGATGAGGACTATAGTTCTCATCATGGTAGAATGCCAGTGTTGTGTACCTGTGTACCCTATGCTGCTCAAGAGAGTAGAAGTTTGATAATTTATTTTAAACCTAAGGAGGAATATCCAGAATGTATTTTAGATATTTGTGTGTATTCATGTGTTATTACAGGCATGAATTTTGTGAGTTTTGTTTCCCTAATCTCCTTTATGAGTTCTGTTCATTGTGCTTTCTACGTGCCTCTGCAGAATTGCCTGGGGTCTACATGGCCTTGTCTCCCTCTGCCTGTTGGTTTTTGAAAGACTCTAAAATGAATGTTTTTTATTCTGTAGGTCTTAGTTGATGTTATAATAGTTCTCCTATTTTTTGGTACTGGAGATTGAATCAGGGCCTTATGTGCGCTGGGCAAGAGTTCTTCCACTTGGACCTTGGACCCCACTGACTTCTTCTGTACCCTGGGGTTCTCTCTTTTTTAAGAGCAGATATTCCTCCTGTAACTTTGTTGTTGTTGTCGTTGTTGTTACTTTGGTTCTTTTTTCATCCAGAGGTGATGAACGTTTTTCTGGCCAAGAGCCATTTAGATATTTATTGCATTCTAGGCCATACACACTGATCAATACAGGAAGATGGGATCTCAGGCAGTTGAGGATCTGTCCCATCATGTGCCAGATCATTTGTGGGGCCTCATATGGCCTGTGGGCTGAGGCACCCCCTCTGACCAATGATCATTTGTTTTTCTCAGAATATCCTGCATCTGTACATCTAAGATATTGAATCTATTGATACTATTCTATTCCATGTCTATATTTGTATTGAGGTTTTTAAAAAAAGGAGTCAGTTTATCTTTAGATAACCTCTGATCTAAAGTAATACAGCACTGAGTATGTACCAATTTGTTAAAGAATAAAAAATGCATGTTTTCTTCCTGAGGAAACTATTAGCCAGTTGAGCTAAGAAATAGTTGGAAGGTTATTTTGATTGGGCTTGTATGTTCCAGAGAAATGAGGGCTGTTAGCATGGTGTCCACGCCAGGAAGTTTAATGGGAGGCTGGAGAGCACTTACAGATTAAGGTACATGATCTTTATACTTTTCATTTTTTTTTATCCTACTGACTGGAAGTTCTAGCCACTCAAGTCCTTTCATTTATAGTGGCAAAGGATTTTTAGGGAATGAATTTGCAGATTGTTCTGTGCTGGTCAGGTTGTTTTTTCCATCTTCACAGAGATATATGTTGATGGGAGGCACATAGGAGTAGACGTTTAAAGTTACCTTACTATAGGGCAGGGAGTTTGACCTAGTGTTAGCATGCATGAAGCCCTGGGTTCGATTCTCCAGTACCACATACACAGAAAGACCAGAAGTGGCATTGTGGCTCAAGTGGCAGAGCGTTAACCTTGAGCAAAAAGTGTCCAAGGACAGTGCCCATGCCCAGGCCCTGAGTTCAAGCCCCAGGACTGGCAAAAAAAAATTTATTGCAGATCACTCTGATTGGCACAAGTGAATTATAACTATAGTATATTAACACTTCTGTAATAGAGGGGTACACTCATTTGATTCTTTTCCTCTTTGGAAGAATTTGAATTTAGGGCAAATGATGCAGTCTGTGGCTTTTTCCTTTCTTCATAAATATATGTATATACATACATGTAGATAGATGTGTATGAGCTACATCCAGCTCTAAAAACATCATTGTAACATCAGAAATCCTATTTGAAAGGTGGCGTCAGTCACCAAAGGCTTTATGAAGCAAAGTTAGACACAGAAATGGAAAGTGTAAGCACAACTTTGTGTGTCTTTAATCCAAATGGGGGTGCTACTAGCTATGTCATCAGTTTGTGGGGTGCTCTTTGTTCCATCACCTTGCATTCTCTTAGCCCCTGCTTTTGGAAATCACAATATGTTTAGGGGTTGTTTAATTGTCCACATTTTCAAAAGATTTACATTGTGTCGATCTGTTTATGAAATTGTAGGAGTTCCAGTCTGATTAGTCTGAATGTTTTTCAGACCTTGAAATAAACCTTGAGTAAGTGATAGTTTTCTTTTCGTGTCTGTTTTATTTGGATCTTTCCCCTTATCTGTTGAAGCTTCAGATTTGCTAGCTGGTTGTTGTGTGAGATGTGCTAAGGGTCCTGAAAGGCTGGTGTTTAGGTGGCAGGGGTGGAGAACTTGGCAAGCAGGGGGACTCCATTCCAAGATGTGGCCTTCTTGAGCTGCCCATAGCCACAGCACAGTGCCTGAGGTTCAGTTGGAGAACATTTGTGGGGCCAGAAAAATATAAGTAGGTCTACCTCCCATGTAACATTCCTGCTCTAGAACAGACTTCGGAAATCTTCATGACTGTGCTACTGACCCCACAGGCAGTAGTATGGAAGATATGCTTCTGTCTATTGCATGCAGATGCTTTCCGTACTCACCTTAGAATTCATTTTCAGCTCAGAAGACATAACAAACTGAAGTTAAGGGAATTGTGTAACACGATTCTGATCAGAGAGCTTACTGTAAGTAAACTGTTTGGAAAATTGATAACACATGTTTTAACTGTCCTAATTGTATGAACTCAACCGAAGGCTTCTTGTACCAGACGCCTCCATTACTTAGATTTGCAAGATCTTGCCTGGGTAGATGTGCCCATGGTTCTTCCTCCCTTGAGGTTCGCATTCTGTTTCTGTTTAATTTTATTGTACACAGGGGTTACAGTTAACATAAGGTAGTGAATGTATTTCTTGTCAAATTTGTTACCCCCTCCCATGTCACATTCTGTTTTTACATACACTTTGATATTGTATACAGAATAGTGGCACTTTGAATGCTTCTGGAAACATAAATCTAAACCCTGGAAGAATTACTGCCTCCAGTGACTATAGGGTTTCTGGGTCTGGGTTCTGCTTGGATCCAGGTTAATAAACACCAGCCTTTCCTGTTTGAGTTACTCATGGGATTTTTCAGATTGATCCCTAAATCCCTATAGGCATGCTAAACCTTCAAAGTAGTTCTTAGCACTACCCAGGGAGTCATTTTGCTTACAAATTTAAAGAGATTTTATCTTTATTAAAGATTACTCATCAAGCATTTCTATCAAATGAAGTATTTTGCATTATTTTCAGATACCTCCTGAAGCCAACAAATCCTAATACGAATATTCTTTGATTCCCAGTACATTTCAAAACCTAACTTTTCCCCTGGTCTCTATGCCACATTTCCAAAACAAGTTTTGCAAAGCATACAGCACAGTGAGGGCTTTCAGTATAGGAAATATACAAAAGGACCCCTAAAGTTTAATTCAGAGTTTTCTATTTAAGTGAGATGTTACGACTTAATTGTATGGGAGAGCCATAGTTCTCAAGGATTCCAAAGCTAAAGTTTGGAGTTACTGATTATGTGCTCTTACATGCTAAAATGAAAGTTCTGGGTGCCCAGATGTACCATCTTCATCAGCCACAGTCAGCTCCTTCAGAGATGCCCTTATGTCCCGGCATGCGGTATGTTTACAACCAGGAGGTGCTTTATTGTTTTTTTTCCGTGCCTGCAGATATTGTGGATCTTTCATAACTTGAAGGAAAAAGGATTTCTTCAACAGAGCTAATAATATATACTGCTTTCATAGGTGATAAACACATCAATGCCCAATAAATATCATTGGGAAAATAATAATTGGTCCCAATGAAGTTAGCTATTGGAGGCAGGCAGGGTCTAAGCTAAGTCTTGCATTTGCTGTGGAACCCAGGCTTGTCTCAACTTCAGATATGCCTGCCTTCCAATTCCCATGCCTGATTAACTACAGTTAATCAATATTCAAGTAAACCAAATGATCACCTTCCCTTTAATATTTAAATGAAAAAAATCCCATATTTCTAAAAACCATCAACTAAAAGGTTTTAGTAGAGGGCTGTAGACACTCTGCATATAGCTTTTGTCAACCTGATATATGGCAGTTACGGACAAGATCTCTTGAGTCTGGAGTTGACAAGTGCCTGGGCTGCAATTCACAGGCTGCACAAGAACAATCAGACAATGTCTGGAGAGATTACTCAAGTTCATTGACTGCAGTATCCTCATACGTTATGTGTAGAAGGTGTTGTGTGCCCAAATATTCCCCAAACTCAGGTTGCTTATCCAAATTACCAGCCTTTTGTCTGCTCTCTGCTTCCTGTCTTTAGTAAGATGACATGAAAGTGGAGCTATCTCATGGAGAAAGGTAACTGTTGTGTGTCCACTTCAAGGTAGACAGGAGGAAGAGAGAAGAAGTATGGCCATCAGAGAGCTTGGCGTGTCTGTCGTGCCCTAGAAGTGGGTACAAGTGGGGCATATTTGTATTAAGTTTTATAGATCAGTATTGGGGAACAGAAGGTGCCATTTTTACCCTCAATGAGAACAGTATGGGTGAGCAAAGTTGTGTGAGAGCTATTTTTCCGGAAGATGGCAGTCCAGAGTGATGAAGTGACCTAGAAGAATACAGAGGTAAGATTCCAGAAGCCCAGCGTCTACAGAACATCCTAGAAGTCGTGTGCTAAAAGGCAGATATTGAACACAGTACAGATATTTTATCTGGATTGTACTAGAGGGAAAGACTTGAGAATCCATTTTCATTAGAAGTTAAAACAAACTCACTCAGGTAAGACTGGGTTCCTTCTAAACCCAATGAGTTTAGCGTACTGTGAAATTGACATTGATTTAAGATTATAAAGTAGGATAAGATGGAAAATATAGTATGGGTGAATATGATTTGTTGAAACTGTTGCTTCAGTGTTTTAAAACTGATATTAATGTAAATTTTTTTTTTAATTTTTGTGCTGATATGAGGGGTATGAACTTGGCCTGTGCACTGTCCCTGAGCTTTATTTTGCTCAAGGTTGGTGCTCTGTCACTGGAGCCACAGCTCCACATCTGGCATTTAAGAGGCTAATTGGAGATAGGAGTCTGACACATTTTCCTACCAGGGCTGTTTTTGAACCTTAATCCTCAGATCTCAGCATCCTGAGTAGTTAGGAATTCTGATTTGGGCCACCAGCATTCAGCAAATTTTATTTGTAGTTATAAATAAGGTCAGAAAAAGTTTGAAAGTCTCTCTTAGCTTGTTGTTATACTTGGTTGTGAAAGGATTAGGCCATATATAGATTAGGAACAGAGATACCTACGTGGGCAGGTGATTTTACTCCTGTCGCTTGGTGCCTTTTTCATAAAATGGGGTAACAATTGTGCTTTCTTCCCAGGACCATTGGGACAATTTAAATCATAAGACCATTTGATCTATGCTATTTGTATCTAAGGGTACCTGAGAAATAGTATATAATCAACACATGATAATGATTATTTTTGTCTTGGGGTTATTTCTTCCCATGGTCAAAGACAGCATTGAAAAGGCACAGTAAATTCTTCCCAAGGTTCTTTGCAAGGAAGCCAGTTGTGTTCAGCATACGACAGAGGTTTCTGCTTGCAGAAATCACAAAGATTTATGGGGCAGCTCTGGTGGGTGAGACTGTACTGTGTGCTGGGGTTACAGAGTGGAATGACATCCTTGACCTTGAGGAACATCAGATCCGCAGAGCAATTACATCTTTATTTGCTTCACCCTATATGTAGTGCCTCTCATGCTCTGGGTCTGTAAGAAGTATATGAGTCCCTGTCTGTGGAAGGAGTTGGGGGTTTATTCACTAAGCCACTTATTTCTATACCAACCCTCCCTGCACGTCAACTATGTACACAAAGTGTTGATTTCACACTTGCAGGTCAGTCCTTCCGTCCTCCTGCTGCCTGACCTTTCTTTTAAAGTGTGCAGATTTGCAAGAGGTTTCATGGAAAGAATTAACTTATTGATTAGGTAGTTTGCTCCTTTTTATTTCTTCTAGAAATGGAATAAAAGTATATACTTGTAATCCCTTAAAGGGAATAATGAGCAGTAATTATTATTAATATTAAATATTATTACTAATTAATAATATTAATGAATACAGTATTTACTGTATTAAATATACTAACTAAAATATGGTAGATTCAAGGGAGAACTCAAATAGGGTAATTCCTTATAAAAACAAAGTCAAAGTTCAGCAAAATAAAGCACCAGGAAGCTGATCCTTGACAGATACGGGGGTGAGGTCAAGGGGAGTAGGGTAGACAAATGATGAGAAGAGGGGGAGAATGCATTCAAGAATCCAATGTATATCCTATAAAATTTAAGAGTGAGGGAAGGGGTGGAAAGGGCAGATATGGGTGAGAATGTTGAAAAACTGACGTTTATCAAGATGCATTTTATTTATACAGTGCTTTGTTAAATGACAACTCTTGTACAACTACTTACAGATAATAAAAAATGTTTAAAGAAAAAAAGACAAAAAGGGAATTAAAATCAGAAAGGAAAAAAATAAGCCAGGCCAGTAGCTGATGCCTGTAATTTTAGTTATTCAGGTGGTTTAGATCTGAAGACCATGGGCTCAAAGCCCAGGCAACAAAGCTTGTGAGAATCTTTAACTGACTACCAAAAGCCAGGAGTGGAGTTGTGGCTTAAGTGGTAGAGTACCAGATAAGTGGGGAAAAATAGCAATGGTAATTTTTGCACATTTCCAAGTTTATGACATACAATGAACTCGTTTATATTATCTCAAATGATTTGGTTAATTTCAAGCTGATCTAAGAAGTGGTACTGAGGAATCGAACCCAGGACTTCATGCATGCTGGGCAAGCATTTTACCACTAAGCCATATTCCCAGCACCAACATTCACATGAGCTTTTTAGGAGACATAGCCTCACAGATGTCTGGAAGCAGGTCTGTTTGTGTCAGCAGAAATCCACCAGTTAGCAGCTGAAACCTGTGTATCTGTAGGAAAACGTCTTTTACAAAGCTCTTCAAAAGTAAAAATTAAACTGGGAGTAATGAGACATGACTATAATTTCAGCTCTAAGGCAGGATTGTGAATTTGAGGCCAGTTTGGGCTACATAGCAAGTCTTAAAGGAAAGAAAGGAAGAAAGAAAGAAAGTGAAAATCAGTTCCTTGTTTCTTTGCCAAGACAGAAATCATCCAGATGTTTTACAGCTGTGCTGCAAAGGAAGTTGCAAAGTCAATAAAGGATTCTGGAGTTTGTCCAAAGAGATCATAGGAATTAAAAATCTGATCCCAGGCCTAGGAAGAGAGATGTTCTTGGAGTATCTTGGAACATCAGTCACACAAATTTTTCATGATTCCTCTCAGCCCAGTGATAAATGTCACCAAGTCTAAGGCCAAGCTCTTTGCCAACAGTTTGTCTTTCTGGTCACTTCCTGATAAGCAATTTGATTTGGTATCTGTGCCCCTTTAGTCTAGTAATAGGTCAATATTGAGACACAGTTTAAGTCACCTTTATGAGAATGTAGGCTACATGCAATCTTTTGACCACTCAACAACCCTGTTCACACAGCTCTGGTTTCCCTCTGAGTCCAGGCAGCCACTGCTTCCTGCAAGAGGAAGGAGTCCCACATTGTTCTTGTTGGGGTTCGGAAAATAAAACCCAGAATGTAGCTTGCTGAGCACTTTACATTGAAGAATGTTGGCATACCTCAGAAGTAGCCCAAAGTCTCCTGCTTCCTTGTCTTTCCCTTCTCTTTCTCTTTTGAAGCAAGCCAGAGATATTAGAAATCCACTTCTACAAGACAGGTCATAGAAACTTGTACTTCTTTCCCTCAAAGTCAGCCATGAAAGTATAATTATACTTAACTAATTCAACGTAGAATTAGATTCTAACCTCCCTTTATTTGTATTTCTGTCTAAAAGATGGACATAAAGAAAGTCTCTGAGCACTGGAGATGTGGCCTAGTGGTAGAGTGCTTGCCTAGCATGCTCTGGGTTCAATTCCTTGGTACTACATATATAGAAAAAGTCGGAAGTGGTGCTGTGTGCTAGTGGCTGCTACCCTTGAGAAGCTTAAGGACAGTGCCCAGGCCCTGAGTTCAAGCCTCAGGACTGGCAAAAAAGAAAAAAAGAAAAAGAAAGAAAGAAAGAAAAACTTGAGCTGGGTGTCAGTAGTTCACACTTATAATGATAGCTACTCAGGAGGCTGAGATGTGAGGATTATAGTTTGAAGTCAGCCTGGGCAGTAAAGTCCAGAAGACTCTTACCTCCAATCAACTACTAGAAAACTGAAAGTAGAGTTGTGGGTCAAAGTGTTAGAGTGCAATCCTTGAGTGAAAATGCTCAAGGACAATGCCCAGGCCCAGTTCAAAGTCCCATGACTTGACCAAGAAAAATATAAAAATATAGTTCTCTGATCTTTAACCTATTCTCTGACCTAGTCTGATATATTCTCCCCCCGCCTCTCTCTCTCTCTCTCTCTCTCTCTCTCTCTCTCTCTCTCTCTCTCTCTCTCTCTCTCTCTCTCTCTCTCTCTCTCTCTCTCTCTCTTTCTCTGTTACATACATGTCTATAATCTATCATCTATCTAATTTTATTTTCATTCACAAGTCCATTGTAAGTATGGAAAAGTTTACTACTTTTGAATAATACCTGTTTTGCCCAATCATATTTCATTTCTTTTGGTTTTCTTTTTGAGACCAAGTCTTGGTATGTCCTTGAACTTCAGATCCTCCTGACTTTGAACTTGAGATCCTTCTGTCTTTGTTGAGATTACAGGCATGCATGATAATGAATGTTGAATGTATTCACGGATCAATCTATCATTTATCAATCATCTATGTCTATCTACCTACCTATTTTATCATAATCTTTTTCCAGTAGTGGGAGTAAAACTCTGGGCATGAACCTCTGGAGCATACTAGCCAAATGCCCTACCACCAAGCTGCACTCTCAACTTGATAATCTCATTTCTACATAGCTGCCTATACTTTATTGATCCTAAGTAAAATAATAAAGTTTTCCCTAGTTCTTCATTCTGAAGGCTCGTGTGTCTCACCAAACACAGACTAAATAATTTGCTTTAGGCTTTCCTTTTGTTAACCTGTCTCTGTTACAGGAGCATGGACCATGCATCTTGGACTGGATGTAACTCCTTTCTTCCCACTGCATCCTCAACACAGTCACTTGGAGTAGAAAGAGGCAGAGGAGGACATCCTTATGAGTTTTCATCTTTATAGTCTTAAGGCCCACTTTCTTTTCTGTTCTCAGGGTCCTTTTCAAGCCCTGTATCCTAAGGGTTTTATACAGGGTAGAAATGATAGAAAGTCATACTACCTCATATTCCTTTAAGGTTGCCTGTGACCAAACTCCCACATCTAGCTTCCCATAACTGGATAAGTGGAAAGCATGGATTCTGTCATGATTGAGGGGTTATGCTAATTAGCTTTCCCAGCAGAAATAACTTAGGTGGAGGAATATTATACTTTGGCCCATGGTTTCAGAGGGTTCATGTCATGGTTGCTTGCCCGAAACAGTTGGGCAAGAACATGACAGGAGTATGTATTAGAGGTCCTTCCTCACCTCATGGCAGACAAAAAATACAGGGAAAGGGTCCAGGAACAAGATAGGGACAAAAGCAGCAGCCTATGACTAACTCTCCCAGTTGGGCTCTGCCTCCCAACAGTTCCAGAACCTTCCCCGAATGAAGTACCCGCTAGAGACTGAGAGTCATTGAACTTGTATGGGATATTTTGCTCAAGCCATAACAGTGATAATAACATTTCTATTAAGAAACTATTTTTCTGGATGGAGCTATGATCACTTCATGGACAGTGAAAAATATTTGTGGAATTCATCAGTGGTCAGGCACCCTTCTAGTGTGTTTGTTGAACTTTGGCCCTTTCACCTAAACTGTTAACCACCTGGGCAAAGAATAAACTTTGTTTTCTCCCGATTTTGGAGTAAATCACTGTTAGGGTTACTGAAAGAACAGTCTCCCATTTCTTGCCACTAAAAACATCAGGTTTAAAAAAAGCATCCAGTTCATAATCTAGTTACTTGAAACCACTCCTCAGATTGTATTTGCTTTTCAGTGGAGAAAGGAAGGTATTGTTGAGAGGCTTGGCGTAGGCATGTCTGCTTCTAGATGAAGTTTATAGAGAAGGCTAAATCCACTTTCCTTTTGTCCCCTGTAATCCTGCTTCACAAATCCTGTCAAAATAATAGGTTTACAGGAAGGAGACTACTGACAAGGTAACACAGCATCTAAAATTGTTTGTGGGAGGAAGGAGGGACTTAGCACTTACTGAAATCCTACCAACCAGGCTTATTGAATACATGCTCTTGTTGGCTCCTGTTATACTTCTCAGAAACCTTGGGAGGGCTGGAGTGCAAATTTCTGGCACATAGAAACAAATCAGCAAAGGGATCAGTAATTTCTGTAAGGTTCAACATTAAGAAGCTCTTTATTTCAGAAATCATTTTTTTTTTTTGGTGTGATGGTGGTGATTTATTAAGGTTTGAACTCAGGGCCTTTGCTCTACCACTTGAGTCACAGCCCCAACTCTCATTCTTAGGGTCTTTAACCCCAAAATTCATATTTTCGTTATGTCAAACCATTCTAAAATGAGTACAGGAATGATGGTACCAATTATGGTATCATTCAGGTTTTTAAAAGAGAAGAAATTCACACTGAGGAACGATTATGAAAGAACAAAAGGAGATAGAATTATTGGTTTTTTAAATTTTTGTGTGCCAATCCTTAGGGCTGGATCTCTGGGCCTGGGCACTATCCCTGAACTTCCCACGACCCCTGCTTAGGATTGGAGCTGTACCACTTGAATCACAGCTCCACTTCTAGCTTTTTGGTAGCTAATTGGAGACTAGAGTCTCATGGACTTCCCTGCTAGGGCTGGCTTCAAATTGGGATCTTCAGATCTCAACCCTGAATAGCAAGAATTAGAGGCATGAGCCATAGGGCCCTGAGCTAAGGTCTATGGACACTGGTGAACTTTCCTAACATTTATGATTTTGGGTGCCCTGGAACACAAGGGCATAGAAGAAGGAAATAGTATGGGAAAGGAAAGAGTCTGCTGAAGTTACAGTTTAATACTTTTGCTTTGTCTCTACTAACTCTAAGGGGCCCCAGTTGGCTCAGGGACTAGGGCCCTTTATCCTGTCTAGCTGAAGCTGACCTCTGATTTCAAGTTCATGTACAATAGGCCTGTCCTTTTACCTACCTCTGGATGGTCAAGGGAAGGATCTGCTTCCTCCCATTATTAGGTTCTGAAGATCCTTTCATTTCTCTAAAACATTTTCCCCCAAGTTTCCTCCAGAACACAATCATTTGTATCAATTTGCTTTTTCTAACAACTCTGCCTCTGTGTTCCAAAGGTTCATTTCTCTCCCAAGAGTTATTGCAGTGTTTGCATTCTCTGTCACATCCTGGTGATTTGTATACCTATCTGTTTTTCATGTCAGTATTAAGCTCTTTGGAGGCAGACAATATGTTTATCTTTGTTTTCTGTTTTCCCTTGCATAATCCGCATAGATTTTCTTTTCTTTTTCCTTTTTTTTTCTTTTTGCTAGTCCTGGGGCTTGGACTCAGGGCCTGAGCACTGTCCTTGGGCATTCCTCAAGGCTAAAGCTCTACCACTTGAGCCATTGGCACTATCTCTGGATTTTTTTTTTCTGTGTATGTGTACAGAGGAATCGAACCAAGGTCTTTGTGCATGCTAGGCAAGCACTCTAGCACTAGGCCATGCTCCTGGCCCCACATAGGTTTTTATTTTGGAAAATACTCTCAAAATGGTAGTGAACTTGCTTAAAATGATAGGTAACTATTAGGGCATGTTTGTATCACCTTTGTAAATTGGTTTTAGAAATGTTGGCATTTAAAATAATAAAAACATCCTTAATTCTGCTCCTAAGATTTGCCAATGTAGAATTGTTGAATTCAAATGGAACAAATACTTGGAAGATTCTTGGTACATTTTGCTTAGTTGAGTCACCAAAGAGTTTTATTGGCTATGATAGGCAGGAAGATAGAGACTTTAAGACAACTTCATTCTATTCAAGTTCTAAGATTAGATAAGGAAGACATTGTTTCTAGGTAAATAAGTAAATAAATAAATGAATAAATGCATAAGCTTCCTCTAGCTGGTGGTAGAAGAAAAGCTTTGCAAGGAAGGAAGGAAGGAAGGATTGATTCAATGTATGGTGACTGGCTCTGGTAAGGAAAAGGTTGTGCAGAAGACTAGAGAGTGCAAGTGATCCTTGACTGTCAGCCAGAAAAGAAATCTCAGCCCAATAGCCACATACACCAGATAGAACCTGCCAACACACAGACATCTTGGAATGCAATCTTCTCCAGTGCTTCCTGGTAAAAATGCAGTCTGGCTGACACTTGGTTTTGCTCTTAGGTAGAGAACCAGATGAGCCTTACCTATATAAAACTATGAGATCATAAATGTCCTAAGCAGTCAACTTCTTGGTAATCTGTATTTAGCAATGGAGAATTAAGTACATTTGTTTATTGTATTGCCCCATGCAGCTGGTTCTCTGTGTCTCTAGGTTCTGTAGTTTCAGAAAGAACCAATGCAGATAGAAAGTACTCATGTAGCTGGGAGTTTGCCCTAGTGGAAGAGTGCTCCCGTAGCATACACAGAGCCCTAGGTTTGATTCCTTTGTACCATGTACACAGAAAAAGCTGGAAGTGGTACTGTGGCGTAAGTGGCAGGGCACTAGCCTTGAGCAAAAAGTGTCTAAGGACAGTGCACAGGCCCTGAGTTCCAGCCCCAGGACTGGCAGAAGGAGGAGGAGGAGGAGGAAAGAAAGAAACTTTGTCTTAACTAACCAGATAAAGACTTTTCCCTTGTCCTCCTTCCCTAAACAGTAGAGTGCAACAACTATTTGCATGGTGTTTGCATTGTATTAGGTGTCATTTGTCATTGAGAGGTGATATAAACCCTACGAGATGTGTGTAGGCTATGTACAAATGTAGGATTTGAATAGGAACTCTGGAATTGGATGCTGTAAACTAACACAGGCTTGCTAAGAAACTTACCAGGTGCTTCGTACTTACCTTGGAGATGGAGAAACTAGAATAAACCAAATGGATGGGAAATATAGACTGCAACTGGGACTTCAGCTATGAGCAGGAAGGAGTCACAATTGACCAATGAGAAGAGTAGGCTGCCTTTGAACCAGGGAGAGGCAGGCTTTTGTTGGTGCGCTGGTCTGGGTAGACAGATTTTGACTTCCTGTAGAGCATCAGGTGGTTTAGCTGCAAAGGTGGCATGGAATATCACTAACTGTGCTGGGTGAAACACCCAGAAACAGGCAAAGATCCAGGGGTTAATTTGCCTGCTGTTTTCTTGTGCTTGTCCTTTTAGGCTAGCTTTGAATCTCTATCCTCAGAAACTCAGACTTATGAGTAGCTAAGATTACAAACATGAGCCACTAGTGCCTGGCTATATTGATTGCTTTTTAGTTATTTATCTTTTTGACTGCTGGTGGAGATGAGAAAAAAAAAATTGTCTATTGTGGAGCTTGAATGCTGGGCCTGACTGTTGTCCTTGAGCTCAAGGCTACTTCCCTACTCCTTGAGCCACAGCCTCACTTCTAGTTTTCTAGTGTTTAATTGGAGATAATTGTCTCATAGTCTTTAATGCCTGGGCTGGCTTTGAACCTCGATCCTCAGATCTCAGCCTTCTGAGTAGCTAGGATTACAGGTGTGAGCCATCATGCCTGGCTAGTTTTTTTTTTTTCATTTTTCTTCGTTAAAGCAGGAATTTCTGTGCAGTTCAGTGACCATGGACTAGTAATTCTCCCTTAGTTTGGTATTACAGGCCTGAAAAATATTATTTGTTGATGTTGCCTTATCATAGTACTGGAATGGAGAGCTGTTAGGATTCTCAAGGGAAAAATAGGGGTTTGTTATCAAGTTCCATGTCCCTGGAATGCCCCTTTATGTTGTATTACAAGGCAGTTGCTAAATCAAAGGGACAATGACAACAAGCTGAGCCCAGAACATTGCAAGGTTATCTAGAGGGCAGACGGGTAACTGGGGCCTTGTGATGGTATCCAGAGGAAAACCTGCTTCCTGCTTGTGTAAGTCTGTTCCTTGGAAGACCGGTCATCTGAGGACAAAGTTAGCTAAGGTGATGATGTCATTGCTTATGTAGTCTAACCTACAAACGCCTCTCCCCAAGGCAATCAGGGCTGGTAAAGGATGCCAACAGAGGGAACACATTTTCAGTATTTCTTGGAGCTCCAGGGACCCTTGGAAGGGACAGAGGTGCCATTTATGTAGTCTGATATCCCTGGTCCCTAGTAAGGTGGTACAGGTAGGCCCTATTCACTAGCTTTCCTGTTAGTGAGTTTCAGTAAACCCTGTATTTTATAGCTGGGTGCTCATGGCTCATGCCTGTCATCCTAGCTATGTAGTGGGCTGGGAAAGGGTTGAGATTCCAAGGTCTGGCTGGGTAGAAAAGCCCAAAAGATTCCATCAGTGGAAAAAGCTGTCATTCCAGCCATGGCAGGAAGTGAAAACTGTGAGGCTCTAGGTCAGTCAAGCCCCAGTGCTGGGCTTGAGTTTCGGACCTCACATTTTCACTCATGTTTTTTTTCTCTCACAGCTAGTGTTGAAGGACTTCACACCTCTACTTCCAGCTCTTTGTTGGTTAATTGGAGATAAGAGAGTCATAATTTGCGTGGGATGGCTTTCAACTGAGATTCTTAGACCTTTACCTCCTGAGAAGCTGGATTTTAGTCATGATCCATGGGTGCCCGCCTCTGAATCTTATCTTCTTATCCTTCAGTTCTAAGCCAGTGTGGCAGGGCACATCTGTAATTTTAGCAGTTGGGAATCTGAGACTGGAGGATGGAGATTTTGAGTTGAGTGTAGTGAAACATGTTAAAACAAAACAAAGAAACAATTCAAATTCCTTGATCTTCCTTCCTTTCTTTCTTCCTTCCTTTCTTTCTTCCTTCCTTTCTTTCTTTCTTTCTTTCTTTCTTTCTTTCTTTCTTTCTTTCTTTCTTTCTTTCTTTCTTTCTTTCTTTCTTTCATCAGTCAGGGGCCTTTGAACACAGTGTGGGTGCCATCCTTAAGCTCTTTTTGCTCAAGGCTACCACTTTGAGCCACAGCTCCATTTCTGATTTTCTAGTGGTTAATTGGTGATAAGAGTCTCATGAACTTTCCTACCAAGGCTGGCTTTGAATGGTGATCCTCAGATCCGAGTAGCTAGGATTACAGGTGGGAGCCACCAACACCTGGCTTTCTGTAAGTATTCCTTCTTTGTTTATCACATGTGGGGCACTGTGCTGGGTTCTAGAAAGGAGACAGAATCTTCTTCAAGGAATACCCAGCCTTGCAGTGTTCATAAGGTGAAGTGGGAGGCTGGATACACAGAGTTTCTAATTGGCAGAGATCAGGGAAGGTGGATAACTTCTCCAAGATGGTCAGGGAAATCTTCCAAGGATGCATTGCAGGGAACAGAATTTACAAAGATGGTCTGGAATTTCCCACATACTCCATGCAGGGAAGGAAGCTTCCAAGGACAGTAAACAATATGTTCCCAAGGACATGGGATAACAGGATAGAATTCTGTATTTATTCTATTGGAGCACAAATTGGGGATTTGAGGAATAGGAGGAGCCAGGGGACAAGGAGGTGCTAGGTTTGGGAGAGTGCAGTGTTCATATGGCACTTGTTACAAAGTGCTGAATGTCATAATTGGGGTATGGGTGTGTGACAAGGGGCCCGAATGAGGTGATCCAATGAGTTTAGCTTTTGTTTTGTTTGAGTAATGTATGTAATCCAGGCTGGCCTTGAACTCCAATCCTGTCTCAGTTCCCAAGTGTTGAGGATACATGTGAGTGCCACCAGGCTTGACTAGAAATAATTTTGACAGCAGAGTAGAGAAAAAAATGGGGGTGGGTGGGAGAGAGGGGGGGAGTTGAAGTTCGGCTATAATTCAGGAGGAAATGAGTTGATCCAGGTGAGACATGAGGACCTGATAGAGGCAGTGGTGATTGAGCTGAAAGACAAATTTTTTTTTGATTTTTTGTTTTGAAAGACAAATTTTTTTAACAAAGGAAAATTCCACACTCCTCCCCCTCCAGTAGAATTGGCTTCCACCCAGGGCCTGGGTGTTGTTTTTCTCACTCAAGGCTGGCACTGTGACATCTGTGTCATGGTTCCACTTCTTGCTTTTTGGTGATTAGTAGGAGATAGGAGTCTTAGAGATTTTCCTGGCCAGGCTGACTTTGAACCACAGCCCTAAGAATTCAGCCTCTTAAGTAACTAAAATGACTGATGTGATCCATAAGCTCTAGGCTTGAATGAATTTAAGAGAGAAAATTTGCAACTGATAAGACTCTTTAATGTCATTAGATATATGGAGAGAAATCGTGTATCTCTTACTTGATAAGCTATAAGACTAAACCCATAAAAATGTTTAGAAATAGTCCTATAATAAGCACATCTCTGTATCATTATCTGGTCCTGAATTAGATATTATTTTATTTCTAGCCTTCAGCTTCCTCTCTGTAAACCAGAACTGTCTAAGTTCTTACCTAGCTTCTTGGTATATTTCCCCTCTGCAGGGATTCTCTTAATATTTCCACGTTCTTTGCAAACAGAAAACCAAAACACAACTCTGTTTTTCCAGCTACATGTTTATCTATGAAAATATTTGCTAGCATGAAACTTAAAAGAAGCGTGAGAATAATGTGGCATTACCAAGAACAAAGAAGGAAAATTATTAGCCTTACCAATGCATAAACACGAGGTTTCTTTTCAATACAAGCCATGCAGAGCAAGAATATTATTGTTCACAGTGTTTCAGGTCACCTCGCCCTTATTCCATTTTTAACTGTATCATAAACAAAGTTTTTCTTAGAAAATGGTTTCTAGGCTACGGAAATGTCAACCTCAGTGTGTTTAAAAATGATTAAGTAGGTGGCAATGAATGGCTAGTACTCATAAACTGACAAGTTGCATGGAAGCCCCTCTGTAAAACTACTCAAAAATAATTTAAAAGATTCTTTGACGATCAAGCTGGATACCAGTGCTGGTGTCTTATGCCTTAGGTAGTTTTAGCTACCTAGAAGGCTAAGATTTAAGGATCATGGTTTGAAACCCAGCCTGGGCATGAGACTTGTATCTCTAATTAACCACCATAAAAGTGGTGGTTCATTGAGTAGAAAAAGCTCAGAGATAGCAGCCAGGCCTGGTGTTCAGGACCTAGTACCAGCACACACATACACAAACAGACACAGACACAGATGTGTGCACGCACACACACACACACACACACACACACACACACACACACACACACAGAAAGAGAAAAACAAGAAAGATAACACAATAAAATAATTTGTTTTTGTAGGCTGAATTCTATTGCACAAACATCGTGGATATCATATATATATATATAATTTTAAGTGAACTATCAGGGCTGTAAATAGAATTTGAAGAAATAATTTTAAGTGTTAAATATTTGGGAAGCATATTGTAGTGTAATTCACATGGTCACTGAGCAGTTGTTTTTTTTTTTTTTGCCAGTCCTGGGGCTTGAACTCAGGGCTTGAGTACTGTCCTTGAGCTTTCTCATGGCTAGTGCTCTATCTCTAGCCATAGCACCACTTCCAGCTTTTTCTATATATGTGGTACCTAGGAATCGAACCCATGGCTTCATGCATGTTAGGCAAGCACTCTACCACTAGGCCACCCTGCCCATAACAATTCTTTACAGTTCAAATTTCAATATATTGGAACATAGCTTACTCTTTTTATATTGGCTGGGTACATGTCACCATGACAGGGCTAAGTTGTCATAATAGAAACCTTCCAGCCCATAAAACTTGAAGTATTTATGAAAATCTAGTTCTTCCCAGAAAATATTTGCTGGTTCTTGTTTTAAGATCTTTCATCTAAAGAAACACAAGCATGGAGATTTTCTGTGTCAGTAATCACCATGTTTTAAATACACGTACATGCACACATGCATATATAAATTTAGTAAACAATTCTTTCTAGGAATTCTATTAAATAGAATAAAACAACTGACATGCTGTTTCTGTAGTTTGGATGTTTATTTTTCCACTCTATACCAGACAATCATAGTTATCAAGAACATAAATGTTAAGAGTCATTCTTGTTCCCTGAATCTTCATTAGTTCTCTGTAGCCTTGAGCTAAAGATTTAGCCCCTTGTAAACCTCAGGTTTCCTATAAAGCTAGGGAGTAGCAAAACCAGTCTGGCAGAGTTGTGGTTGAGTATGAAGTAGGTAATTGAGGTAATTTTAAAAGGAGTTTCTTTGCTAAGTACCTGATACATAGCAGGTGTGAACTAAATCTTACTATGATGATCACCATCATCTAAAAATATCACTTTTACTTTTTGGAATTCCTCTCCTCACACTGCCTAGCACTTTTGCTTTAACAAGGAAATTTATGAGATTTGCCATATATAGCTTCACGTAACAAGAAGCAACCCTCCCTCTGTAAAGCTATGCGTCTCCAGCTGTGGGAGTCTAAGAGTACATTTGATGGGAGAGTGGAGAAAGAGTTTAGGAAGTCCAGAAACAACATCCTAGTGTTAACAAGTGCTGGTTAGCTGTTTGTAGCTGGATTACAGCTTGTGAAAACTACACTGGGATTGTTTTGAATGTTAGACTGGTCTAATTTTTCTTCAGAGATTTCACACTTCTTTGATGGGTTGTGGATGAATGCTACTTGGATTCAGCAGCTGACGTCATTTTACTTACTTTTTAAAAGAGTGGTTGAAGGGTATTTGTGCGTGTGTGTGTGTGTGTGTGTGTGTGTGTGTGTGTCATTTTATTCCACTTTATGGTAGGCTTAATTGGTCTTTTTCTTTTATTATTTCCTACCAGTACAGCGCTTAGCAAATCACGAGGGTGTGATTCTTGGAAATGTGATATACTCCATGCTGCGCTCTTAGCCCCTCTCTCCTGCGTGAGCTTGCTCTGCCTTGGGCTCATTGCAAAGCTGGGATTTTTGCAGAGGAGTCAGCCAAGGCCCATAGGACTGACTCTTGGTTTCCAGGCAGTGATGTTGCATGGCCTCTTTTCTGTCTTCAAGCAGGTCCTGAGCATCCTCAGCAGAGACAGACTCTTCAGCAAACCAGGGCTACTGAAAATGATTCAGAGTTTTCCATGCTTCTTCTTCAGAAATGTCTTCCTAAAACACCTCTAAAAAGGGAGAGAACACCCCCTCCCACCAACACCTCTACCATAGCCTGATTTTCCCAGCAAATTGGCTCAAGAAACAATTCTAGAAGGTGGCATGTCTCCACCGTGAAGCTTGGAAGCAGAATTCCTATAGACTCTCTTCCTGCACTGTTTAAATCATATGCAAGAGTTTTTACAAGTCTCATTTTTACTTTTTGTTTTTTGTTGTCTTGATATATTGCTTTGAGGAAAATACTTTTGAAGTTATTACCTTCTTTCTTCTTTCCTTTCTCTCTTTTCCCTCCCTCCTTCCTTCCTTCCTTCCCCTCCCTCCCTCCCTCCCTCCCTCCCTCCCTCCCTTCTTCTTCCTCTCTCTCTCTCTCTCTCTCTCTCTCTCTCTCTCTCTCTCTCTCTCTCTCTCTCTCTCTCTCTCTCTCTCTCTCTCTCTCTCTCTCTCTCTCTTTACTTTCTTTCTTTGCCAGTCCTGGGGTTTGAACGCAGGGCCTGGGCACTGTCCCTGAGTATTTTTGTACTTAAGGCTAGTGCTCTACTGCTTAATCCACAGAGCCCATTTTTTTCTGAATAGTTTATTGTAGCTAAGAATCTCATGGACTTTCTTGACTAGGCTGGCATCGAACCTCAGTCCTCCTGAATAGCTGAATTACAGGTGTGAGCCACTGGTGCCCATCTAATTTCATTCTTCTTTTTTAAAATTTTACCTTTCAGGTTTGTGCTGATACTAGGCATGAAATCTGGGCATGGAACTGTCCTTTCTCTTTTACACTCAAGACGGAGCTCCTCCACTTGAGCCACACACACCTCTACTTTTGATTTATTTTTTTTCCAGTAATTAATTGGAGATCAGAGTGTCACTGACTTTTCTTGCCTGAATGGGCTTCAAACTGTGGTCCTCAGATCTGAGCCTCCTGAGTAACCAGGATTCCAGGTATGAGACATCAGAATCTAGCTGAATTTCATTATTGCTCCTGAATGATAATTGGGCAGAAACTGTGCATTGAATTTAGCCATTCAAAAGAAGCATATAAGGATTATGGTTCTTCCATCTTCTGGTTGGATTTATGATTAAGACAGACACAAACACTCACACATTAGCCTGGTTTTGGGGGGAGAGGGGCGGGGGCAGAGTGGAAGGCCTGTTCACTAGTAGGAATAACTTTCATCATCGTATTCCAGCTCGCCATCATCATCGTCATCCAGCAGCCCATACTTAAATTTCCGGTAGACAGTGCCATCTTGGCTCATGTAGACAATGTCATCTTCATCATCCTCATCATAGTCCCGGTCCCTGTACTCAATCACCTGATCTTCAAAGCTGGTGCTCTGGAGATAGCTGCTCTTGTAGGAAGAATGAGACTTGCTAGGGTCCGACAGCTTTTCATAGCCAGCCTTTTCCACGGGTGGGGCTCGGCTCCAATGTTTCTTCCATATTACCACGGATGCCCCCAGTAGGAGTACCAGCAGGACAGAGGAGATAGCCAGCAGGGCAGTTTTGGAGCCCTTAGCTGCAGGCCTAGCCTTACCTGCTGGAAGGATGCACTCCTCTGAAGGAAGAGAATCCAGAGGCAGAGGAGGAAGGGTGGAAGAGAAAGATACAGAATTGGGATAATTAGTTTCCAACATAAACAACTTCACTTTGAGGTTTTACACCTAACATAGTAGAGTCTACCATCTCTGGTTTTCGGAAGTGGCACATCACTCCCTACAACTGCATTTCCTACCTCCATGAAAGTTCCAGTCTAAATCTGAAAAAAAAATGAAACTTCTCAAACTTGGTTTGGGATCCAAAGGGAGTCCTTGTATTTCTGTAACTCATGATCAGTGTGCACTCAAGAACTGATTCTTCTTCCTATTCACCTCCTGGGTCTTGATATTCATATATGTGAATATATATTCATATTCATACTCATACCTGTAATCCTCATTACTCAGAAGGCTGAGATCTGAGGATCACAGTTTGAAGCGCACCCAGGCAAGAAAATCTGTGACACTAATATCTCTAATTAATTACTAGAAAAATTAGAATATATAATATATATATAGTTTTTTGAGGGTCTAGGACTGGTTTTCAAACTTGGAATCTGAAGCTTTTTGTCCATTGGTAGGTGCTCTACTACCAGAACCACAGCTCTAACCCTCCTTAGCTACTTGTGTGTGTGTGTGTGTGTGTATCCTGGAATTTGGAGTCAGGGCCTAGATGCTATCCCTGAGCTTTTGTGCCCAACTCTAGCACTTTACCAGTTGAGCAACAGCTCTCCATCCAGCTTTTCTAGTAATTAACTGGAGATGAGAGTCTCAAGGAGTTTTCTGCTTGGATTGGTTTCAAATCACGATCCTTAGATCTCAGCCTCCTGAAGAGCTAGGATTGCAGGTGCCAGCCACTGGTTCCTGGCTACTTTAACTGCATTTGAATGCGACTCTGAGTTTTCCTAAGACTGAATCTTCTTTGTAGTTACTCTGAAGCCTGGTCTGCATGACTGTCCCACCCTTTAAGGATAGGAGAAAATAATTCATAAAAACCCACTGACTTTTGCAGTCACATGAGGCTTTAGATATTACTTAGGCTAACCTATTGTTTGACAGTTGAATAAACCTGGGCCCATGGAGAGGAAGGGAGGTGTCTCTTTGGCAGAGACAAGACCTGATTTGTGGAACAATTGGAAATTCCAATCTATCAACTCTAACTCCATTTAGCAATCTGGAGATGTAAGGACAAAATGTTCTGACAATTGTACATCAGTTTCTTAGTTTTATAACTCTCCCTGGCAGGAAAAAGAGTGCTGAACTCTTTAAATATTGACTATTACCTGGAGTGATGGGAATTTCTCAATCATAATTGACAACTCTGAAGTTGACAGTTCTTCCTGTTCTTATCCATCAACCTCTGCTTCAGTGCCTTGATTGAGGATATGGAAAAACTAAAGCAGTGCCACCAAATGATTAAACTGTAACCCCAGTGAGGAGCTCATTTTTCTTACTTTGCACGCATTCATTTTGGTGGTGCAACTTGGTAAATTTATCCCATTTTATTTCCTTGTATTTTTATTTCCTTTTCTTTAGCTCACCATACAGGAGTACAGAAGAAAGGATTACCCGTGTGTGTGTGTGTGTGTGTGTGTGTGTGTGTGTGTGTGAAGAGCTCTGAGAATCAGTGCCAGGGGTGGTGGAGGAGAGTTGAAGAAGGTAGTTTGGGGAAAGATGATATTTGGAACCTATTTGAAGAGGCTGACAAAAAAATTAAAGATGGATGTCAGCAGTTATGGGTCTTTCTTTTTTCTTTTCTTTCTCTTTCTCTTTTTTTTTTTGGCAGTCCTGGGGCTTGAACTCAGGTCTGGGCACTGTCCTTGGGCTTTCTCAAGGCTAGCACCCTACCATTTGAAACACAGCACCACTCCTGGCTTTTCTGTGCATCTGGTACTGAGGAATCGAACCCAGGACTTTGTGCATGGTAGGCAAGCACTCTACCACTAGGCTATGCTCCTGGCTTGGGTGGGTCTTTCTTTCTTTTCTTTTTAAACTTAAACAGGGTCATATTCTTACAAATATGACATCATCAGGCAATGAGTCATGCAGAATCCAAGGAAAGGATCTCTTTCTTTAGTAGAGAATAAATTTTAAGAATGTGCTTTTTACAAGAGTTATTTTTTCTTTGTTGTTGTTTTCTTTTGTTTTTTTTTTTCCCCTGTCTTGTTTGTGTTTAGGAAGGCAAGGGGGGGGACACAGAAATGGAGTGACAGAAGATGAGGCATGAGATTTCTAATAGGCACTCAGCTAAAAAGGTCACCATACTGATTCTTCTGAACTCTCTTGTTGCTCCCACTGGCTTCGTGAGCAATGCTCTTCCTCTGCACGCTACTTATCCCCTATCCTCACCCACCCGTGGTTTCCTGGCAATCACAGCAATCCTGGGAATCGGTGGGACTGGAGGCGTTGCAACAGCGGAGGCAGCGGCTGTCATCCATGAGTAACAGCAGGCCAGCCGGGCACATGGTGCAGTTCCTATTGCCAGATCCCTTGCATTCCATACAGCTCTCATGGCAGTTTTCACAATCAAAATGTTCTCCCTGTGCAGAACAGTTAGGAAGAATGTTTGAGTGCTGAGGGATGATCAAGGCACTGGGATTTCCAAATGGGGATTCCATCTTGTCTCTGTCTCTATTGGGGTAAAAGCGGCAGGACAGGAGATAGGTGGTGTGTGCACGGGTCCACGTAACTGTGCTGGGTGAGAGACAGAACCAAATGTGTGCAACTGGGTTAGCGCCATTACTTGGGCTCTGACCATTAAGATCTGCTTTCTGATCAGGTTTCCAGGAGGGTTTGTTAATGGACGGAGAACTCTTCTGTTCAAGGATGGTTCAGGTCAAGGACTAGTTTTGCCTAGCCCACATGTTTCATTCATTTCCTATGTGTCAAAATTAGGGTATTTTGAAGTCAGTTCCTAATTTCTGTGTGAAATTGAAAAGATGTGTCAACACCGATTGGTCACTCTTGCAGGACAGTGTCACTACCCGCCCAGTGACAAGGCACCCCATAGATTTCCTGCACTTGTTCTCATGTCACCAACACATATGCGACACAGCAGTTTCTGTTTTCTACCAGGCTTGCACTGTGGTTCCTTTTACCCAGCATCCCTCACTCATTTATGTTAACTTCCCATTGCAGTCCTTGTGATTACTACAATCTTGTGGACTGGAGCAGGAATGACATAAATGGTCACTGTAGTTAAAGCAGTTAGGCCAAAGATATAAAAGGGGAAAAAATGCCTCTTAATGAATTGCTCCTTGCCAGGGGGCTGGAAATACAGGTAGGAAAGATACCTTCTATTATACTCCTGTAACTTTGAAAGTATGGTAAAATAGAAGAAAGAAGAGATGAGGATCATAGCTTTGTGTTAAAGCACTTGTCTAGTATAGGTGAAAGAGAGAAAGAGACATAGAAAGAGAGGAGAAATTTTAAAGAAGAGGAGAGGAAAGGAGATGGAAATTGCCTTTGTTGGGGAATTCATCATATTTTTGATGCTGTTGAATTGTTTTCCCCACTGTTTTTATATCATCCCCAGTGTTCAGTTCAAACTTCATCATTCTGACTGCTCATGTGATCTTGAGCAAATTATTTAACCTTAATTATGTTAATCAGTTAACTGTTACTCTGAACTATAATGCGGGCTAATGTGAGAATTTAAAGAGAACTTAAATGAGAATAAGCTAGTTTGTTTTAATTTCACCATGGAGAGATTTGTTGCTGTTGTTGTTGTTTTTGAAATTGAAAACCTGAGAAATGAGTAGAAGTTCGGTGTGATATGGTACATGCTTGTAATCTTTTGAGAATTTTGAGAATTTGAGAAGCCAGCCTGGACTACATAGTGTGACTCTTCCTCAACAAAACAAACAAACAAAAGAGACATGGATAGACTTGGAAAACCTATGGCATCTATCCAAGCTTGTAAATCCTAACTATATTGTAAAGAAGAGCTGGAAAAAAATGCTCAAAATCATTGCACTCCTCCTGTATGTATTCAGTTAGATGTTTCCAGGCACAGACTCAAGCTTTTATTTATAACGTAACATTGTTACACAGGTAGAAACTTCTACCATTATGAACAACAGTCACAGGGCTCCTCTGAGGCCCTTAGAACTTCCCCATTGTTTATCTTAATTATCTCTGTTCCTATCCATTAAAGGAAGGCTCCATGTAGGTAGCACCATTACTTCCTAATGTAAAGGAAGATGATTTTAAGGCTTTAAACTTAAGCCATAGTGAGGGTAGGAATTTAGATATTCTTCACTATACAAGACAATACGGGAACATAAGTTTAAATTTTTCTCTTGGGGGTGTTGGGGGAGAAGACACCCAGCCTCAATTCTCAGTACCTCTCCAACTCTGTATTTCCCCAGCAAACAATCAGAATTGCAGAATCCTCTCATGAGGTGGTAACTCCACACGCAAGACAAACATTCTGATGCTTGTTTTCCTGAAAGAAAAAAAATTGCAAGTTACAAAACAGACCTCAGATTTCAACCTCTGTCTTGCAAGGATCCAGACTCTTTAGAAAAAAGGATGTCAAGTAAGTTAAAACAGATGGATAAATTAAAGATTTGAAAAAACAAAAAGATAAAGGTCTTCAAGACAGAATGGAGTCCTCCAAATTATCCAATTAGTCTAATCTACATAGACTGTTAGTTTGGAAATTGAGGATTCCAGGAAGACAGATCCTGTAGAGCAAGAGAAAAGGGAATTCACATGGGAACATTTATAGAACATTTATTTCTCCTGTTATTGCTTAGCTGGTGTGGGGGCTGAGAGGTTGTTTTGGGGAGTGTGAAACTCAGGGGTAGATGAATTATGAAAATAGACTGTCCTTCCCTGAGAAATAGCATGACACCTGGGATTTGAAGTTTGGGGGCGAAAAGGACTTCGCAGGTCATTTTATCTGTGGCTCTTAATTTTGGGAGTGGTGATAGTGATGGTGGTTATCATAGATGGTGGTTTTGAAACTTTCTTCAAACATTTCCCCAGAAATCTGACACCCTATGTATTGAATTGTGTGCATATCATATATATATAATATATAGTATGTATTATATGGATAGAGAGACTCAAATGGCTTGAACTCAGCACTGTCTCTGAGCTTTTGTGGTCTAGTCTAGCACTTTACCACCTAAGCCACAGCCTCACTTGTGGCTTTGATTTTTTTTCTTTTTCTTTTGGCAGTTAATTGGAGATAAGAATCTCACAGGTTTCCTACTTGGCTGTCCTCAGATTTCAGCCTCCAAAGAAACTAAGATTACCAGACTGAGCCACCAGGGCCTGGCTGCCTTACAGCTTTTGTGGGGGTCAGTCAAAACTAAGTGAAATACAATTGAATTGGAAAACTGTTTATTTAGGCAGCCAAATTTTTCCCCGTTCATTTTTTAATGTTTCCATGTTTATCATTTAGATCTAATATCCACATTTAAGAGAAAACAACATGCCTCCAGATTCTTTTCATCATCCTCATGTCTTAGCCCAGCAGCTAATATTTTCACAAGGAATCCATCCCTTATTTCTAGCCTAAGGTGGGAGAGAATTTGTGTTCATTTTGCTATAGCAAGACATAGAACAGATGTGCAAATCTGAAGCGTCAGGATTTCAGAGTTCGGGGGATTTTAGGATTCATGGGATGAATAGATAAGTCTGTGGAAAAGTGGAGTGGAGCTTGTGAGAAGGTGAGGCAAATGTCTTTGGGAGGCCTGGAAATGACAGCAAGTGCATGGGCCTTCTAGGTAGATGCTGCAGGTGGACATGGAAAACAGGGCTGTTGAGTAGTTCTAGAAAATACCATGGTTATACCTGGGCTTTGAAGGGCCAGTAATCTGTAGAACAAAGTATCATAGAAGAAGCTGAGCATGTATAGACATGCTGGCACTGAAGAGGCCTGGGTCTGATTCTAGAGGCCCTGAGGAGTCACTGATAGGGGAGCAGGGACAAAGCAGAGAGGAAGCCTTTCCATTGTCCCCTGGCACATTGCAAAACCATGGAACGCTGTCTCTCACCATTGCATTCATCGCAAGTCGGATGGCATCTCTCACAGGTCTGAGTGCTTTGCTCTGCGTGGTAATGCTTGGGGCAGGTGCGGTAACACTGTCCTTTGGAGCGGAGTAGGAAGAAAAACTTGTCACACGACAGGCAGTCTGTGGACTTCGGACCCCGGCATGCCTTGCAGCTTTTGTCACACTTTTTACACTGGCCGCTGGTGTTTTCTGGGTAATATCTGAAACAAGATGGAATGCAGTCATCTCAGAACTTGCAAGGTGTTGGATCCAGGCCACTGGGTATCAAATCTATGGATGCTCAAGGACCTTATGCAAAATGGGGAGCATGTGCACAGCACCTCTCTATACTTTACATCACCCGCTGATCACTTAGAATAGCTGGTGCAATGGAAACACCATGTAAATAGGTGTGACACTGCGTTGTTTAGGGACTGTCTGTATATGTTCAATACAGGTGCATTTTTCCTTCTGAATGTTTTCAATCCGTGATTCCCATGCAAAACACAAGGAGGTGGAGCACTGACTACATAACCTTTGCCTGTAAGTTGGGTGTGATGTCAAATCGTGGGCAGCCAGGAACTATCACCTGACAAGTTAGGTGACTTAGGGGCTCTTTATTGACCTGTGTCCATTAAATGCACTGCCAAACCACGAATGACTAATGGGTCTGCTTTTTCACCTGTTCCCTGGGCATTATAGCTCTGTTCCATTCTTCCATTCTTCGTGAGGTGTTTTCTGGGTAACACCTGGGAAAGACCTAGCCATCCTCATGTGTGGTAGCAGCTTAATAACTGTGTGCTACCATTGCTTTCTCTTGTATTTGGCTCTCCAAATTTAACCATAAGCTGTGCTGATAGGATCTGGGAATGGAAGGTGCTCTAATCATTCTACCCTACTCTACCCTACCCTACCCTACCCTACCCTACCCCACCCCACTCTATTTTCTATTCTATTCTATTCTACTGTACTCTATTCTGTTTGATATGGTTCAATTCTTTTTTCTTCCCTCCCACCTTCATTTTCCATCTTTTTTCTCCCTTCCTTCCTTCTTTCCTTCCTTCTTTCCTTCCTTCCTTCCTTTCTTTCTATCCCCACTCCCTCCCTCCCTTCTTTCTTTCTTTCTTTCTTTCTTTCTTTCTTTCTTTCTTTCTTCCTTCCTTCCTTTCTTCCTTCCTTCCTTCCTTTCTTTCTTTCTTTCTTTCTTTCTTTCTTTCTTTCTTTCTTTCTCTTTCTTTTTCCCCTCCCTCCCTCCTTTCCTTCCTTCCTTCCTTCCTTCCTTCCTTCCTTCCTTCCTTCCTTCCTTCCTTCCTTCCTGCCTGCCTGCCTGCCTGCCTGCCTGCCTGCCTGCCTGCCTGCCTGTCTGCCTTCCTGCCTTCCTTTCAACAGAGTCTCAACTATATAGCCAGCCCTATATTCGCTACATAGCCCAAATAGGCCTCAAATTCTCTGATCTTTTTGTCTCAACCTCCTATATACTGGGATTACAGGCATACACAACTGTACCCCATTTCAGTGTTTTAAAATATATCTCTGAATGGTTTTAGCTTCTCAACTTAAAAAAACATCTTGAGCTAGGATGTGGCATGACTGAAGTTAGTCTGCATGACATACATGTAAACGCCTTCGCAATAGGTTTTGGAGGTAAAAACGTTAACATGAATAACCATTTATGAAATTGCTGCTATGAGCCTTACAACTATTTGAGGGCTTTCTTAGACCCAAGAGCAGTTGGGAAGAGCATAATTATTTTGATGAGGCAATCTTGAATGAAGTATTTGAGGCATAACAGAATGAAAAGAAAGCATAGATCATGAACTGAGTGTTTGGCACAGACCACAGATGGCTCAAAGGAAAGAATTCAGCAGGAACAAGTGAGATTCAACACAGCAGAGGAATGCACATTTCTGGGGTTAGAAGTTCAGCCTTTCAGTCCGTGGTCTACCTTGGATTAGTCATTATAGGATGTTGGGCAAGTTCCTTTACTTCTCTGAACCTGTTATCTGTAAAATGGAGAGACCAATCAACCTTAGGAGCTGTTCTAGAATTCAATCACAATGCACAGATGCACTGTAAGTAGAAATGCTTTGCAAACTCTAAGGCAGCATACAATTTTTTTTACCCATGGTTACTAAATTACATTATGCAATTATAATTATACAGTTGAAAAGCATTTATAGAATTATACAGGGGAAGAGAAAAAGGTTATTAGTTCAAGGTATGCCTTAAAAATTATCAGTGAGGCACCAGTGGCTCACGCCTGTGATCCTGGCTACTCAGGAGGCTGAGATCTGAGGATCGCAGTTTGAAACCATCTGGCAGAAAGTCTGTGAGACTCTTGTCCCCAATTAACCACCAAAAAGCCAGAAGGAGAGCTGTGGCGCAAGTGGTTGAGTACCAGACTTAAGTGAACACGCTAAGGGACAGTACGCAGGCTCTGAATCTTATGAAGCTCTTGTATCAGCACACACACACACACACACACACACACACACACACACACACACTTATCATACAGTGATGCTAAAAGAATGACAATGCAGAGTTTTCTAGGACATACAAGAGAACAGTCTTCTCAACTTCTCACTTGGGGTTTGTGGGGTCTAACAAGTCCACAGCCTTGCACAACCACATGCACAACTATAGGTTGACTCTTAAAGAGCATTCAGTGAAGTTAAATCCCCAGATGTGTGTTAGGATGGGGGTGCATAAGTTTATGTCCCTGATTGTCCAAAACAAAGAGATTCACCACATGTGACGGTTGCATGGCATATGGACCTGGGCTCTATAAGGAATCCATCTCCACCTGAACTTCATCAATCCTTCCCCTTCCTTCTTGCCCCTACTCAGGGTAACTGAACACACTATGAGAGAGACAATTGGTTCCTTAATTCTTTTGCATTCCATGTAAACTATCGCATTACATACGTGTGTGTGTGTGTGTGTGTGTGTGTGTGTGTGTGTGTGTTGACTAACTGGATCTGTGCAAGATGGAGGTTCTGCATGTGGAATCCAGATCTTTTCAAATAAGGATCAGTGTAAAGCCAGAGGCTTAGCCAAGGCAGCCCCTCCCTACTCCTGTCTAGTAGGCTTCTCCTCCATTGATCTATGGAGTGTTTTGGATTGCAGCTAATGTGTGGGACTCTGTGTAGTGCTGGAGTAGAATGTGTGAAGAAATACAATCCTTTCCTCATCCCCCCACTCCTAGGAGTTTATAGTTCTAAGGATAAGCTCTAGAAAGTCAACGTATTTGTCTTAGTTCACTAGTACCAGGGTCTTGAACTCAGGGCCTGGGTGTTATCCCTTAGCTTTTTAATCTCAAGGTTGTCACTCTATCCCTTGAGCCACAGCTCCCTCCACTTCTGGCTTTTTTTTTGCTCGTTTATTGGAGATGAGAGTCTCCTGGATTTTCCTGCTTGAGCTGGCTTTAAACCATGATCCTCAGATTTAGCCTCCTGATTAGGGTTGCAGGTGTGAGACTCCGAAGCCTGTCTTTACAAGGTTTTGGGGTTTTTTTTTGGTTTTTGTTTTAGTTAAATGCATGGGAGAGTAAATGAGTGAAGGAAATAAAAATGCACCCCAATGTGTCACACTAAGATGAAGGAAACCAATCAAAGTAAGCACTGAGGAATGTGGGGGACAGCCTCTAGGAACGATCTGAGGATGGGGTCCTTTGATTGGGGTCTGCAATACCTCAGTGCCCATCTTTAGGCTTCTGATTTGGAAGAGAAAGTTAGCAATCTTTGTCTTTTCTGAGATGATTAGTGCTGGGATGGGAAACAGATTGACATAAGTGAACCCTCTTCCTAATACGCTGGGAATCCAACCTCTGATAAGTCCCTAATAGTTTTTCCTAATTGAAAAAAAAATAGAATCCTTCTCCAGGCATTCACACACAGAGAGACCAAAGGAGGATATACACAGGAAAGGAACACACAGGCATAATTCCTCTGTGTCTCTGATCATATAAAATAATATGTATCAAATTGAACTCGAGGAAATGGAAACAAAAGGGTTTCAATTTGTTGCTGTCTTCTTTTCTTTTTGTCTTGTCTGTTTTAGTTTATCTGCCTTTGGAAAGGTAAAGGGGGAGCACAGAAATGAAGAGGGAAAGGACAAACAAATGCAGCAGTGACACTTACCAGACACTGTGTGAAAAATGAGCTATACAACTTGTGGATGGGGATGGGGATGGGAAGGAAAAATTGGAAAAGAGTGTAAGTGAGAGAAGGGATGATATTATCTAAAAACAAATGTAGCCCCTCTGTACATCACCTTTATAAGATTTTTTTAAAAGAAATATTTTAGAATCCTTATGGGCAAAATGCTTCTAGAGTGATCTGTCCGGTGTACATAGAATACCCCAACCTGGAATTTGTGGATTTGTGGAAGGTATGCTAGGGTGGAGATGAATGGGAATAAGTGGAGATGTTAACTGAAATTATGCCCTTTGTGTAAATCAGTGTATCTCTCATATTATGACTTCCATATTGTATCTAGAGCACACCGAATCCTAGAACTCAAAGGAAAAGAATATCCACTAGCAGGCTGGCTGCTCTCAAGAAAGAAAGTGGTGTTGTCTCTGTATGAAATTTACTGACTGTAATAATCAGTAAGGATGGGCCTGTGAATCTGACATGAACCTCTGGCCTTTTATCTCTTCTGTTGCTGTGAACTGACTCGTCTTTTCTTCTCACGAGCAGTGAAGTGTTATTCTGGTTATAGTAGTGCAAGTCTCAGTTTTCCAATGTGTAAATAGATTGCTGTGTGGTATGGCCGTGGATCCCGTGGAGGAGCATAGGCTCAGGCTCTTACCCATCCCTGCACTGAAGCAGGCACTCTTTGCCCAGTTGGAACCAGCCCGGTCGGCAGGAGAGGCATTGCAGGCTGTGCTGTCCTTCACAAGTCCTGCAAGAGCTGTGGCACGGGACACAGCGATGGTTGTCCTCATCCGAGTAGTAGCCCTCTGGGCAGTTCTCCATGCATGTTGTGTCTGCAGAGGAGGAGGAGAGTCCATCTTCAGAGCTAGCCTGATCCATGGCTCCCATACCTGGTGTGTCTGCCGGGGGCAAGACTTCACGAGGAAGGACGTGATGTCCCTGTGGGCTGACAAGGATCCTTGGGGACAAAGGTGATTCCCACCTGCCTGCCCCCCCCAGTAGATCTGTCTAGAAGACTACAGAAGGAAGTCAGCATGGATCAGCAATGGGGAAGGAGGCCCTCCATAGATAACCCAGAAAGCGGAAGGAGACTTTCCCCTTGCTGTCATGGTGAGCATCTGTGCACTCTGCTGAGGGGAGGACGACTGTGGACACGTTCTGGTTTTCTCCAGGTTCACATCCTGTGGTTTCAGTTGACTTGACTTGTTTTTACTCTGAGCTGGTTTTAAGCCAAATGATGGCTTGCTGAACACCTCAGAACTTGTTTTACCCTAGCAATCACCTTCAGACTAAACCTACTGAGCTTATTCAAGATGATTAAAAACAAAACAAACCTGGGGCTTGAACTCAGGGCCTTACACTCTTGCTTAATTCCTTCCCCTTGCCCCCCAAGCAAAGCTGGCACTCTACTACTGAACCACACCTCCACTTCTGGTTTTTTGCTGGTCTCCCAGCTAGCTTCAAACCACAACCTTCAAATCTCAGCCTCCTGTGTAGCTAGGATTACAGGTTTGACCAGTGCCTGGTTTGAGGTGATTTTGTTTAGTTTTGAGATACGGTCTCACTATATAGCTCAAATTAGCTTTGAACTCTCAATCTTCCTGTCTGAATCTCATGAGCTCTGGGATTACATATATATATATATATATATATATATATGCCATCATATGTGGCTAAGAAAAGTTGTTGATTACTAGCTGCTAAGGGGAAATTTTGATGAGGAGTTGAATATGTACATGTGTGTAAGGTGCCTCATAGACTGTTCAGGAAGCTTAGGAACCATGTGCCCTAAGAAAGGCTATGTTATGGATTAGGGATGGAGGGAATCATTAATGAAAAAATAAGTAGGGTCAAAGATTCACTCTAGGCTTATGGGCAAAGAGAATAGGTGTGATAGCTGTCTATGCATTTTTCTCCGCCATGGATCTTTTCTGTAGATTTGAACATTTTCCCAAAGCAAAGTTACAAAAACAGGATTATTAAACAAGAAGCTGATATCTACTAGGCACCAGGCATCTTGCCAGGTGAATTCCCTAGAGAGAGAAGCCAAGGCCTTCCCGGAGGCGGAAGAAGAGATGGGGCAGGGAGTAACTCACTGAGAAGAAGGCTGTTCCTTGGGCAGGTGTAGCATTGGTCCTCCTTGGGTCCTGAGCAGTGCAAACACTTCTGGTGACATGGCTGACATCTGTGCCTATCCTCATCCCAGTACTCGATGGTGGCACACTCGCTGTGCAGCACGCATGTGCCGAGCTCAGTCTTTTTGAAGCCTTCTCGACACGTGTTGCAGTTTCTGGATGATGAGCAGGTGTGGCAGGACTTGGGACAATCTGTGGGTGTGATAGAGAGAAAAGGAGAGGAGACAGTTTAGAAGGTCAGGATCCGCTTCTGGAAATTTTCTAGGGCTTTGTGCCAAGCATGGCGGGATCACGCTTTGGATAGGGTTGTTGGGCTGTAAGGTTAAGGGCTGAATTCTGCCATCACAGAATGAGAAAAGATGACCGCTTCATTTTTCTCTGTAGCACCCAGGGAGCTCCTACCTACAACAGCCACCCCAGAAATACTGGCAAAGTTCACCATGACCACTCAACTGCACCAAAATTATGACAAGCATTATACACAATGTGGTCTCTGTCATATACTACTGTGTGGACATTTTCACTGTCATAGCCCCCACCGCTCCTTGGCCTTTCACTTCCCTTCCCATGATAACTTCAGGTGATATGTATATATTTATGCAGGTATGCACACATGCATGCATGTATATATTTATGCATGCATGCATGTATGTATGCATGCATGCATGCATGTAAGTATCTCTATCTATCTATCCATCTATCTTTCTATCTATCTCTTTGTGTGTTGGGGTTGTGTCGGAGTGGGGGTTCTGGGGCTTGAACTCAGGGCCTGGGCACTGTCCCTGGACATTTTTGCTAAAAATTTAGTGCTTTATCATTTGAACCATAGCTCCACTTCCAGCTTTTTGCTGGCTAATTGGAGATGTGTCTCATGGATTTTCCTACTCAGGCTGTCTGGGAACTGTCATCCTCAGGTTTCAGCCTCTTGAGTAGTTAGGATGGGAGCCACCAATGTTGGGCATTATTCATACCTTTAAGTAGCGGTACAAGGGAGTTTCAGTTCAACAATTCGGTTTAGGAGTAACAATGCATCCTGATCAATGTCACCCCTTCAAGTTCTTATAATGCAGCAGTTCCTGGAATAATCATAATCACTCATGGCTAAAAGAAATTCTTTGACACTCATTTATATAGCACTTAGAAAACGTTTATTCTAGCACCCAGGGGAGGGACCAGGCAGCTACTGGAACCCTAGAGATGTATCAGACATATTATAATAAAATAATTCATTCATACCTGAAGGTCTTAGCAGTTGTCACTCCCTTTCTCTAGAGTTTTGATCTTCTCTAGGTCTCTACAAACATATTTTCTTTTTTCTTTTTTTCCAGTCCTGGGCTTGAGCTCAGGGCCTGAGCACTGTCCTTGGACTTTCTCAAGGCTAGAGCTCTACCACTTGAGCCTCAGCACCACTTCTGGCTTTTTTCTATGTATGTGGTACCGAGGAATCGAACCTGGGTCTTCATGCATGCTAGGCCAAACTCCCGGCCTACAAACATATTTTCTTAGATTTGCCCCATTCCTTCCTCTGTGATAGCAACTTTCAACCTCATTGGCCCATCTTCTTAGCCCCATTTGTGTCTTATAATTTCTTCCCTCCCCAATAAAATGTGAATTCCACAAAGGCACAGATTCTCTCTCTCTGGTTGCCCAGGCCTGGAAGAGAGCAAGGCAGGAAGCAGGCTGATGCTCTGGACGGATGGAAATTTTCTGTGGACTTTCTTGGGTAGGCTGGCTTCAAACCATGATCCTCAGGTCTCATTCTCCTGAGTAGGTAGGATTGCAGGGGTCAGCCATGGGGCCAAACCATGTAGGGCCATTCTGAAGAGTGATCACCTTTGCTGGAATCCATTTAATTGGCATGTTGCACCCACTGTTAGGGGGAGGGTCCATGGGATGTGTGACAAATGGAATTGACATGACCTAAGATTATGAATGATTCCTTTTTTGAGGGTTGCCAGTACTAAGGTTTGAACTTAGGGCTTGGATTCTCTCTCTTAGCATTTTTCTCTCAAGCCTGGTGCTCTACCACCACGTACAGATTTTTGGTGTTTAATGGGAGACAAGAATCTCACAGGCTTTTCTACTTGGGGGGCTTCATATCTTCATCCTCAGATAGATCTCAGCCTTCTGAGTAGTGAGGATTACAGGTACAATCTGTCAGCTCCTGTCTATGCATGATCCAATTAAAAAACGAATTAGAACCAATTCAGAATAAATTCCCCTAAGTGGTCAGGTTAAAGTTGTGTCAGTGGCTCTAGTAGCCTTGTGTGGATGCAGAGTTGTTTGGTCTCTATGGCAACCCATCTCACTCTTCCCCTGGGCTGCTGTGTGTCTGTGTACTCAGCAAGTGGTTACCTTGGCAGGTCTCCATCTCCTCCTCGTAAGTTCCCACTGGACACTCATCCAAGCACTGTCCGTTGTAGAAGAGCTTAAAAATATCAATGCATAGCTCACAGTCATCTCTCGTGGGACCATGGCATTGGAGACAGTCTTTATGGCAGGGGACACATTGGCCTGAGTGTGAGTAGGACCTCTGGGGACAGGACTCATGGCATGTGTCTTCATGCAGGAAGAAGCCAGGCATGCACTCTGTGGGAAGGAAGAGGCAGCAAATCATCTCCAGGGACTGGAGCAAGGAAGCCACTGATCTTGCAGTGAATCCAGTTCATCCCTCACCACTGTGGCTCGTCAGCCTCATCCTCACCCTGCCAAGGCAAATCTCAAGGTCAAAGAGGCCCTGCCTTGGGGGGAGAGACCTTACCTCCTACATCTGGGTGCTGAATGGCCTGTGTTTCTGAGGTACCAGAAGTGGCTATGGCAGACATGGATGGTTAAGATGCTAGACGTTTGGTCGGAAAACCCCCAAAGCATGAATAGTTATCTAAACTTGCCTTATGCATCCCTTATGCTCGATTCCACAATGAAAACACATTAGAAATTGTGGAGTAAATTAAGTTTGCATTCTGTGGTAGAGTAGACCTTGGCTAGATGATTAATCAGCACACATAATAAATCGTGGATTTATTTTGCTTCTGTTCTTATTCTTGAGGTCCCATCATGAGGATGTTTTAAGTAAGCCTGCTTTTATTTTAGAGAAAAAAATTGGGTATGTTTCTTGGGAGATAATTCCAGAGAAAATCTTCCTAGCCAGAGAATTAGTCTCCATTTTATAGTTGTCAGTATTTCCTCTCTCTCTCTCTCTCTCTCTCTCTCTCTCTCTCTCTCTCTCTCTCTCTCTCTCTCTCTCTCTCTCTCTCTCTCTCTCTCTCTCTCTCTCTCTCTCTCTTCGTGTGGGCTAGGCAATCCCTCTGCAATTTGAGTCCTGCCCAGAGCACTGTTGCTTTTAGTTTGTTTATGGCATAGGGTCTCTATGAGTGCTCAGGCTGCTGACATCTTCCTACTTGTATTTCCTGAGTAGCTGGAATTATATGTATGCACCCCCAGCCCTGGTTTCTTTGTTATCTTTTCTTATTTATTTTTTCCTGCTGTTTCTGGGGCTGAACTTAGGACCTGGGAATCCTCCTTGAGCTTCTTTCTCTCAAAGTTAGTGCTCTACTGTCTGAGCCATTGCTCCACTCTTGGCTTTTTTTTTTTTTTTGAGTAGTTTGTAGAAGATGAGAGTCTCACAGACTTTCCTGCCATGGCTGGCTTCAAACTGAGATCCTCAGATCTCACCTCCTGAGTAGCTAGGATGACAGGTGTGAGCCACCAGTGCCTGGTTTCTTACTGTTCTTTTAATCACCTCTATTCACTTTATTTTTGGTGTTTTTATTTGTTTGTTTGTTGTTTTGCTTTTTGTTTCAATCCTGGGCGCTGTCTTTGGGTTTTCTTAAGGCTAGCACTCTGCCACTTGAGCCACAATGTCACTTCAGGCCTTTTTTGTGTATGTGGTACTAGGGAATCAAACCCAGGGCTAGCTCTAGGCCTAGCATTATGCCACACTCCTGGCTCTGATTTGCTTATTTTGTTTTTTGTTTTTTGTTTTTGCCAGTCTTGGGGCTTGAACTCAGGGCCTGGGCACTGTCCTTGGGTTTTCTCAAGGTTAGAACTCTACCACTTGAGCCACAGCACCACTTCTGGCTTTTTTTGTTTTTTTCTGTGTATGTGTTACCAAGGAGTCAAAACTGGGACTTTGTGCATGCTAAGCAAGCACTCTACCACTAGGTCACGCTCCCAGCCCCGTTTTGCTTTTTTATTGGCAATATGGGAGTGTGAACTCCTATATTACTAGAAGAACACTTGAATGCCCCAATCCTACCCTTAGGATATCTTAGTTTCTTTCTCTCTTATAAGCCCCTGTGTGCGGAAGGAATCTTGTTGGTCTCAATCTGCAGACTCCATATTGGACAAAGAATGTGTCACTCTCCATTTCCACAATGGTAGGCAAGTTTCCACAAAGACAGAGCCTGGCTGTCATGGTTTGCTCACGGGACCCCCTTTCTCTCCCAGGAATACCTTTGCATGTTTTCTCATGGAGGCACTCCTGACACATCTCTGGGCAATGCTTGCACACTCCATCCACAGCTACTTGTCTCTCAGGGCAGGCTTCCTGGCACTCTCCATGGCTCAGGACAAACTCTTCTTTACATGAGTGACAGTTGGTGGCATTTCCTTCACAAGTCCGGCAAGGAGAGCCACAGGGCTCACAGAGGCCGTCTTTCGCATAAAAGTGCCTGTGGCAGGAAGAGGGAGAGATTGGAGAGGCTAGAGATGGGATGTAAACCTGGGGAGAAAGCGTTTCTGACTCAGATGGAAGTGATGTCTGCTGTTGGGAGACAAAAGGAATCCCCAGGACTGAGAGAAGGTGGTACAAGAAACATAAAATAGAAAGGTGAATTTGGTTGCTTTGAAAACACTAGTGGCTGATATGCCAATCATTTAGTCATGTTCTGATTCCCTATTTTAGTCCTTAATTGTCACGACTCTTTCTTTTAAATGAAAGCCTTATTTTTACAGAAGAAACATACATTCTATCCATTTAATAATTTTAAAAACATTTCACAAACGAAAGAAAATATTTTGCATGATATTCCATGGAAAATGAACTAGGAAACTTGCAGGCAAGGACAGGAAAGGAAAACTGGGGGAAAGCAAATGAAGGGGTGACATTATCCAAAAAGAAATGTACCCATCACCTTGACTTATGAAATAGTAATCTCCCTGTACACCACCTTCCTAATACTAATCAAATCATGTGGGGTATTTCCATTAATGCCCTCTACAGTTGGAGTCCCTTTTGGTTTTGGGGTTACTTCCCACATGCCAGTGTCTACACACATGCATCGCCTCTTCCAAATATCACCCCAGACCTCACCCAGGGGTGTACTTGTTGTAATCAGTCATCCTATATTGGCACATCCTTATCACCCCAAGTCTCCAGAATTAAATAAGCAGCCAGTCAGAAAACTGAGACCTACAGAACTTGCCAATAGCAGGATAGCAAGTGGACTGGCAAAAAAATAAGGAAAACAAAGCCTAGAAAATATTGCAATGTTCCCCACTTGAACTCAGGGCCTAAGCACTGTTCTTTGACTTTCTCAAGGCTAGAGCTCTACCACTTGAGCCTCAGCACCACTTCTGGCTTTTTTCTGGTACATGGTACCGAGGAGGAATTGTACCTGGGTCTTCATGCATGCTAGGCAAGCACTCTACCACTAGGCCAAACTGCCGCGCCCCCCCCCCCCCCCCCCCCGCTCCACTTATCTTTTAACACTAGATGCTACATTCAACTTATCCATCCATCAACTGCTCTTGAAAGTCCCCAGAAAGCCATGTGATAAATGTTTACCTCCCAGGGAGGTGATGGAATTAGTAGGATTTTAAGAAATGGGATCTAACTATTGAAGGATATAAAGTCAACAACAATTTGTAGTATTTTTTTTGGCCAGTCCTGGGACTTGAACTCAGGGCCTGAGCACTGTCCTTGGGCTTTGTCAAAGCTAGAGCTCTACCACTTGAGCCACAGCACCACCTCCAGCTTTTTTTATAAGTGTGGTACTGAGGAATCGAATCCTGGTGTTTGTGCATGCTAGGCAAGCACTCTGCCACTTGGTCAAACTCCTGGCCCACCTGTTTTTTGTTTTTTTTTTTTTTGTTGATCATGGGGCTTGAACTCTGGGCCTGGTGCTGTCCCTGAGCTCTTCAGCTCAAGTCTATAGTCTTACCCTTGAGCACAGCACCACTTCTGGTTTTCTAGTGGTTAATTGGAGATAAGAGTCTCATGGACTTTAGTGCCTGGGCTGGTTTTGTGCCTTGATTCTCAGATCTCAGCCTCCTAAGTAGTTAGAATTACAGGTGTTTGCCACCGTGCCCTGTCTTTTTTTTTTGTATCCCAATAATGGACAGGCTGGGAAGGAGATCAGAACAGTCATTCCATTCAGAATAGAAAAAAAGTTAAAGAATAAACTTAGCTAAGAGGTGAAAGACCTAAAGGCCTCTACAATGAAAACAATAAAACCATGAAAAAAATGGAAGAAGGCAACAGAAGATGAGAAAACCTCCCATGCTCATGAATTGGCAGAACTAATATTTGGAAATGGTTATTCTACCAAAAGCAATTTACGGATTCATTGCAATTCCCATCCAAATCTCAGTGTCATTCTTCATAGAAATGAAAAAAAATCAATTCTAAAGTTTATATGGAAAAAAACCTAATAACAAAGCAATCTGAACAGAAGAGTGAGGCTGGAGGCATCATAATACATAACTTCAAGCATTATAACAACAACAGCAACAACAAAACAACAAAAGCCCCCTGTTGGTCCATCCATAGTACGGCATTGGTATAAAAGAAACATGTAGATTCATAGGACAGAATAGAAGCCACCCCCTAATTCACACAGTTACAACCATATGATTTTTGACAAAGGAGTAAAAAAAAACATTTACTGTAGAGAAGACAAATGGTGCTGGGAAAACTGATTATCTGCATGGAGAAGGCACTAGACTCCTCTCCTCCAGTACAGAAATCATTTCAAAATGGATCAAAGGTTTTAATGTAATGAAATCTTAAAACTATAGGAAACCATTGGGTTATGGAGTCACAGGCAATTATTTTCTGGGTAGGAAGAGACAAAAGAGCAGCAATTGATGAATGGGACTGTGAAAGCTCCTGTATAGCAAAGAAAAATGATTACATTCAAGAGACAACCTACAGAACGGGAGAAAATCTTCTCCAGTTAGCCAGTGAATAAAAGATACCCATCTAGCATATACAAAGAACTCAGAAAGTTAAATAGCAAAAGAAAAATTGGTGAGAAAAGAGTACTCTGACATTCTATATCATCCCCATTAGAAGAATTATCATCAAGAAAATAAGTAACACCCAAACCAATTGGGATTAGAAGGAGAAGGAACTCTTCTACACAGCCAGTGGGAATGTAGGCTAGTGCAAACAGAATAGAAATCAGTCCGGGGGTTCCTCAAAATAAGATGTTTACCTTATGTCTTACAAATACTGCTCCAATAAATATGGAGACATAGGCATCTTTCTTGTATATTGATTTATGGTCTTGCATACAGTACATTCATTTGTGATTTATTTAAGGTATAAGTCAATACACAAGAGAGACACCTGTGTATCCATGCTTATTCCAGCACTATTCACAATAACCAAGCCATGGAATAAGCTTACATGATGAATAAGAAATGAATAGAAAAAAAGGTGGTATATGTTTGATCAAAAAGAAGAATGAAATTACGTTGTTTGCAGGAAAGTAGATGGAATAGGATATCATCATGTTGAATGATAAACCAAGCTTATACAATAGTATGTTCTCACTCATGAGTGGGACTTAGACCTAAATTGATGTTGATAAAATAATTAATAATAATTATACAAGAGGAGACTGTCTAAGGAATTGGTAGGGAGACTGAGAAATGAAAGGTTAATGAGGGTGAAGAGAACTCATATATGTGTATGCATATCTAATTTATATGCACACATTTAAATATATTATATATATGTTATTGTTAATTATTAAGATATCATTATATTAGATTAATACTCATCACAATAATGTATTATCACATGATATTAACATAATGTATTATGTTAATAATGAATACATTATTATTAATATATCACAGCGTGTCATAAATATATTAATAGAATATTTGCATATTCATATGCAGCTATCTTTTACTGAATTTTATTGTAAAGGTGATGTACAAAGGGGTTATAGTTACATATATAAGGTAATGAGTACATTTCTTGTCAAACAGTGTTACTTTCTCCCATTTTTCTCCCAAATTTCCTCCTTCCCGACTCCCCTCCCCCCGAGTTGTAAAGTTCATTTCCAACATAGTGTCATGTGAGTATCGCTGTATGTATGAATATTTATTTACTTATATGACAGTAGTATCATGAAAGCCACTAAGTAGTGTTTGAAAAGGGGGATGAAGAGGCAAATTAAGAGGTGCAATCTTGTTGAAAGTATTTTGTACATCTACAGAACTGCCACAGTGCAATCCTCTGTCCTATTCATGTAGGCTAATTTAAAAAGAAGAAGAAGAAGAAAAACCAGAAGTGGAGCTCAGTGGGAAGTTTTCGGGTCCTTGCAGGCGAGCTCTGAATGGATGTTGTGTCCCTCAGCTGCGTCCTCTTCTCCTTTGATCCCTGGCAAGGAGACCTTCTGATGTCTGCTCCTGTCCTGATGTGCTATAGCTCAAAGATCACAGAGTGGGACCTCCAAAACTCTGACCCAAGAGGAAACCTCTTTTCTTTCTAAGCTGGCTGTCTTAGGTATTTCATGATCATGACAGAAAGTTAACTGACATGCCTCCTGAAGACTATCTTGGCTGCTTGTCAATTATGAATAAAGTTTTTTTTTAAAATCATGATTCCTGCACAGGGTTTTGTGTGGACGTGTGTTCAAGAGGATGTGTATTTTTTTTTGTAAATTTGTGTATTTGTTTTCCTCAGAGAGAACCACTTTGCTAAAAGAAACTTGCTCTTGGGAACTCTGCCTATTCGCTTGTTCTCCTGTCTTCCTGGCATTGACAAACCTTTGTTTTTAAGTGCTTTCTTTCTCTGTTATTTCTTCTATTTCACTATTATCTCGAAAAGATGCATATTTCTTTTTAAAGGAAAGAAATGGTGAAATGTTTTAAATTTGGACAGGTTTGAAGTTGGGCTCTGGTAAATATCCATCAGGCAAAAGTTGCCTGCTGCAGGCATGTCACTTGTGCCTTGTGAACTGTGCACTGAAAAAAAGCTGCTGTCTTTCCACTTGAGCTTCAAATCTGTTCAGCTTTGGTAACTCTGAGTACAAGTTAAGGGTTTTGTTGTCTTTGTTTTGATTCTTTTTTTTTCTTTGGTAGAGGCAGAGTCTTACTTGTTGGTGGTAAAGTGCAAAGGGATACTTGTGAACTTTCTTGCTTGGGCTGAATTTGAACTGTCATCCTCCAGCTCTCAGCCTCCTGAGTTCATAGGCGTGAACCACCAGCATCCAGCCCTCTTGTTTCAAATCATGTATGTGATTATGGGCATGCAATCCATCTCCTTATTCATAAAATGAGCGAAATAAGAATATTTGCAGCAATGGATGAAGCTGTGTATCAGAAGCTCCAAGCACAGTGCCTAAATATCACAAGCAAAAATAGTAGCTTTTTTTCTTCTCTCTTGGGATTGCTTAGCTCTGTGCACCTCACAATCCTGAGAAGGAAGCCACAGCCATGTGCACAAGCCTTCCTGGCTGCATGATCAGCCTTTTGCAGGCTTGGACTTTCTTCGCCTGGTCTTCACTTCACTTCTGGCAGCAAGAGCAATATCCATTTTGATGGGCAATGAGATTTCATTGAGTGGCGTGTACACTATTGACACAGCGTCGGTGCCACCCAGAAGCGCTGTGTGGGTCTGTGGAGGATGGATGGACGTGCAGGGTGGATACTCTGGGCTGACTGACTGCTTCTTGGGTGTGAGCAGCACAGCTTACATTCATCCTCAGCAGAACCTGGCTCCGTAACGGTACACATGGGTCATTAGAACACAGACGTCTTCCCTTGCAAGTGCTTTGAATCCACTGCCAAATGAAACTTGGAGCTCCTTAAACTGGATCCTGTTGCATCCCCATATTTCCTTCCTGCTTCCCTCTCTGTTCTTCCTAGTGGAGCAGTGTTCTAATTGTTTTTGTGTGTGTGTGTGTGTGTGTGTGTGTGTGTGTGTGTGTGTGTGTGTGGTGGGGGGGAAGCAGAGGGGGATTGTCTAGGGACTATTCTTCTTCAGCCTAAACCCATCTTTATAACTATGATTTCATTAGCTGAGATTTCCAATGCCCACACATAACTATGATCCAAAAATATTAAGTGAAGATTTTCAGAAATAACCACCTGTGAATTTCCATTGTGTTCCATTCTGCGCAGCTTGATGAAATTCAGAGTCATCCCTCTCCAGCCAGCCAGGGGGCAACAGTCACCCCTTGCCCAGTATTTCCACAATGTATGATATGCTCCCGTCTCTGTGCAGCTATTCTGCTATCAGGCTGGCTGCTGAGGTATCCCAGGAATCACAGTACTCATGACCAAAGGGCCTTCTACTATATCATGAAATCTACCACCATTCACCTCCTCACTCCATCCTCATACAAGTGTGTCATGTCTCATGGTTACTAGAAGGGGGAGGCGAATGCAGAGGGAGGTAGGGAGAGAGGAGGGAGGGAGAATGGAGGAAGGAAGGGAAGGAGAGAAGGAAGGACAGATGGAGGGAGAAAAGGAGGAAGAGTGAAAGAAGGGAGGGAGAGAGATGGAAGAAGAGAAAGAAGGAAGGAAGAAAAGAGAGGGAGAGGGTGAGGAAGAAAGAGAAGAAAGAAGAAAGGAAGGAAGGAAGAAAGAAAGGAAAGGAGAGGAAAGGAAGGAATGGAAGAAGAGAGGGAGAAGAGGAAGGGAAAAAGAAGGAAGGAAAGAAAAAGAGAGGGAGAGAAGGAAGGAGAAAGAGAAAGTAGAGAAAAGGAGTGAAAGGGAGAGAAAGAGAGGAAGAGAAAGGATGGGGTGGAAAGAGAGAGGGAGAGAAAGAAGGAGATAGGGGCATGTTCAGATAATTCGCCTTACAGTGTGCTGCTACTGGTGGTGTACTTTCATAATCTCTTCCTGTGCCTAACCTTTAGCTGGTTGTTCAGTGTTAAGGAGAGCACAGAGCAGCTGCCTACAGGCTTGATTTCCCTCCAAGTCCCCTCTAAGGGGACTTGGAAAGTGGTTCCACACCAGGGGAGGAAGGTTGGGTTTCCATTCTCCCAGCAGAGATTGGTTTAGGAAGGTTTGAAGTGGTGGGAAGTCTGAGGGAGTTTCTTTTCCTCTTCAAAAGAAGAGGGAGTGTGGCTTTTCTGCCTGTGTGTGAGGCTGTGTGGGGCTCGGTGTCAGGAGCCCTGGGAGGAGCTGGCTGAGGACTAGCTAAGTAGCTTCAAAGAAGACATTTGGCCACGGAATTCATCCCCAAGGATTTTCTCAATTTGTGGCAAATTTCTAGACGTTTCCTAATGGAATTTGCACTTGCCTTTTCATTCACTTTCAGGTAATGCTAATGGTGGGAGTTGATAGGAAGTCCAAAGGAACAATAAATTCAGGGGCTAAAAAAACCCTGGTACTCAATGAGTACCTCTTCATTATTTCATATTCACAACTTCCAAAATTTAGAAGAGATTCAGATCATAGCATTGCTCATTGATTTAGTTGATTGATTGCCTACATTGGGGCTTGAACTCAGAGCCTGGGTGATGTCCCTTAGAATTTTTTGCCCCCCCCCCTTTTTTAAAAAAAAAGGTGAACAAATATTAGATGTAAATGTTTGAACATGTCTGAGTGTCTTCAGGCTTCTGTATAAATGACATTCAAGTAAGCCAGTTATTTATACAGTATGCTGGGGAGATTTCCTCAAGCCATATTGTCTCTGTGTTTCTCTTATAAAAAAAAAAAGAAAAAACAACTCAAGATTGGAAATCTACTACCTACTACTTGAGCCACAGCTTCAATTTCCAGCTCTTTGCTGGTTGAGTGGAAATAAGAGTCTCAAAGACTTTTTCTGCCTAGGCTGATCTTAATCCTCAGATCTCAACGTCCTGAGTAGCTAAAATGACAGGTGTGAATTCCCAACACAGAGCACATGGCTGCTTCTGTGAGGGAGAAGATCAGGTGAGGAAATCACAGAACATGGCCTCATCTGTGCCAACCCAGCCTCACTAGGAAGCTGCATGGCATGGAGTTCTGGGATATTTGCATCCTCATAAAATGGCATTTCCCACAACCTGACTCCATGGTTATAGCATGCAAGGTGCAGGGCTGCATTCCCACATCCGTGCAAAATGTATGCCTTGAGTAGTCACCAGGAGAAGCAGCCATCGGATGCTGGGTTCAGTTTTGGCTGCTGGGGCCAATGGTGATGCCTGCTGGTCAACAAAGCACTCTAGAGTTTGAAGTTGAGAGTGAACTGGAGCAGGGACTAGAGGAAGGTGTCACTTACTCAGGACATCTGGAGTAGCATCTACCTTCGTGCAGGAAGCGAGGGATGTCTGATTGTGTCTGGCATGTCTCGCAGAGGTCGGGTGCAGAGCAAGAGGCACAGCCCTCCATACATTCCTCACAGCTGCCACTCCTAGCCGAGGCCCATGTGCCTTGGGGACAGGAGGAAACACAGGCCTGCGCCAACAGATAGGCACCTACAAATATAGGGGTGGTGAGGGCAGAGAGGAGAAGTCACCACGAGGTTGGCTCATGTGTGCAGACAGACCTCACACTGCCATTTATAAACCTTTCTGCAGTCTCTGGAATGCTTATTTCAGGCTTATAAAACATGTATTCATGATGCTAAATCCTCCAAGATGACTCAAATCTTTGGAAAGAAAATAGGCAGCCCGAGGCCTGCGCTGTGCTTATTTTGCTTTCCTCTGTTATTGATTCTGGTCACTATGGGGCTACCGTTTGCCAGGCTGGTTGGAGTTGTTGATGGCTCTGCTGAGTGTTCTGGGAGTGATCAGTCCCTTGTGCAAGGCTCAGTGGGGTCTCCTCTCCTGCCTCCTTCCCAGATCTCTTAACAAGGGAATGGCATGGTGGTGACTCTTCTAGGCAGCTCTTCCTTTAGTGGAAGGTCCATGTATTTACTTAACATCCCATCGAAACAAACAGATATTGTCATTACAGAAACCAGTTTAGCTAGGCATGGTGACACATGCCTGTAATCCTAGCACTCAGGACTGTGAGAAAAGAGGATCCTGAGTTCAAGATGTGTCTGGGCTATACAGTGAGACCCTGCCAGAAAAAGAAAGAAAGAAAGAAAGAAAGGAAGAAAGAAAGAAAGAAAGAAAGAGTAACAGTAAAAGAGATTTATAATCACCTCCAATTTCAAAATCTATTGTGTGTGTGTGTAGCTTTTATTTTTTTTGTGCCAATCCTGGGCTTGAGTTCAGGGCCTGAACATTGTCCTTGGACTTTCTCAAGGCTAGAGCTCTACCACTTGAGCCTCAGCACCACTCCTGGCAACAAAGAGTCTCACAGATTTTCTTGCCTGGGCTTGCTTTGACTTGCAATCTTCAGATATCAGCCTCCTGAGTAGCTAGGCATGATCCACCAGTGCCTGGCATCCTTGTATTTTATATGATTATAATTTTGGCACACATGTTATCTTAAATTGTGTTGTTGTTGTTTTTTGCCTGTCTTGGGGGCTTGAACTCAGGGCCTGGGCACTGTCCTTGGACACTTTTTGCTCAAGGCTAGCGCTCTGTCACTTGAGTCACAGCACCACTTCTGGCTTTTTCTGAGTATGTGGTACCAAGAATCGAACCCAGGTCTTTGTGCATGCTAGGTAAGCACTCTATCACTAGGCTACACTCCCAGCCCCTATTTTCACATTGTATCTCATGACAATAGATCTGCTTTCCCGATGGTTTTCATTTCTCAGGGCTCACAGTCAACTGAAAAACTAAATATTAAATGGAAAATTCTGGAAATACAAGATTCATAAGCTTTAAATACTTATTATTATAGTATATGCATACTATTTTTAAATTTTTATTATTAGTTATTGTAAATCTCGTTATACTTAATTTATAAATTAAAGTATAGCATAGAAATGATTTCTTATATCCTATGTAGAAAGCAACATAGTAATTACAGGGTTTGGTGTAGCCAGTGGGAAATCTGGAATATGTATTTACATGGCACGTTCCTACATGGCCCTTGTAATGGGATTTTAATGGGTACATTATGCTAATGCAGCATGTAAATGAAATATCCTCCTAATTCTGGTAAGTTTTATTACTTACAACTTTAAAAATATTGATTTTTTGTTTTGTTTTTGGTGCTGATACTGGGGCTTGAAGTCAGGGCATCCCATTCTTGTTTATTTTTTTTTTCTAATTAGTCTGAGATAAGAGGCTCTAAGATTTGTTTGCCTGGGTTGGCTTTGAACCTCCATCTTCAGATCTCAGCTTCCTGGGCATCATAACGTTTTCATACACAACGAAGATGCTGATCATTGTTGGGTCATTGTGCTCTTGCTCTTGTCTCATATCTCCCACCTCTAAATGCATCGACAAAGAAGAAAATCATTCACTCTCCATCCCCAGTCACGGCCTCCTCCTTTAGTCCTCTTGTTTTAGTGGTGTGTTTCAAAAGAACAAGGAGATATTTAAAAATATCAAGTACCTGTAGACCTTAATAGATTCTGTGGCTGTTAACTAGTCGTGTTGTCTTGCTTTTGGATTAAGACACATTTCTCTAATTGTCCTTTGACAATCAGTTTCTATCAGTCCTGGCTCTTGAGTTCTTTAGGAATCTCTTTAGGGACAAGAATGTGCAATGGAACTAGATCAAAGTTCTCCAAAGCTGGGAACAAGATGTCGACATAGGTGGTGACAGGTGCCTGCCCTCCCCTCCCCCATCCCTCTGCATACTGACCTTTTGGACACGAGGTGCAAAGAGTTGCAGATCCATTGCAGGTTTGACAAGAAGAATGGCAACGCTGGTTTTGTTTGGAAGCATCTGAGTGGGAAAGAGACAAGCCAGATTTGGCCTTTGAACACACTGGTAATGTTACAGCATCAGAAAAGACTGCTTGGGGAACCTGGCTTCTCTCCTGCCTGGAATAGAACTTCTTTGATTTTTTTTTTTTTGCCAGTCCTGTGGCTTGGGCTCAGGGCCTGAACACTGTCCTTGGGCTTTCTCAAGGCTAGCACTCTACCACTTGAGCCACAGCACCACTTCTGGCTTTTTCTATGTATGTGGGGTGCTGAGGAATGGAACCTGGGTCTTCATGCATGGTAGGCAAGCCCTCTTACCACTAGGTCAAACTCCCAGCCCCACTCCTTTGATTTTTACATTAGCTAATTGTTGGCCCATAATTAGCTGCCCACTGCCATTATGTAGAAGCGTATTGCTTTATCTTCTTCTTTTACTCTTTCACTAGGAACTGAGGATCAAGACTTGTCTTTGTAACCTTGCAGTGACAAAGGATGTGGCTCTGATGGGTGAAATTTGAACTAATAAATATCCCTTTGTTTCCTATGTTCAGAATGTGTGAGGGGAGGGTCTGTTTTTTGCTGTTGTGTGTGTACTCACAATGGACCTACAAGCCACAAGTAAGAGTTTCCTGTTCTGAATCGTAGCCTCTCATTCCATGCAGCAACTGAAAATCCATTACGTATCTCCAGAAAAATCGAATTTATTTTTGCTTTTTTGTTATTCTTGGTTGTTGTTATTGGTCCATGCCTGGATCTTTGTGTCTGAGTAGTCGCCATGGAATGCAAACTTAATTGACCTCATCTTAGGTTTGTCCCAAATTGTTGCTCAACATCAACATAATCAACACACCCACAGATTCTCTGGTTAGCCCAGGGTTCGGCCGGTTATTCCAGATCAACGCCCCATTAACTCCATCAATATTAGGAGTGTACTTGTCTCTTCTTTCATCTAGGTGCATTTGATGGGCAGGCTTTTTCAGGAAGTCTCCTCAGCACTCCATCATTAATGCACCAAAATCTTGACTAATGTTCAGAAAGGAGCTACATCGATGGGGCCATTAGCATAAGAGATTCTAGCTCAGAAGAGGGAGCTGTGGCCCCCTTACCATTCCTTTCTGTCACCTGCCTTTCACTTCCCTTCCCTGTTCCTGGCAGTCAGGGTGGCACAGACAACTCTCTCTCATCATACCTGCCTTCAGATGCCAGCTGTGTGGCTTGCTAGTAGGGTAACCATGGCTACCATAATTAAACCCTCTTGAGTCCTACTTTCCAGGTCTTTAAAACGAGAGAAGCTGGTCCCTTCTAGAACTGTTGTGAAGGTTAAATGAGACAATGCATGTGGAGTGCTTGTCACAGTGGCTCAGTCTTGGCAACCCCATCCACTTCGTTCTGGATCTCTCCACTGCATTGTTGAGGCTTCTTGCATTTCCCTGACTTTCCTGTCTTCTTTTCTGCCTGACTGAATTGGTTTTTGTGGTGGTGTTTAGCGTGAAAAAGCTGCTGAGCTTTGCTCTTTAGGAGGCTCAAATACAGATAGAAATATGGATAGATAGTGCTGCAAAATGTAGATGTATAAGAACATGCACACACATACACACGCCCATCCATTCACCACACGACACAGAGTATATACAAAACTCCCTTTACGTGTAAATGATTTCCCAGGCTGCTGTGGGAGTGACATGCTTTTCCTAGCTTGGAAGGAAAAGTTTTCTCAGGTTTCCCAGGATATGATTCAAGCTTATGACTGACAGATGTATTCCCCCAGAAATACCCCCAGAGGTTGTGACACGAGGGAGTGGAGAAACTGCCCAGAGTTGTTTGGCTTGGTGACCCGTGGAATTCCTGACATGGCCCATCCTGCCCTTGGGCTTTTTCAGCCCATGATGCCATTTAACCCACAAGAAAAGAAAAACATCCATCAGAAGTCAATATGCATACTGAGTAGTCAAGAGATATCAAACAGGAAGCCCTGGGAAAGGCTGTTTCCTGTCAGCCTACAGGCTTGGGCTGATTTTCTTTGATGTTCTCATTTTATGCTCACTTAAATTTTAATTTTTCATACTCTTGCAAAATTTAATGTGCATCGGCATATACGTATGTATTTATAGCTTGCATATAGTTTACAATGTAATTTGGATATTTTACTACTTATACTGGGTATAGAATTGGGCAATGGCCCTAGCTGTCCAGCAGAGGGAGCTCTGTACAAGCAGTTCACAGCTATGAAGCTAAATCTTCAATCCCCAAATTAGGGACTATTCAAACAAGTTAACTTGACCTTGATTGTGATTTCCATTTTTAGACCATTCAATAAACTCTATAATTGGCAAAACTTGAAAAGAACATAAAGATACAGGAAAAGGAAGAAAAGTTTCTTTATGATGGCTCCCCTACAATAAGCTAAAGGTTCTTTTTTTGTTTGTTTGTACCCATTCTAGGACTTGAACTCAAGGCCTCGGTGCTGTCCCTGAGCTTTACTGTTCAGATCTAGAGCTCAGCCACTGGAGCCACAGTTTCACTTCTGGCTTTTTGTTAGTTAATTGGAGAAAAGATTCTCAAAGCTTTCCTGACCAGGCTGGCCTCAAACCATGATCGTCAGATCTCAGCCTCTTGGGTAGGTAGGACTACAGGCATGAGACACACTTTAAAGGTTTTGTACAACACACACACACACACACACACACACACACACACACACACACACACACACACACACACACATTCAATAGGGGAACATTCCAAGGTTCAACATGGAGGAACTTTATCTCCTTAAATCTCTAATCTCCCTGCCTTTGCCTCAGACTTCCAAATGCTGGGATTACAGGCAAGGGCCACACACCTGGCTTTTCTTTTTTAAATTTGGTATATTTGGAAGAACATTCTCGGATAGCACATAAGGTTTGATAGTATACTATTTTACTAAGAGGATCATATTTTATCTCTCTAGTCTATTATTGATAAACAATGAGCTTTTCCACCTTTGCCATTTGGAATGAGGTTGCAGTGATGGGGAAGGTAGAAGGTTCTGGTAGAAGCTGGATGCTGGTGGCTTATGCTTGTAATCATTGCTACTCAGGAAAGACACCAGGATCTAAGTGCTCTTCATTGGCTAAACCCCATCTTACCTGACAGCTGGGTACAGTTGCATGTACCTGTCACCCCAGAAATTTGTGGGAGGTTTGTGGCCATAGGTTATCACAGCTTCTTTCCCCCACCAACCTCCCCCTCCCCCCAAAAAAGTTCTAGGCATCCTGGCTACAGCAGCAAGCATAAATCAGATCATAGTTCAGGCTGACTTGGGCCAAAAGTGAGACTGTCATCACAAAAATAGCTACAACAAGGGAAAAGGAACGGAAAGGAAATAGCTTGAGGCCTGACTCAAGCTGTGGAGCACGTACTTAGAAGGGCACCTGGAGTTCAAATACCAATATTGCCCCCCTCCCCACCTCCCTGGAAAAGAAATCTACAAGGACAGGTTTGTTTTTGATGTGGGCCTGGGCCTGCACATGATATGCAGTGTTCCATCCCCGAGCTTCAGCCCCTGGTGGCTTCTATGGACAGCTTTTCCAGGCTAGACTGCTTACTGCCACTGACATGCCCTTGTGTAGAACTTCCAGTGTGGACTCTGAGCTCTGGATGGATTATGTTTGTAACCCCTTCCACTTCTACTTTGGCTCTTAGGACATCCGGGTTCCCATTGGCCCCTGGCTCCCAGCTGTCTGGGCTGGGAATCTGCATGGTGGAGACAGTGGATGTGGTGCTGACAGTTCCTTCCCTGTTACCTCTTTTCATTTGAACCTTCCACCTTCCGGGCTCCTGCAGCAAGTTCTTCATCAAAAATGGGTTTGCAGTGGGCGCAGCTTCTTTTTTATTTAAGAAAAAAAAAAGCAGGTATTTTTTTTAATGCGAAATGAATAATGAAAATTCATAGATAACCCCACATCCCCTCAGGAATATCAGCTGTGTGTCCTCTGACGATGGCCCACATCTGTAGGGATGGCAGAGTGCAAACACGTGTAGATGTGCAAGCATTCATTCGCACATTCTGCACTGCCTCACTTGCCGTGTGCAAGTGTGCCGTGTTCAAGATTCATACAGTATGAATCTTGAAAAATCATTTTTGGTTTGCCTATTTATTTGTATGAATCATAAGACATTTATTTCTAGTTACATCTTTAGATGGGTTTCTAATTTTTGCTGCTGGTGTTGCCATAAAGAAAGCCACTGTGAACATGTCTTGGGGAATTCATGCTTATCAGAGTTTGGTCTCTGCCTAGCTAGTTGGCATCCTGACTGACTATGCTTTCCTGCCTTCTGAGATTATTTCCTCTACATCCTTAATATTTTTTTGCCAGTCTTGGGGCTTGAACTCAGGGCCTGGGCAGTGTCCCTGAACTTCTTTCACTGAAGGCTAGCATTCTACCATTTGAGCCATAGTACCACTTCTGGCTTTTCTGTTTTTGTGGTACTGGGAAATAGATTTTATGCTAGACCAGCACTCTACCACCAGGCTACACTCCCAGCCCCTTTACTTTTTATTTTTTACATCAACTAGGAAATGCTACTTTAACATGAACTAGTGTCTCAAGTGTTAAAACTAGTTTGGATCAAAGTTGTTTTTTTTTTTTTGTTGTTGTTAGTTTGTTTTAAATCAGTCCTGGGGCCTGAATTCAGGGCCTGAGCATGTCCTTTGGCTTTGCAAGGCTAGAGCTCTACCGCTTGAGCCATAGCACCACTTATGGCTTTTTCTATGTGTGTGCTACCAAGGAATTGAACCTGGGTCTTCCTTCATGCATGCTAGGCAAGCACTCTTACCATTAGTCCAAACTCCTGGCCATGCATTAAAGTTTTGATGGAATAGGAAGATTTTTTTGTATTCTCACATTTAATTCTTGAAATGATTATGAATAGTAAGCTTCTCACACTCTCATTTTATAAATTAGGAAACCAAGGCTCAGAGATGAATAGTCATTTGCTCAAAGTTATGCTGCTAATAAAAAACAAAGCCAGGATTTGAACTCAGGTCTACCTAACTCTAGAGCTATTTTTATTTTATAGTGCTTGGCCAGACATGTGCTCTACCACCAAGCTTCTCTCCCAGCCCCTAGATCTGCTTATCTCCTTCACTCGAGAGATTTTTTTTTTCAGGAGTGAAGTTGGATTCTAAAGTAGTTTTAGAGATGCCAAAGCAATGGTATGCTGGCTAAACAGTTCTCTAGACAACAATACATTAGTAGCATTGACACTTGCTGTGGTATCCATGTTGCTACTTTAGCTAATTTCTAGCAGTGTCTGTGGCTTAAAAATATACCTATGAAGTCCCCCAGATGTTCACTCAACAATGCAGGTCAATACAAGTGATTTCTTCATATCACCGGGCCAAAATGGTAAGTGCAAGTGTGTACAGTGACTTACGTATTCTATGTTCGGTACTCTGATTGGTCAACTCAATAAACATCACCTCCTCCTTCCTACGTGATGACAAGTAATGCACATAGATGGATGAAGTCCTTCTAATGATCAGCTCTCTAGGGCATCTTTAGATAAGCTGTAATAACTCCTTAATGTTCAGTTACTATTAGAAAATGTATGTTACCAGGATTGAGGTTAGCTCCCTCTCCTCATTCAGTATTTGTGAATGAGTCTGAGATTCCAGTCTTTCTCTGAGCCCAGCTAGGAATTAAGATCAAAGGATGGGCTAGTGATAAATTATTAGTTTGTGGGGGAACTTTCAGGATCTACTCTAGCACTTCAGCACTATTAGGGGAGGAGTGAGAAACATCCTGAGAAAGCACAAATGCCTTCACAGTAGCGAAGGGGACTATTTCCATTTCCAGCAAGGAGCATCTAGCAGCCAATGAAGCATCATGTTCTCAGACTAACTGTAGCTTGCAGTACGTTACATCTGGTCACTCCTAGACATGCTGGCTGTGTGTAATGCCTGTGACACAGGGGTCACTGCAGAAAAGTCATTGGCTCTGTGTGTGTGTGTGTGTATGTGTGTGTGTGTGTGTGTGTGTGTGTATGTGAGTATGTGGTGTATGCACATGCACACACACGTGTATACCAGCTCAGTTCTAGTGCTTGAATTCAGGGCCTGGTGCTGGCCCTGAGATTTTTTTTTTCTTGGCCAGGCCTGGACTGATGCATGGTGCACTCTCCATCCTTGGACTACAGTAGGTCTTCCTATTCTGTTGGTAGTTGAACTAGAAAAATGATTCTTTTACTGATATCCTCCTGGTACGTCCAGTGTTTAAAATAAAAAATAAAACAGAGTTCCATGAAATCCAGTCAATTATGGGGCTTGAACTCAGGGCCCCTGGGTGCTGTCCCTGAGCTTTGTGCTCAAGGCTAGCACTCTACTACTTTGAGCCACAGCTCCACTTCCGGTTTGTAGGTGGTTAACTGGAAGTAAGAGTCTTGTGTACTTTCCTGCCCTGGCTGGCTTTAAACTGTAGATTCTCAGATCTCAGCCTACTGAGTAACATGATTACCAATGCCCGGATCTAGGATTCTTTTTTCCCACCTCTGCTCCAGGGGTGGGCTGTGATCTTTGGATGTGAGTACAATATAATTGTTTCTACTATAGAGGAATGGATAATACATCTATAAAAATTCCTGGATTTTAACAATGTCTAATAATCAGAGGTAAGAAGTTTGTGGCAGTTTATCCATGTTAAAAAATAAAAACAGAAACAGCAAAAAAAAAAATTTTTAAAAACCCTTTCCTGGTACCACCTAAGTAGCTACATTCTCTTATAAAGCCTCTGTAATGTGTCTGGGTGTTCTCAAAAGTTTCCAGGAATGGCTACAAATCTGCTTTCCATCCTGTGAAAGGTGTGGGCTAATTAGCATTTGCTCTCCAAGACCCTCCACTGCCTGGTGACACTCTTGACCTTGCCTTTGAGGGGAAGAAGGCAGGAGGAAATAGGCTTTGACTCTCGTCTTCCCCAAGCTTCATAAAATGCACTTTCTCTCTTAAATGCCTAGCAATAGAGCTGGGGGGAGATGGAGCTGTCACCTTCCCTTGTGTCATGAAGACTATGTATATATATATATATATATGTTAATATTCTACATGTTTTATTTCATGGGTCATAACCATGGAAAAGTGCAGATCTGTCATTGGCTTTATTGCCTTTATTCAGCCCTGAAAAACTTTCTTGTTAGGGTAGAGCCCCTTCCCAGGGAACAAATCCTTTCTTCAAACTAGTACATTGTCATGACAGGAAAAAGGAGAAGGGGTGGGTGTGGTGCTTCAGCAGAGGGGAAACAATCAAAATCTGATTTTTGCTTGCAGAATGCGTAGTCCAGTTGAAGAGACATGCAATCATTTGGGGAATCAAGTCTATCCTGACTCTTGGCTCCTTGGATCTTTTCCCTCATCTGGACGCCAGATAAAATACAGATGTTCTTAGCAAGAAACACAACCCCAGACTGTTTCCCTCTTGGCTTGAGTTGCCTCTTAAATGCCTGAATGCCAGACAAACTCGTTTGCAGCATTTTAGTTTAGCTATAATTCATGGGAGATATCCCAATTGGGATGGATTAATTTTCTCCTCAGCTCTGTGTCTGAAGTTAGGCCTTCTCTGTTCCATGGCTCTTTGGCTGCTGAGTTTGGGATGGTCTCTGAGCAGTGTTTCCTTTAATATGTGTGCCAAGTTGTTGGAGTCTACAGCAGCTAGGGATACCCTTTCTCTGAAACCAACTGAGACCTTTCTATTCCCTTGTGTCTGTCTGTCTGTCTGTGTGTGTGTCTGTCTGTATCGCTGTTTCTCTTTCTCTGGAGCGCTAGGAAAGCTGGTCCTGTGTGGCTTCCTTTGGCTTCTGCATTGAGAAGATCCTGAGCAAGTAGATCACTGTTTGCAAATCTGAATAGAAGTCCCTACACAGAATATGACTTCGATTTTTTTTTTTGCCAGTCCTGGGCTTGAGCTCAGGGCCTGCGCACTGTCCTTGGACTTTCTCAAGGTTAGAGCTCTACCACTTGAGCCACAGCACCATTTCTGGCTTTTTTCTATGTATGTGGTATCGAGGAATTGAACCCGGGTCTTCATGCATGCTAGGCAAGCACTTTACCACTAGGCCAAACTCCCGGCCCATGACTTCGATTTTTTCCAACAGGATTTTTGTTTTTATTAAAGCAACATGGGCATGGATGGCTGGTAGAGAGCTTGTAGTTAACTTGCCCATGACAGAAGTATACTGTAAGGAATTCTAAAGACAGGCTGGAAGGAATACCTGAATATCTATTATCTTAGAACCTAAGCTCCCACACATTTGTTTTCCTTGCGGTCCTGGTTTCCCCTCCTGCAACTGAGAAGAGCAACTTCTTTGTTTCTCTTCCCATCCCCACTCCTCCAGCACTAGGGATTGAATTTAGGGTCTTACTCATGCTAAGCAAGTGTAAACTGCTACTGAGCTACCTATATCCCTAGCCCCAAAAGGTAGCTTTTTCTTTTTTATTCCTTCCTTCCTTCCTTCCTTCTTTCCTTCCTTCCTTCCTTCCTTCCTTCCTTTTTTCTTTCCTTCCTTTCCTTCCTTCCTTTCTTTGGTGTCAGTCCTGGGGATTGAACTCAGGGCCTGGGTGCTGTCCCTTAGTTTCTTTTGCTCAAAGCTCCCATTTTACTGCTTTGAGCCATAGCTCCACTTCTGTGTTTTTGGGGGAGTAGTTTAGTGGAGATAAATAAGAATCTCACACACTTCCCTGCCTAGGCTGGCTTCAAACCATGATCCTCAGATATCCGCTTCTTGAGTAGCTAGGATTACAGGCATCTGGCTTGGGGCAGCTCTTTAAATGCAAGTTGGAATGGTGGCAAGTTCTAGCTTGTTAGTAAAATCACGGGTTCAAGCAGAAGTATAAATTTACAAGTCTAACTAGGAACGCTCCCTTCTATATGAAGGGTTCTTTTTAGAAGAGATATCTACATGAGATGGAAGTTATTCTAAAAAGTTTGAAGAAATGACTCCTGGGCTACTCAGGCATGAAGAAATTCAAGGACCTGACCAGTCATTAACCAGCTCCTCTTGGCTTCTAAGTTTCAAAGGTCCCTTCCTACCCGTTCTCTCTGCAATTTAACTTGGGGAGAAGCCAAAACTTGATTCTCATTTTAAACCTATGGGATCCATCAGACACAGGTGCTACAGAGGGAGGGAGGCAGAGAAGGCAGCTGGACTGCTGCCATCTCTCTTTGAGAGGCACTTACCATTCCAAAACTTGCCTTCTACCTGAGCCTGAGTGGGTGGCAGACACATCCCTAGACGCAGCTGGAGGCCATCTCCACAGCTGGTGCATTCATCATAGCCAAAGCCAGTGCAGGTCTTGCAGGCTTGGTGACAGGGCTCACAGGTTCTCACCTCTTGGTCACTGTAGAAGCCTGGTTCACATTCCTGCACACAGCTGCCACCTAGGTAAGGAAGGGCACAAGAAGGAAGGGTTGAGGTTATGCCTCTGGCCACCTAAGATGGATGCATGATTCCATGCAAATCCAAAGGAGGCTTTTTGACTGTTGTTGGAAAAAAAAAAACAACCTGAATTTTCTTTTTATCTTTTTAGCATATTTCAACTGAGAAATGTATTTGAATAAATCCAACACTTTTTTTTTCTTTGAGTCAGGCACGGGGTTTGAACTCTGGGCCTGGGCACTGTCCCTGAGCTCTTTAGCTCAAGGCTACCCACTACCACTTGAACCACAGTGCCACTTTGGGGTTTTTCTGGTGGTTAATTGGAGAGTCTCACAGACTTTAGAGCCTGGGCTGGCTTTGAACTGTGATCCTTAGATCTCAGCTTCCTGAGTAGCTAGGATTACAGGTATGAGCCACCGGCACCTGGCTCCAACACTTTATTGAAGTTCTCTTTCAACTGAGAATTTAAACTGGCCATCATCTTCAGGATTAAGAAGCTTTGAATAAATATTTATGAACTATTGAGGCTTTGAAAATTGCAAATAAAATTAATCTGGTCTTGGGAACCTCATGGTTATAATCCTAGTTACGAGACCGAGATCTGGAGGCTGGATATTTGAAGCCAGCTAGGAAAGAAAAGTTCATAAGACTCTATCTCAAAAAAAAAAAGATAATAAGTGAGCAAAAAGCTAGAGTGCCAGCTATAAGCAAGAAAGTGAATGAAGAAAAAAATAATCTATTAATAGTCCTATATTGAGACTGGGCATCAGTTATTCATGCCATAATCCTAGCTACTCTGGAGACCGAAATATGACGGTTCTGGTTAGAAGCCAGCTCAGGCTGAAAAGTTTGTGGGACTATTATTTCCAATTAACACCAAAACCCTGAAAGTGAAATATGGCTCCAGTGGTAATGTTCCAGTCTTGAGCAAAGAAAGCTAAGAGACAGTACCTAGGTCCTGAATTCAAGCCCAAGTAAATGACAAGAGAGATGGGAGTGGGATGGAGAGGGGGAGAGGAGGAGATAAATTGGGGATCAATGAGGATTGTGCTTCTCTCTTCCCCCAAACATTCAAGAGCCTGTGAAGACTCATGGAATATTCCTTCCCTAATGATCCATTTCCATTCAAGATGAGATACTGAATGAAGCCTAAAACAAAGGATTTCATTCATTTCTCGTTGTGCACAGGAATTTATAACAGGAATTTATATCAGGAATGATGTCTGTTGAAAATATTCATGGCTCTGACTATTTGTTACTTGATCATCCCAGGTGACTTAAATTCCAAAACAGTTATCTTCAGGTCCCCACCTAATGGTTCCTTTATGCCCAACCTACTCTTGTTTCCATTGGCTTGGAGATATTTGAGATTAATTAGTGGAACAGGAACTAGTCTTCAGTCCTAATTTCAGAAAGAAGTAGTTCTGGTTAGTGTTTATTGTCAAGCCAAATTAAAATTCCTCTTTGGACCTGAGACTCCTCTACACAGACTCTGAAAACCAACCACAGAAGCATGGAGGAGGAGCCTGGCCCAGCCTTTTGCTGGTGAAATGCCATTGTGTTCTTTGGCTCACCTGAGAGAAAGAAGCCTTCCTCACACCAATAGCACTCATTCTGGTCACAGCTGCCACAGTTAGGGTTGCAAGATTTGCATGTCCATTCTTCACTGAAGGTCTTCTCAGGGCAGGTTTTATAACAATGGTGTTCAAACCTAGGGGAAGACAAAATAAGTTTTTTCTATGAGGTAATGTTCTTACCATTTTACCAGCCCTAATTTGACCTCATAGATGGGTGTGTGTGTGTGTGTGTGTGTGTGTGTGTGTGTGTGTGTACGTGTGTGTGTACATGACAATTCTAGGCCTTGAACTCAGGGCTTAGTGCTCTCAGTTGGTATTTTTTGCTCAAAGCCAGTGCTCTATCTCTTGAGCTATACCTTCAGATTTATAGTCTTGATTATATGTTCAGAATCATCTCATTTAAATCTGTGCACAGGATTCCTTCTCTTGAATTTCTTGATAGGAGAACTCAAAATCTAGCTAAGGATGAGACTAGAATAATAACCAAAATCTGTGTGAACAGACAGCTTACACAATTCACTACACTGACATGCAGAAGGCTGGAGGGTTCAGTTTAAGTAGCTGATCATAACAGCTGCAACCAGATAATTACCAATAACAGTGAAATGCCTTAGACACGAGTCTACTTCTATGTCAACATACATTGCTGCATATATTATCTGTTATTCTCATCAAAAACAAAATAGAGTAATTCAGACTCCATCAGTAAGGTATCAGGGAAGACAGTTGCATTTTTTCCTTAAGCACTTCTGGTATACAACATTTCACTGGCTGTATTCAAAAGTACTAAATTTTCTAGAGGTGATAAATGTGATGCTCTATTATTTGAACCATACCTCTAGGATTGCATTTGACTGGTTCGTTTGGAGATGAAGGCTTGAGAGTTTTTTTGGGGGGGCCTGGCTGGCTTTGAACTGCAATCCTCCATGTTTCAGCCTCCTGAGTAGCTAAGATTACAGGTATGGGCTACTGGTTCTGGGCCTTATAAACATGTCTTTCTTGAATCAACTATTCCATGGTCTATCCTAGAGACATTGGGACATGTTATTTCAGTGCATTTCATTTGTAAAGAACTTCATAGAATGTGTTCTTTAGGGAGCACAGAGGCTAATCTTTGATGACAAAGGAAGCAGGTGCCCGTAAGGAGTCAAGGTACTTGGAATGAAGATGAAACAGCAGGGCAGTGCTAAACTAGAGGGATGCAAAGTTATAAGAGAGATGAAGAAGAGAATTTCTCATTTGTATCTGTTACAATTGTTTCTTATATTTGTGTCTAAGTTTTCTTTCCTTGGTTCTTCAAGAAACCTTTTGTGTACTGACTATCTGACCTCACCAACAAAAACTTTGTCATTTATTTCTGCTTGGGGAACGTGTAGGTTGACTGTGAACATGCTGGCAAATCACTTTCTGTTTATGAAATGTCAGTTGGTCTGTCATGTAATATAATAACAGGTGCCTCTTCTGTATCCATCCTTCTCTGGCCAAATTGGACAATAATTTAAAAATCAGTGGGTCAGGAGTGCAAAGATTAAGGACCCAGTCCATATATTCTAGAAGAGTTGAATTAAAATCACAAGACAAAATAGAGGTTTAGTCTATAAGTCTGAACTGCAAAAGGCTCCCAGATTAAAAACTTTTTGAGTAATACTATAATGTCCTAAGTGAAAAATTCCATACCAGCTATGAAATTTACTTCATGCACAGAATTTATTGGATGTTTCATAGTATTATCCTCAGGTTCTATGTACACAATAACAATAAAGTCCATGTTAAATTTGATATATCTATGTATATGCAAATATATCAAAGCAGTTTTTTGCTGGTCCTGGGGCTTGAACTCAGGGCCTGGGCACTGTCCTTGAGCTTTCTCAAGGCTAGTGCTCTACTACTTGAGCCACAGCTCTGCTTCTGGCTTTTTCTGTGTGTGTGGCACCAAGTAATTGAACCAGGGCTTTGTGCAGGCTAGGCAAGTACTCTACTGCTAGGCCACACTCCTGACCCCATCAAAGCAGTTGGGGCTTGCACTCTGGTCCTGGGCTTTGTGCCTGAGCTCTTCAGCTCAAGGCTAGCACTTGAGCCCCAGTGCCATTTTTGGTTTTCTGGTAGTTCACTGAAGGTAAGAATCTCGTGGACTTTGAAGCGCAATCTTCAGCTCTCAGCCTCCTGATAGCTAGGATTACAGGCTTGAGCCACCAGCACCTGACTATCAAAGCTCTTTCTTTCTTTCTTCTTCTTCTTCTTTTTTTAAATCTGAAACTCTTCTGGTCCTAACCATTTCAATGAAAGGATGCTCCATCAATAATCATTAAGTAAATTCAATACTTTCTATTTGCTTTTGTTTTTTTCGGGGGGGGGTTCTTTTTACCTTCCCTTTTTTTGCCCTTTTTACCTCCTTCACCAAAATCTGAGCTCCTGGAAGGTGATGAAGAAGAGGGCAGAATGGTGTCAAAGAAAAGTGACACGCTGAAGCATGGATGAGCTGGATGTGCCCCTGCTACTGGCTTCTGGGGTGGTGGGTGAGGAGCTAGCACCTCCCTATGCTTTGCTTCTCTTCCACTTGCCTCCTGTTCCTGAGAAGTGTGATGGGAATGGGCATGAGAGATCCCAGAACTCATCACAGCACTCAGCACAACTAGGCAGTCTAGGCAGTATAACCACTTGTCTTTCCCTTCCATCTGTTTTTCTTCTGGGATAAGCAAACAAGGCAAGCTGGAAGGGAGAGTAGATCAGGAAAAGAGGTGTCATTGAAACACTACATCTTTGAGTTTTGCAGATTTTTATTAGAAACTTTGGGGATGGTTATCTGTATTTTATTCAACCTGATGGTCTGTCTCCTTTTACTCAGGGGAAGTCTAAGAGCTAATATAATGCCTGGAGTGTCTGACTTCAGTTAAGGACAAGACGTCTCCATGGTGACATTTGGAATCAGTTGACTAGGGGTGGGGTAAATTATTAAGGTCTGTCCATAAATGACAAGGTCTGAATCTTGGTAACCCATGGCAAGATTACTAGACACCAGTGTCAGGCTGGATGACTTCCAGGATGAAGAGAGAAAAGGCCTCCTTTCGAGGCAAGAAAACAGCTGGGCTCTCATTGTTGAATCCAAGAATTACTTATATTAATGAGCCCACAGAACAGAGCTGCTTCAGCCTGCAGGGCCACTGCTTTAATCATAGGATTTAGGATTAAGTCAGTAATGCTTAAACTGCAGAAAAGTTAGTGTCATGAAAAAACAAAAAAGAAGAAGAAGAAGCCAGGCTTACATGTAATATGTCGCAGCACAGGAGGTACAGGTTCCTGGGTCATCTGGAAAAAAATTAGGATAATGAAAAATTATAATTGCCAAGAGTGTCTTATTTGGAAAGAGAAAGAGAGAGAGGGAAAAAAGGACTTTGGAAAAGTTGTGGTTTGAGACAGATAATTTTCTAAGACAGTTTTATGAAATGTACTGCCCAGAACTGATATTTGAACAGATTGCACCATTTTTTAATTAGTAACAAGAAGTACACTGTAATTTATCTTTATCAAAGGTAGTAAAATAAGAGGCCTCATAAAAATCTTGGCCCCAAGTTTCAAAGAAGAATAGGCCTTATGCTACTGGATCATCAAATTACAGTTCAACCACTGTCCACATTAAGAAGCTTTTCACCTCCAAGAGGTGTAGCTCAGCTCTAGATGCTCACCTAACGTGTGAGAGGGTCTGTGGATTGGTGCCCCAACACTACAAACCAACAAACAAACCAACCAACCAACCCACCAACCAACTAACCAACCAACTTTCTGTCTTCTGCCTGGAAGGTATGAACCCATTCTGCCTCTTCCTCTTATCTGTGACCTTTTTAAGTAATAGGCACCTCTGTCAGGTCTTCCCATGATCAAATCAACAGTCCAGTTCTGCTCCTTCCATTTTTATTGGACATGAAAAACAGCTGTCCCACCTTACACCAGTCTTCTTTGTTGTAAAGATTTTCCGGTCACCCTTAACTTCATTTAAACTAAGGAAAACCATGGCCTTAGAACTCTGAGCACAAATGTCCTTTGAAATTTATTCTGTTCTACTCTGGTTTCTTTAAAAATCTGCCATTTATTTATTTATTTGTTTGTTTGTTTGTTTATTGGTCAGTTGAAGGGCTTGACCACAGGGCCTGGGTGCTGTCCCTGAGCTCTTCAGTTCAAGGTCAGCTCTCTACTTTGAGCCACAGCACCACTTCTGGTTTTCTGGTGCTTAATTGGAGATAAGAAACTCACATACTTTCCTGCCCAGGCTGGCTTTGAACCTCAATCCTCAGATCTCAGCCTCCTGAGTAGCTAAGGTTACAGACATGAATCACCTGTGTCCAACTAAATTATTATTATATAGTGATATACAGAGGGGTTACAGTTACTTAAGTCAGGTAAAGAGTACATTTCTTTTTGGACCATGTCACTCCTTCCTTCATACTCAGGGCAGATAGTCTTGCCCCAGCCTAATTTAGTCACATGCTTGTCTTGGTTCTTTCCAAGGTGGCTGCAAGATGATTCTACTCTGTCTTGCCCAGCAAACAACATATACATCACAACAAGAGTTACTGTGGAATGATTTCTAGAATAAGCACAGCCATAACCTCCTGGAACTAGCCTGGAAACAATATAGTGGTAGGAAGCATACTGGGCTTCAAAGTTTAACCCAGGCTTTGTCTTGTGAACTTACCTAAACATCATGGTACTTTTCTGGGTTGGTCCAGGTTTCTGCAGTTATAAAATGAATCAGTGAGACTCACTAAAGTCAAAGATTCTCATATTGAGAACCATGGAAGTAGAGAATCTGTGATTCAACCCAGGGCCAAATCCTGCCTTCTCCATTCATTCATACTCTATAGATGAATGCCTTATGCTGCAGTAACAATGTGGACTACTTGTAAAACCAGGGGGAATCTTTAGGATTTGCTTCTTCATAGAAAAAGTTTGCTGACCCCTAGCTATGGTATTATTATCTCATGACTTTGTCAGGATCATTTTTGTTGTTGCTGTTGTTTTGCACTGGAATTGGGGTGTGATCTCAGATCCATATGCTCTCATTTGCTTTTTTTGTTCAAGGAAGATACTTTACCACTTGAACCACAGCTCCACTTATTACTTTTTACTGGTTAATTGGAGGTAAGAGACTCTTTGATTTGTCTATTCAGGCTAAACCAATAGTGTCAGAACTCAGCCTATCTGTGTTCAAACACATTCATCTTTGTTAGGTAGCACAGATGTAAATAGGCTTGTCTTCACAGATGATTCCAGTTTCTCTTAATGAGAGAGTCACATATACACTTAGGGGATGAATTGTTAAGCTACTTGGGGTAGAAGTTTAGTTGGAAGCATTATGTAAAAGCCAAGATCATCATAGAGACAGAAAGACCTTTGTACAAGGGAAAATGTTTGATTCCTTGGTACCACATACAAAGAAAAAGCCAGAAGTGGCACTGTGGCTCAAGTACGATTTGCTCATGAAAGGCAAATCATTTTAAAAATGTTTGGGTCATCTTTAATCCTAAATACTCAGGAGGCTGAGATCTGAGGATCATGGTTTGAAACCATCTCAGGAAAGAAAGTCCGTGAGACTCTTATCTCTAGTAGACTACCAAAAAACTGAAAGTGGAGATGTGATGCAAGTGGTAGAGTACCAGCCTTGAGTAAAAAAGGTCAGGCACAATATCCAGGCTGTGAACAAAACAAAAACCAAAACGAAACATTTGGGCCAAAACAAATGTTGGGTTAAAATTGGGTACCAAAATAAACCCCAAATCAAGCTAATTAAGTGGAAGTGGAAATTCACAGCTAGAGGTACTCATGAGAAAAAAAAGTCCTCTGACATTCTTAGAAATTCCAGGTAGTGCTTTATGTGTCTCCCTTCTATGGGCCCAGGATCTAAATCCCGTATGTCAGAACCATGGATTCTTCAGGGCTTGGACATTTCGCACAACTAGTCAATTTTTATATCTCCGTTCTTCTCAGGTTTTCTAAATAGCTTGCATTTTGGCAGCTGATTTTTCTCTCTCTGTCCCTAACTAATATCTTTGACTCGGATGGTTTTGCTAATTTGGCAAGGGCTAGGGCAAGTCTGTTTCTCTTCTTTAATGTTCAGATCATCTGTCCCCTCTAGAAACTTAATGAGTTCGCTAACTGGTCTTTGAAATAGGTCACTGCTGAAAATATTAAACAGAATCAAACCTTACCACTGTGCATACCAATATAATCCTGAGTTCAGGGACTCTTCCAGTCCAGTGGCACAGTGAATTTGGTACCTTTACAACAATTTGCACACATAAATAATGCATATGCCAGGAAATGTGCCTTCTAACAGATTATGAATGCCCATTAGCCTTTCTCATTATTACCAGTTATTCTAAGGAATGAAAATTAGTATTTTTTAAAAGAAATTTCCACTCCATAAGATCCGCTAGTCAGACATGAGCTAAATGGATTTAGCTTGACCACTGAGAGGCAGCTGTTACAAGATTAAAGAAAAAAGTAACAATCCCAAACCTAGAACTTGACTGTAAGTTAACAAGGCATTCAGATGGTCGAGAGAAATGGCTTAAGGAGAAAGATTATTTTTCCTGGCTTCTCCTGTCCATGTAGGGAAGTTTAGATGAGAATTATCTTGGAATGTGATTTTGAAAGTAGGTTGCTATCATAGCTTTGACTGTTTTTTTGTTTTTTTTTCATTGTTGCTATAAAGATGATATACAAAGGGTTACCATTTCATAAGCCATAACTACATTTTGTTTTGTACAATGTCACCCCTTCCCACACTCTTTCCAAGTTTTTCCCTTCCATCCCCATCCACAATGTTATAGTTCATTTTCAACACAATGTCTAGTGAATACCATTGCATTTTCTTACCCCATTTCCCTCCATTTCTCTGCTCCTCCTTGCCCTCCGAGAGACAGATAAAGGAAGAAATAAGACAAGAAGAAAACAAAAACAAGGAAGAAAAGCACCTCATATCTGTTTCCTCAGTTTCATTCCACTAATTTTTTTTTTTTTTACTTTATATGGTCACAGGCACATAGGCACCTTTGTGTTCTTCCTCTTATTGTCCTTCGGTCTCACTGTGTGTGAGGGTCTAGAGTCCTAATCTTGTCAAATATTGGAGCTGAGAAAGTCAAGTTGGATCAGTCAGAATTCGAAGCGAGCCTGTCACATTTAGTAAACAAAGCTGTCAAGTTATTGGCCTCTAGCATCTCACATTCTTGCTAAGAGAACGTGGAAGCGGCAGAGGTCTTGTCAAGATGGGAATTCAGGCTTTGTTTCTTGTGAGCATTCATTTTTTGTGGGCTTGTGTGTATGGACTAGAATGTCTGGTCTGTATGGAGAACTTAACTTGATCCTCGGAGTATCTTTCCATCAGTGTCCTTGGGGTGTCCCCATCCAGAGAAGCCTTGCTCATTCTCTCCATATCACATGGTGGTCAGTGCTATTCTACTGTTGCTCAAAAACACCCGCAGCCTTCGCCATTCACTATGGAGATGAATCAGTGCCAAAGGAGCTAAACATTGAAGCCCATCCAGAAAAGATGAAATTTATTTTTATGATTCAAATAAACTTCGGGTGTTCTGTCACTAAGGGTACACACAAAACTAAAAGGCCTTTAATCCGCTTTCTGATGATTTGATTGCTCTTGAATGTTTATATTTCACTTAGAGAAGGTGAAGAAACTCAGTGTCTTCAGGGCAGACTTGAAAAATCATAGAATATCTATCTGTGCACAAATGAGTCATAGATTAGATATGATGTTGAGGTAGAATTGACTGCTAAACAGTGGGGGAAAGTTGATAATAGGGTGTTTTCACCCTGTCTTTGGCTATTTTTCCAGGCTTGTAGGGCCTTTGTTAACATCCCATGCTAGCACGACATTGATCTGTTATTATTTCTTGAAGCCTATCTGTTTCTCATGATAGACTGACATATTCATATTTGGACTCTTGAGGAAATCCAAGCCTTCACTCCCCACAGTCTCTTCTCAAATATATCTGTACTTAAGTTTCTTCTGCCTTGTTTCTCTAAGGCCACATCTGTAAGCATTGCATCTATTTTATTGCAGTAACACAGCCTAGATGCTTGCTTTCCCCAACATTTTGGTCTCAATCTTTTGGCCTAGTCACCTTTGTTGGTTCAGTCATCTCAGAACTCTTGTTAAATTCGCAATATACATCTTGGCCAGTGTCTATCACACTCAGACAAGTGTTAGACTAGTCTACTAGTCCATTCATCCTTTCAGGGATTTCTAGTCCCCCCGATAACACTCCAAATTCTGTTGATGACAGAAGTCTATCATAATGTCCATCCATTTTACTCATCGCCTCATTGCATTAGAAAATTAGCGTGTACCTATAATGCATAGGCATGCATAAATTATTCAACTATTAATATTTATTATGTGTTAGTTAATAGTTATTATGTGTTAGTGCATGAGTATTTGCACCTACTTTTTTGCTAGTCCTGGGCCTTGAACTCAGGGCCTGAGCACTGTCCTGGGGCTTTCTCAAGGCTACAGCTCTATCACTTGAGCTACAAACACCACTTCTGGCTTTTTTTCTATGTATGTGGTACCAAGGAATTGAACCTGGGTCTTTGTGCATGCTAGGCAAGCACTTTACCACTAGGCCAAACTCCCCGTCCCCGTGCACCAATTTTCAGAAAGTGTGCTCATTAGAAAATTTAAGAGGATAATACAAAACTGTGAACATTTTTTTTCTGTCATCAAATTATCCTGGAGATCCCTTTGGAGACCATTGCCACCAAACCAAATGCCATATCTGAGCTACTGACTTCATATTTAAAAGACTTTTAAAATATATGAACATTGTGTGTGCATATTATAATATATATTAATGTTATAACTGGAAGAAGTGGATTTCTGTTGGGGTTACTCATCCGTATATATGCAAGAATTTGGCTGCTCTTCTTGCTTATTTCCTATTTAATGGGCTATTTGGGTGCAATTAAGTCACTCACCTAGCATTTTCAGGTTAGAACTGTAACTGAGAATCGAAGTGTCAATTATTTAATTAGATTCCACTTTCCCTACCACTCTACATCCTCTATAACTTTATTACACGGATTTATTCCTCAGAACAAATATTCTAGATGAAACTGATTGTGAAATGAAAGTGATTGTGACCCAATTAAAGAAAAATCCTGAAAACCCATTTGGTACATTTACATAAATTGTGCTAGTACTAGTAGCCATTATGTTTCTGTTTCTTAAGAGTATTGAGTGTCATAGAAAAATTTTTGCCGCAGGCCAAGTGAAATGGATGATAATGCATAGCTATGTGATATATATGGTTTGTATATGTACTGATCTGTCTGTATATGTGTGTATATGTATGCTTTTGCTACAAAAAGAGAAAAGCTAAAATGATCATCTCTGATTTTATCTTTGTGTACATTCTGCATGTATATATTTCTATGCTTTCTCAATAAATACGTTACAGAATTCACTGGAATGAAGTTTGTTTTTTGTTTTTTTGTGTTTTTTTTGCCAGTCCCAGGGCTTGAACTCAGGGCCTGAGCGCTGTCCTTGGGCTTTCTCCAGGCTAGAGCTACAGCACCATTTCTGGTCTTTTCTATGTATGTGGTACCAAGGAATTGAACCCAGGTATTCATGCATGCTAGGCAAGCACTCTACCACTAGGCCAAAATCTGGGCCCTGAAAGGAGTTTTTTTAAGCAAAGAAAAAAGCTGGATATAGTAGTACATTCTGGTAATTCCAGTTAGTTACTGCCAGATGTTTTCTAAAAACTCCATGGGAAAAATTCAGTTTTATTTGGTATCAGTGGCTCATTCCTGTAATCCTAGTTCAGGAGGCTTAGATCTGAGAATCACAATTTGAAGCCAATCCAGCCAAGGAAGTCTATGGGACTTTTAATCTTCAATTAATCACCAAAAAGCAAGAAGTGAAGTTGTGCTTCAGAGCACTAGCCTTGAGCACAAAAGCTAAGGGACTGCACCTAAGCCTTGAGTTCAAGCTCTAATACACACACACACACACACACACACACACACACACACACACACACACGTGTATGGGGGGTGATATTGAAATATGAATATGGGGGGGTGATATTGAAATGTGAATATGGGGGGGTGATATTGAAATGTGAATGTACTTGCTAGGCAGGTATTCTATTGCTTGACTCACACCTCCAGTCCTAAAACTCAGTTTTCAGGTGAGTACTATCCTCTGTTAGCACTCTGAAAAGAAAGTAGATGAAATGGAGTCATTCTTGGGTCTGTCTCAGATTTGCTAGCAGCACCAGGGGCTGCCCCATTCTTCCACCATTCCTGTTCTGCCCTGGCAGCCAGCAATCTGGTATCTACCTGGCACAGGTGTTCCTCTGCTTCTTGTGAGGGCATAGACAGCACCAGAAAAAGCCAATACTTGAACTGTTTTCAGAGATAATCAAGCAAATTGTCAGTAACACATATTCTCCCAGAGTAAATATGTACTTAGTTACTGGATGACTCTCTACACATTTGTAAAAGAGTTGCTGACATTTCTCAATCCACTAGAGGATAATGAATTGAGGAGGAAATTTCTATGCCCAAAGAGTACAACTAATTATGAGCCCCAAATAACCCTAAGAAGTAATAATTCAAATATGCTTTTCACTGAACATTTTGTATTTGAACTTTAATTCAAATTAGCATTCAAATATAAAATGGGTCTTTTGACGGTCTTGAAAACTGAATTTTTTTTTTCTGGAAGGTTCAGTGGAGCTTGGAGATGAGGCATTTGATTGGGAGGACTGGACTGTTGGTGTTTTTGATCATTTTACTCTTGAGGGTGTCCAAGGATAATGAATAAATATTTGAATTGTCAGTAAGACAAATGGCACAGCAGACAGTTGGGCAGGAGTGACATGGTAGTAGAAGGGATATGAATAAATAATAGGAATCATTATCTACCAATGTTGGCTGAATGAGAGCTCAGTCCTTCACTGGATTAACAGCTTTACCAAGTCTACTGGTTTCAGCCATGGAAGATCATAACAAGCAAGCTGTTAGTGGATTTTCCTGGATCTCTGGCCCTAGCAGAAAGAGGTGATGAATAAATATTCCCAGCTAATTCTTTCACAGATTGCTCATAATAGATGTATATGCATCCTTTTTTCCTTCCTTCTAACCTTCCTTCCTTCCTTCTTTCCCTTTCTCCTTTTTCCCCTCCCTCTTTCTTTCCCTCCCTCCCTCCCACCCTCTCTCCCTCCCTCACTCTTTTCTCTCCCTCCTTCCTTTCCTTTTCTTTCTTTTTTGCCAGTCCTGAGGCTTGAACTCAGGGCTTAGGAACTGTCCATGGACTTTCTCAAGGCTAGCGCTCTATCATTTGAGCCGTAACACCATTTCTGGCTTTTTCTGTGTATGTGGTACTGAGGAATCGAACCCAGAGCTTTGTGCATGCTAGGCAAGCACTATACCACTAGACCATGCTGCTGCCCCTCCCTTCTTTTTCTTTCTTTCTTTTTTTTTTGCTATAGTACTGGAGATCAAACTAATAACTTCACACATGCTAGGCAAGTGCTTTACCCCTGAGCCATATCTCCAACTCAAACAGGATCTCACTGACCAGGAAAATAAATGGTTTAACTACTATCTAAGAGTAGTAGAATGCCATATGGAGTCTTACATAGTTTTCTTTTTTTTTGCCAATCCTGGAGCTTGAACTCAGGGCCTGAGCACTGTCCTTGGGCTTTCTCAAGGCTAGCACTCTACCATTTGAGCCACAGCACCACTCTGGCTTTTTCTGTGTATCTGGAATCAAACCTGGGGCTTCATGAATTTTAGGCAAGCACTCCACCCTAGGCCATGTTCCTGGCCCCTGTTGTTGTTGTTTTAAGACCCAATGTGTTCTGACATACCTGATAAAAATCTAAAAGGTCACTATAAGTGCTGTAGGGAAAATGAGTCATTTAGCTATAGAAATACTTAAGTCAATTATAGCCTTCTTAACTCAATTAGAATTCTATGTAACATTTTCTCAAGAAACACTTTTTAAACCAATATAAGAGAGAGTAAATGATTAGGGACAAATCAAGACTGTAATAAGAAAACTCAGATCTTAGAGACATTAAAAAAGTAAAGGTAAGATTAGGATGAGCTCTCAGCAGCTCTAAAACGAACATAGGAAGACCAAGCACATATTTAACTAGTCACATACCACAATTCATATATTGCTGGGATATTACTAGAAGCATGTGCAGATGATAAAGGCAATTCTACAGTCTGGTGAGAAGACAGTAAGTAAGGAAGCTGATTAGAGAGAGACCACTGTGTGGTAAGTGATAGAATGGAAAAACAAACCTTTAATTTTGCACACGATACCGTATTTGTTTAGGCATGCAAGAAACCAAATTATGATTCTCCCTCCTCTTTCTTCCCACAGAGGTCTTTTATTTCTGGTTCTTCATGGAAAAAATCCAGAGTGTTTTAACTATAGAGTGACTAGATAAAATGTAGGATTGAAATAAGAACCAGAGGACTAGAATTTTTGCATAAGAATGAATGAAAAGTTTTTTTTTTTTTGCCAGTCCTTGGGCTTGAACTCAGGGCATGAGCACTGTCCTTGGGCTTTCTCAAGGCTAGCTCTCTACCACTTGAGCTACAGCACCACTTCTGGCTTTTTCTATGTATGTGGTACCAAGGAATCCAAATTTGGGTCTTCGTGCATGCTAGGCAAGCATTCTACCACTAGGCCAAACTCCTGGCCCCAATAGTGTATTACCTTGCAGGCAAGAGCTCTATACTAACACAGCTCCCCAGGTCAATAATTTTAAATTTTAAAACATTAATTGCAAAGCAAATCAGATAATAGGAGAAAAAGTCACAAGAAATAAGATACCATAGTCAGATCCACACAGACAATGGAGTTTTTTGGCAATGAATGTAATAACAAAACATGTAATATTTAAAAAAGAATGTATTGCAAATTTAGAAGTGCCAAAGTTGTTTGGAAGAAAATTGAATGTAATTTTTTTGTGCTAATCCTGGGGCTTGAACTCAGGGCCTGGGCACTGTCCTTGGGCTTTCTCAAGGCTAGCACTCTACCCTTGAGCCACAGCACCACTTCCAGCTGTTTTTTGTATATATGGTACTGAGGAATCGAACCCAGAGCTTCATGCATGCTAGGCAAGCACTCTACCACTAGTCCATGCTCCCAGCCCACTGAATGTAACTTTTATTAGCGGAAACTATGAGTTTTAGAATCTGAAATTTAATTGATAGAGTAAATAGTAGGCTAAATATAGCAGTAAGAGAATAAACTCAAAGATAGATACAAAGAAATGATGGAAAAGACAGTCTATAGAAACAAAAACACGGGACGTGTTGGATAAAAAACAAGAAGTTAAGGTGAACAGATCTGATAAATGTCAACATTTCAAAAAAGATATATTGGAAGAAGCAATATTCAAGAAAAATAGAGAATTTTCCATAACTGTTAAAAAGTCATTACTACTAAGAAGCTACACAGTCACACACATACACACAGACACATACACACAGTTACACACACACACACACACACACACATACCCATACACATATATATATATATATATATATATATATATATATATATACGCACACATTATTAAGAAATTTGGGGTCGGGAGCCCCAAATTTGTGCTTGCCTAGTATGCATGAAGCCCTGGTTTTGGTTCCTTGTACCACATACACAGAAAAACTGGAAGTTGTGCTGTGGCTCAAATGGCAGAGAGTTAACCTTGAGAAAGCTCAAGGACAGTGCCCAGGCTCTGAGTGGAAGCCCCAGGACTGGCAAACAACAAAATATTCTACATGAAGATTATCTCAGTGAAATTACAGAATCAGTAAGAGAACAAATTACCATTCTTCTTGAGAGGATAAAGAGACAATGATAAAGAACTTTGGGAAAAAGTTGACAATTTGCTGAACAAAATAGAATTAGTTCAGAAAGTTTTTGAAATTTTAATAGAAGAATAAAAATCTAAGCCAGAAGAGAATTTAAGCTTAAGGCCCAGGTCAACTGTTGAAAGTAACTATATAAATATTTTTGTGTTTTTTTAAGCATTCAAAACAAACAGCTCCATTCATCTGACAGAATATTACTAAACTGTGTAAAGATGCTACAGTTATTATTTGGTTGGAATACAGTGCATTGTTAATAATCAACCCTAGGTAGAGAATACATTTTATTTACCTCTTCAACTATAGTACTAAGTTATGTTTGGCATTAATCCATTCCTTCAACATATATATTTTAAGCCATCATTTATGCCAGGCCACACGGAGACTCCTTGCTATTATAGTATGGAAGCTGGTGTCTGGAAGGAGGGAGGGAGGAATAGAAAATTACATGGAAAGACAATGATACTACGAGATCAGTGCAACTAATGGGATTATGGACAACAAAAGAGTGTTAAGAAGCAGAAACAAGAAGTTAAACTCAACTTCATGGAATAGAATGTGTGTAGGGTTTCTTGAAATAAAGTTCTGGTAGAATTAGAGGGAGAGAGACAGAGAAGGTGGAAAAGGCTTTCCACGTATTCATGCTAAGTCTATGGAGTTAATACTTTTCTTCAATTGATTGACAAAATTACCCTTGAAGAAATTGTAGAGAGTCAAGATCTTGCCAAAACATAGTGACATAGTGCAGCTTGGTGCATCTTTTTTTTTTTTTTTTGTACTGGTGATTGAACCCAGGACATTACACTTGCTCAGCAGGCAAGTGTTTTGCCACTGAGCTACATCCCAGCCCCTTTAAAGGACCTGAGACTCTTATTTTTATTTTATTTTATTTTATTTTTTGCTAGTCCCGGGCTTGAGTTCGGGGCCAAAGCACTGCCCTTAGACTTTCTCAAGGCTAGAGCTCTACCACTTGAGCCTCAGCACCACTTCTGTCTTTTTTCTGTCTGTGGTACTGTGGAATCAAACCTGGGTCTTCGTGAATGCTAGGCAAGCACTCTACCATTTGGTCAAACTCCCGGCCCTAGATTCGCTTATCTTAAAAAAAAAAATCAAGGCCGGAAGTTTGGCCTAGTGGTAGTGTGCTTGCCTAGCATCCATGAAGACCCTGGTTCAATTCCTTGCTTGGTACCATGTACATTTAAAACAAACAAACAACCAAGAAGTGGTTCTGTGGCTCAAGTGGTAGAGCTCTAGTCTTGAGAAAGCCGAGAAAAGAGCTCATAATCTGAGTTCAAGCCCTGAGACTGGAAAAAAAAAAATCAAAGGGTGGCAAAAGTACCAAAGTGGGTTGTAAAGACTATGGGTCAGCAAAAGAGTGGTTCAGGGAAAACGAGATGAGAGAGACAAGGCTGAGGAGACCAGAGGCTGAAGGTTCTATGCCATGTTTGAAGGTCAGATTTTTCCCTAGGGCCATATTTTGGAGAGATCACCAGTGTTACAGTATAGGAAATAGTTCTAGATGCCGGGTCTAGATGATGGGAAGGGCCCTCGAAGGAACCAACCCTACCAAACCCTTGGTTTCAGATGGCCAGCCTCCAGAGCAAGGAGAGAATAGCCTTCTGTGTTTTAAGCCATACCAGTCACTGTACAGTACATTGTTAGAGCAGTTCCAGATACCTTTCAATAGGACTCGGTAATAGTTCCAGGACAGTTTTTCTTATGTTCCTGTCTGGATCTTTAGAATATTGGAATGATAATGTCCTGTCCTTTCCTGTCCTTTTTTAGGGAGAAGAAGAATTCTTTACACCATCTATGACCAGCAATATGGGGTGAAGAAAAAACATTTCATTATGCTTGACAGAACTACTGGCCAGTTGAGAGGAATATTAGGAAGATTGTATTACTTTTTAGTCTCTGTTTCACTGTCAGTAATTAAACTGACAATGGTCTTTATTGTTTCTTTGAGATAGGATTTCACTATTTGATTATGATCTTCCTGTCTCAGCTTCTTTTAGGGAAGTTTGACTGACCTAACAAAGTCCAAAGGGACAGGAAGGAACAACATTTTCTAGGATTTTGATTTGAGCAGTGAGTAATGCTATTGTTGGACCCATGTAACTCAGGAATAGGATTCTTTGGGTACCTAGTGAAGATGCTCTGTGGGTCTGACAAATTGAAGAGGGTCTAAGTCCCTCACTTTAGGGGTGTGCAGATGAAGTGTAAGGAATCCCAGGGCTTGGCTTGGATAGGGTCTGTTTCTCCTAGGGTTCATGTATCAGAATGATAGTCCTAGAATTGGAGCCATGTCACAAGTGGCAAAAAAAAGATCAGTGGCCAGGCCCTGAGTTCAAGTCCCAGGATTAGAAATAAATAAGTAAATAAATGGAAAAAGAAGTGTCATCTTTAGTATGATGATGTAAAAGTGGTAAAACCTTTTTTTTTTGTGAGTCATGGGGCTTGAACTCAGCCTGGGTGCTGTCCCCGAGCTCTTCAGCTCAAGGGTAGAGGTGGCAAAACTTTTAAGAAATGGGATTTAGCGAGAGGTGGTTAGGTCACTGGGGCCCTTGACTTCTATTTTTGTGTGTGTGTGTGTGTGTGTGTGTGTGTGTGTGTGTGTGTGTGTGTGTGTGTGTGTGTGTGCCAGTCTCGGGGCACACTTGAGTTACGGTATCACTTCTGGCTTTTTCTGTGAATGTAGTACCTAGGAACTGAGCCCAGGGCTTCATGCATGATAGGAAAGCACTCTACCACTAGGCCACACTCTTGGTGGCCCCTGACTTCTGAAAGGAAAAATTTAGTTCTCATAAGACCTTGGTTAGTTCCAAAGAGAGCAAGTTGTTGTGAAAGATAAGTCTGGCCTCTTTATACACTCTGGCTTCTTTTCCCAACATTTGATTTTTTTCATTTTTGTCTAAGCTCTGCCACAGGTGTCACCAGCCAGTGAGAGTCCACTGGTAGCTGAGTCAATGGAGTCTTCTGATCTTGGACTTCCAGTCTCTCAAGCTATGAGCCAAATAAACCTGTCTTCTTTATAAAACATCTAACCTCAAGTATTGGAAAACAGTAAAAACAACAATAATAACAAAAATTACCACTTGGGTACTTACCCAAAACTACACAGAATAAATGCAGATTTGGTGATTTCTGTTCCTCTCAATCCTAATGATTTCTTTAACCCCTTCCTGCATTCCTTCAACATAAGATTATACATTTGTGCTTAATAAAAATATTCACACACACATCCTCTAAGAAAATTGTATTTTGCAGGGAAAACCCTCACCAGAGTACCAACTTAAGAATGTTGGCTTGGTGCCAGTAGTTCACGCCTTTAATCCTAGCTACTCAAGAGGCTGAGATCTGAGGATCTTGGTTCAAAACCAGACTGGGCAGGAAAATTTATGAGACTCCTATCTTCAATTAACTACCAGAAATCACACAGTGAAGCTGTGGTTCAAAGTTGTAGAGTGCTACCTTTGTGGGAAAAAAAGCTCAGGGACAGCATCCAGGCTCTGAGTTCAGGCACCATGACCAATAAAACATTATGTATATATATATATACATATATATATATATATATATATCCCTCAGGCCTAGGGATCCTTTAGTCTGGCTGTAGGAGAATAGTTTACTCAAATCATTCAATTAGGAACTATCTCTTCCTTTATAAGTAGTCCCCAGGATATCAGGCCATGACTTTGTTTTGAAACTCCATACTGTGCCAAAGTTGAACTGACTGAAGCATAACTGGGCAGCCCTTGGGATTATGAAGTAAGTGTCCTGTCATGCAGGAGGCAGTCTAGAGAAACGGAGGGATTGGGCATGCAGATCTCCCAAATCACATATTTCTATTAACATTCCAGATAGACAGGGGAAGTTTACATCAAGTACAACTTTTTTGGTTTCCTGATTTGTTCGGTTTACCGCATGTTCCTAGCATGGAAATACTCCAACTAAATATATTGTTGGGAGAGAGAAAGACAAGACAACATCTATTTATCTCCCTTGCTGCTTAAATAGAACTGAAACTTATTCTCCAATAGATATATTTTTTCTAGTCTTTCCTTTTGGGTCAGACTGCTGGTTTGTATAAATAAATGAGGGTTTATGTAAACAAGTCTTTTTATCTGGGACAGGGGGGAGCTAAGAGCTACCCTGTGTGATTTTGTCTTTGAAAAAAGAGATTGCTCATATTTTAAAACAGATATTTTGAAAGACTCTGCCTATTCATCATCAGGCATATTTTAAGGAAGTGATGTTTTTATTTTCTGTATCTTCAAGTCACTATAGCAACTGGACCACTTTCTACTCATTAATCAGGAGGCACCAGCCAAAGAATCTATTCTTTCTCCCTGGGTTTGGAGCCTTTGTCTATCGCTTTACTTATTTTTAAGAAGTTTATTATTATTTATTATTATTTCTTGCTCTATCTTTACGTTTTTTCACAGATTTTGGAAATATTGTTTTTCAAAACCATTTCCTTCATCAGACAGCTTTCCATGGTTCAGAGTATTATTTGTCACTATGTATTTTCTCCTCAGTGTTATTTGTTGGGCTCTTTGGAGGAAAAAAAAGGTGTTTTTTGATTTTTTTTCCGTTTTCTGTACTTTTGTGCTTTAATTTCCTACTGCTATTGGAGGTTCTGCTAAGTTTCTACAACAAAAGAGCTACCTTTCAACAGAGAAGTTTATGAATACAGTGCTTCTTGACCAATGTTACCTCTCTCAACATGCTCACCCACCATTCCCATGCCACCCCTTTTCTCGAGTTTTTTAATTTTTAGGTTATGTATTGGATTTTTTGTCAGTTAACAAAGCAATTTATGCAAATAATGCATCTTGATCTGTGACATACCTTCAATATCTTCATCCTCTTTCTACCCATATCATTTCTACCCTTCCCTTATTTTTCTCAGTTCTGTGGCATATACAATGCATTCTTGCCTGCATTCTACTTATTTCCTCCATTCATTCTTCTAACCCCTCTCCTCTTGACTGCCCCTTGCATGTACTCATTTCCTAATACTCATATTGGTAGGTTTTGACTTAGTCTTTCTAAAGAATCACTCTATTTTCATTTTCCATAGAACCTATTATACTCCAGTTAATTCATTTATAACTGCTTGGGTGCTAACCAGTGTGCTGAATTCTAGATTTATAGTCACATTCTAGTTTACACTAAGGAAGAAAACCATGTGTTTCTCTGCATCTGGTTTATTTCATGTAACATAATTCTCCCCATGTCTTTCCATTTCCTTTTGAAGGGCTCGATGTCATTCTTTCTGATGGACAAATAGAATTCCATTTCATCTATGTGCACGCACGCACATGCACACACAATACAGACCTTTTCTTAATCCATTCATCCATTTAGGGTCATCTGGGCTGATTCCAGATTTTGGCTATGGTAAATAATACTGTAATAAACATGGTGGTGGTGGCTTTATTCTTGTTTGTATTCCATTGGATAAATGCCCAGGAGTGGAATTGTTGGGTCACAGGGAAGCTCTGTGTTTAGCCTTTTAAGGAACTTCCATACTGCTTTCCATAGTGGGTGAACAAGTTTACATTCCTACCAACAATGTAATAGAGTTCCTTTTCAGACACACCCATGTCAGCATTTAGTTTTCTTGATAATGGCCATTCTAACTAGGGTGAAGTAGAATTACAGTGTTGTTTTGATTTGCATTCCCTTTATGGCCAGAGATCTTGAAGATTTTTCCATGTGTCTTTTGGCCATATTTACTTCCTTTTTTGAGAAGTCTGCCTTTAAGTCATTAACCCATTTATTAATTTGGTTGTTTCTCTGAGGGTTTATTTTTTTGAGGGTTAAGGGTTTTGTTTTTAGCTCTAAATATATTTTGGATATTAGGCCTTTGTCTGATGGATAGCTGGTAAAAATCTCCCATTCTGTGATCTATTTAGCCTGTTAGTTATGCTCTTTGCCTTGCAGAAACTTGTAAATTTGATATAATGTTCTTTTAAAGCTTTTCCTCCTTCTTAGCTTTGGCAATTTCATCTCAATTTTTCATTGGTCATTTTTGGACCACAGGAACAATGATGAAAGATTGGCCTAAGCCTTCATCACCTGACATCTTGAGGTCTTTGTGACCGCCTTTCCCAGAGTGAATATACTATTCTGAATACGGTACTCATTTTGTATATCAATTGCCAAATCATCTTGAATGGCACCCAAAATAGGGGAGGCATAACCTCAGTATGCCAGAAGTCCAGAAGTGGAATCCAGTTTACAGAGAAACAACTCATTTTCTCAGCACAGGGTGGATCCAGATAAAAAGGTTTGGGTAAGGAGTTTAGCTCAGAGGCACAGGATACTTGATTTAGTGCAATTTCTACCTCTTCCAAAGTTTTACAAGTATAAAGACTGAGTCCCACCACTTTTCAGGGACTTAATCAAAGCTAAACAATAGTCACTGGAGAATTAAACATAGCAGTACTTGCCACTAACCCAGAATGTCTAGTTATCTAAGATCTATGACTTTGATTGATTCTTTGTCATACAGAGTGCTCTAGGCATTAGGGAAATACATTTACACCATGATTAATCTAAGCAAAAGATCACCAGGTGACAATATCACAACTTTTGCTGCTGCAAAAAGCATTCAGTAGTATTTAGAACAAAAAGAGAATTTTTATTTTGGTATAGAGGCAATGAACATGTGTGTGTGTGTGTGTGTGTGTGTGTGTGTGTGTGTGTGTGTGTGTAGTGTGTTTGTGTGTGCATTTATGTGGCTTGTAAGAATAAAAAAAGAGATTGATTCAATCAACAAATGTCCCCAAAGTTTTGAAATTGTCTACTTCAAATGAAATATGTTCATCTGAGAGCCAAGAGATATGAGCACGGTAGAAAAGGTTAGAAGCAGCACTGTAATCGTCAAGCTGGTTTATCTAGAGAAGGTAATCAAAGATGGGGAATAGTTTCACGTTATTTGCACTCTCTTTAATTAACAGTTCACATCCTGACGTCTGGCACAAGTCAGTTTATCTACCTCTCTGTGCCCTATCAGACCATCACTGGAAAGGCAGACCCAGAAATGTGTGTATACATGTATGTGTCTGTATAATTGTTACCTTCTATGTGTGCCCATGCACTTACAAGCCTGTGTATGGGCTTTCTGAGGACGGGCAATGCATTACTGAACAAAAGAGGTAATCTTCTTCAATTTTTTTGTGAGCCTTTTTCTCCTTATTTCCATTCACAAAGAGTACAAAAATTCATAAATACATCCTAGTTGTTTTGAAGCTATAGTAAGTAAAGAAAAAAGTTGGCCGTAAATGAGAATTCAGGCTGTGGTAATGCTTATTCTAAATGATTCATGGTGGAACCAAACCATTAAAATAATGAAAATAAAAGCTTAGCACCTGCCAGTGATTCAGGCCACCACTGAGATATTATGTCTTGCAGGGTGGGAAGATGCTCTGTTGTAGTGCCTACAATGGTTTTAATATAGGAGCTTTGTGATAGCAGAGAAAAAATTTCAAGAAGAGCCAAATACCCTTCTCCTCAAAGTCCAGCTCGTTTTCCTAATGAACCTCATGTGACCACTCTATCTGCATTCCAGGAGCACTTAGGTCTGAAGACAAGAGGGATTTCACAGTATGATTAAGTTTACACAATAGGGCATAAAATAGACAGCAGCTAACAATCATCTGCCAAATTTCAGGAGAACTTTGCCTCCCCCCACCCCCTGCCCATGAAATGTCTTAAATTAGTTGCTTTTCTAGTATCCGATTCTTTGGGATAATTGCTGGCTATCTCCTCCCCTTCATTTCAAGTTTTCTGGGCCCTAATGTTTTGTATGGCACAGGAAACACCCCAGTTTTCAAGGTTCAGTTAGAATAAGAGCTCCATTTTATAAGGCTGGCCATTTGTTCCACAGTCTGCTAAGATGTCTCTCACAGACACTGCAAAGATTTTGCTTCCCAAGGCTTTTGTTCTTCCTGGCATTTTGTAAGGGAGGAGGGGAAGGGCATTATTGATGGTGACAAGTGATAAGCTATTCTCAAGCCATGGGGGTAATCATAGTAATTCAGTATTTTTCCTCATTTGCACCGCTGAAAGGGGAAGTTATGCTGTCTCTCAGAGGTTTTAGTCCATATAGATTACAGACGAGGCTGTTGAATGAAAAAAAAAATCTCTCAATTTTTCTAATAGTCAAGTTACATGGATGAGAGCCCTGGGTTCAATTCCTCAGTATCACATACATGGATGAGAGCCCTGGGTTCAATTCCTCAGTATCACATACATTGATAACAGCTAGAAGTGGTGCTGTGGCTCAAGTGACTAGCCTTGAGAAAGCCCAAGGACATTGCCGAAGCCCTGAGTTCAAACACCAGGACTGGCAAACAAACAAAAAAAAGTGACATGGATGAATGATAGATGCATGTGTAGCTGCCTGAGTGTGCAAATGTTTCCTCTCAGGGATGAGGTAATTTCCCAGCACATTGATACCTTTTAGGAATCTTCAGAATTTTCTAAGATGAAGGGGGTGGGGCAGGGCGTGATACAAAGAAGTAAATTTAGACACCGAAGACTTATGCATTTTCGTATGTGAAGAGAAGGAACAGGGTTCAGCTCCCATAGAAATTCCATCATCAATGCTAGTTCCTTACTAATGTGATACAAGAGTGAAGTCTGCAATGGGTATCGAATAAACACACATTTAGAAACATTGAAGACAAGTGATTTATCTAAGCACGATGATTCCCCTTTGGGCCTATTATTGCCAATTAAATCAACATGGACTAAGTACATGAAATTAGTTTTTATAACGGACTGTGTATTCTATTCAGTTTTGTCACCTTTTAGAAGAAATGTACTTAGTCAAATTGATGACTAAGCACTGTTCTAACATTCCAAGGCCTAAGAATTTTGTCTAAAACTAGTGGTTTACTTGGAAATTGTATGCTCTTTGTTCAGGGCTGACATTTGACACATGAAAAGAGAACTTTGAAGAAAATTTCCCTCCTTTCTTCCTTTCTTTCTTCCTCCCTTCCTTTCATATACTGTTACTGGGACTTGAACTCAGGGTCTCATACTGCCCCTAGGCTTTTTCACTCAAGGCTGGTGCTCTACCACTTGGGCCAAACCTCCACTTTTACCCTTCTTCTGGTGAATTGAAGATAGACTTTTTACAGACTTATCTGCCACTCTTGACTTCACATCAAGATCCTTCAATCTCAGACTCCTGAGTAGCTAGTATTTACAGAAGTGAGACACTAGTACCTGGCTTAAAAGTGTCTATCTTTATGCTAATTTTGAAAGCTATCCCTTTAAAAGTCTGAAGAGTGAGCAGAAATGACAAGATAGAGAGCAGATTGAATTATAAATGAGAAGGAAAATACGTATTTTCAAATGACACCAAGTGCTAAACAAATCCCGCTCTTAGATCAAGTACTAGCAGAGATGAAATTTAAGCTTAACAGGTTAAATTGGGAGGACTAGTGGGGGGGAAGGGAGAGGGCTTCATAGAATTAACATGGATGACCACTGATCTAGGGGCTTCTGTGCTCCCTGATCTAGTTGTGAGGTTCTCCGAAGGGATGGGAAAGGTGAACTCTGAGTCTAGAGTCCGGCTCTTCCACTCTTCACTGAAGCTCTTTCAAGCCATAGTTGCAGCTCTTGGTACCTGGCTGTTTACATGTTACAAATTATAGATTGTGTGGTAAGTGCAGTCCATTGTACAGATTAGACCTCTGTAAATAAAAGGCATTAATATTCTCTGCCTTCTTGGAAGTTACACTGTCAGTGAGGGAAAAAGAATAGCCCATGAATTTTAAATTATTAAGAATCAAAATAATCAGATAATTACAGACAATCCATTAAAATTAAAATAGGATTGTGTGTGTGTGTATGTGTGTGTGTGTGTGTGTGTGTGTGTGTGCATACAGTTGCTTGTGCATGTGTAAAGACAGAATAAGGGGGCTGAATTAGGTATTGCGGGAGTCTTTTAGGAGGTCAAATTTAGCCTGGGATGGGATGACAAGGAGCCAGCCATATTGATGTCTTGAGAAGGGCCTGCCAGAGGGGAGCTATACTGAACACCTGGAGTGGATATGATCTGGAGGTGATTAAGATGAGGGCAACTGGAAAGTAGGGGTTTGAACAGAAGACAAGCTCATAGGTGTGTAGAAGGCTAAAGCTAGCAAGGTTATCTGCACATTGGCTAGCTGTTGGGCATTACTAGGGCTAGTAGTATTTCTGAAATACCAGCTAGTTCTAGTACTAGCCATAGACTTCCCAAGTACAAGTCAGGTGCCAGTGGCTCACACCTGTAATTCTTGCTACTCAGGAGAATGAGACCTGAGGATCATGGTTCAAAGCCAGCCCAGGTTGGAAAGCCTGTGAGAATCTTATTGCCAAAGAAACACTAAAAATGCTATAAGTAGAGCTGTGGTTCAAATGAGTACTAGCCTTGAGTAAAAAAGCTCAGGGATAGTGCCCAGGCCCTGGGTTTAAGCTCCAGGATAGACACACACACACGCAGAGTTCCCAAGTACAGAATCACTGGGATCTTTGCAAATCAAAGCTTAGTGCCCTATTATACAAGATGTTTGGTAACTGGGTAAGATTGCAATGTTTCCTCAGTAAGTAGCCTAAGCCATGTACGCCCTTAATGGCTTTCTTGCACACAGAATGTACTACTTGGACAGTGGCTTTGTGTTTTTGCCATTAATCATGTGTACAGTGAAGCTCTTCCTGACTTCATGATTCATATTTCCATTTCAACCTCTAAGAGTACAATGACCATATCTAGTTGTGAGGAATGATTGACCTATTTTATCTTTAAGATCTCAACAGGTCTTGCTTCTCATTTGTAAAAGGTTTCAATTGTCCTTTACTAAGCACATAAAATGAATTTACTTCTGAACTGAGACCTTGTATATTCATTTTTTTTACAACTTTAAATATAACATTTTATTGCTACTATAAATGGTTCTTGACTTATTTCTTATAAACCCTTGAGTGCTAAAGACAAGAGGCCTCCCTAGCTCTCTTGACCATTCATGTAGGATTTCTAAATTGAAGCCAGGTCATTTGGATAATATTTCAAACATATAGTCTGCACTTCTGTTAAACAAAATAAATGTGCAATTTTACAATTGGCCAGGGCAGCTAGCATGATTGTATTAGACTCCCCAATAAGAACTACTTCAGCACAGCTTCTTTCTCTTTTAAAGCTCACAAAACTAACCTAATGGCTCAGTCATCACTGAAACTCTGGGGTCATGATATTTAGAGTGTACATTTTTAGGTCAATGTATTTTTCTCATGGAACATCTACATTTCCAGCAATTATGGAAGAGCATAAAAATCTATCATGATGATCAATCAACTTGGGAATTCTTTCTGGCCCAAATTAGAGGCTGCATTCCATTTTAACATTCTACCACTTTATCACCAGGTCATATTTTTTTAATCCCTGTGGAGGTAATGCTATATCAGTTGTTGTCTTTGCCCCTGGTGACTTAATTAAATAGGGACTACTCTCCCCATGTTCATATTGGCTTCTCTGACCCAGTGGGTATTAATCAGCTATCTATCACCATGACAAAAATACTAGAGATAATCAACTTAAAAGGAGGAAAGATTGGTTTAATTGTTTCAGAGGTTTAATTCCATGGCTACTTGGCCCTGTTGCTTTGGGCTCATGGTGAGACAGAACTTCAAGGTGGGAAATAGGTAGTGGGATAAAGTTATTCACCTCATAGAAGCAGGAAACAGAAAGAAAGAGTCTGGGATACTACCATGTCCTTCAGGATCATATCCCCAATGACCTAACTTCCTTCCATTAGGCTCCACCCCTTGAAGGTTCTACCACCTCCTGGCAACACCATCAACTGGAGATGAAGCTTTCAACCAATGAGCTTTTGAGGGAAATTTAAAATCCCCAAAGAAACATCTGGTTGACTGCCTGGTTCATACAAAACATTATACATTTGTGTCATCCAAGAGTGAGTGAGTGATGGCTATTCAGAATACCACTTTTTATTAGGAAAATTGAAGTTTGTCTCTAGTTATGGCCATATGTGTAGCTGGTAGGAAAAGGTTTAACTAATCCAGTAACATCATCAGTGAGGACATGGCTAACACTTGGAAAGGCCAGCCTGGCTACTCATTGCCTTCTAAAGCTCCAACTGGGTCTTTGGCCAATGGGTGGCAAGTGAATCCTGGATCCTGTTCCTGAGCCCCCTGCCTTCTTCACCTTGCTTTGCTGATCAGTTTCCATTCGGCTTCAAATACCCTGAGCTGGCTCACAGAGCTAAAGATGAGCTGAAGGTCGTTGGGAGTGGTCTAGCCAAGATTTCTCTGTGTGGGAACTGCAGCAAGACCTCATAGAAAGGAGAAGTCTAGACTCCACCCAAACAACCCTGGTTGACTTTTGGAAAGCTGCAATTTGAAGCTGTAGAGGGGCAGGAGATAATGTACTGACACTGTTGGCCCCGTTGTCAGCTAGGAGCCAGTCTGTTGAGCAGGTGAGTAGTAATGTACAAATGCGCCTGCTTCACCACCCACTCTCAGCTTCTCTCTGCTCTGGTGTCTGCTTTGTGACTTGAATCCATTTTTCCCCTGCTCCTCAACCAGTGGAGCTTGAAGTCCTTGCCTCCATCTGGGAAAGGACTATGAAATGGCAGTTTGGCAGTGGCCTCGAGGAGATGGAGAGTTAGAGGTGAAATGAAGGCATCTAACAATGCACCTAGGAACTGCAGTCATTTCCTGATGGCCTACCTCAGAGGCTGTGCTAACACAGCAGGGCACGCAAGGTGTGTGTATCTGAGGATATATACATAAGCTTCTTTAATGATGGCAGATAGGATGGGAAAGGAAAAGAATGAAAATGAAGCAAATGGAATTTTAGTTTGATAGTAATGCTAGAACTTCTTGAAATTTCTTTCCTAAACAGCTCAAGATATGGTCATCTTTCTAGTTTCATTGCAATCTCTAGGGACCTATCAAGTGGTAAAAGGAAATGTATATGATATACATTTCCTTTCATATAACCAAAAGAGAATTTTAAGAAAAGTTTGTGGGAAGAACCCACGACTTTCATAGTAGTGAAAAGATAGGGATGAACAGACATTAAGATTTCCAATGCCATTTTCCACACTCCTTGCAGAATTAAGGGAAGCCTAACCATCTCAAGTTCTTGCCATTACTTCTGTTTCACTGTGTTTTTTGTTTGTTTGTTCATTTTATCTGGTTTAAGATTGATAAAGCTAGTGGGCTTAATGTGGTAAGGAATTCAGAAAAATGGAACCTATTTCACCGAAAGAAATAATTTGACAATGGCTTAACAGCTTATTCTTAATCATGTAAGAGATAGCCATTGGATTCTAGAGACATTTTTATTTTTTTGTGTGCAAGTTCTCTGGCTTGAACTCAGAGCCAGGTCATTGTCCTTTAGCTTTTTTTGTTGTTATTCAGAGATGGTGTTCTATCTCTTGAGACACAGTTCTACTTCTGGCTTCTTTGCTGGTTAGTTGGAGTTAAAAGTCTTATAAACTTTTCTGCCTGGGCAGAACCACAGTTCTTAGAGCAAAGCCTTCTGAGTAGCTAGGGTAGGCTCTTCGCTTGTAGAGTTTTGTAAAGGCAAAATCGACTCCTCCAGTTAGTTTTCTCTCCTCTTGTCACCGGAAGCTTAATGTCACAGACTTTACATTACCCTCAGCAATGGAGAACAGTCTTCTGTGTGTTGGGCTGGACCACACTTGGTGCTTTTGCTTTAGTTTGGATTACTTGGTCCCACTATGTCTCTGAAAGCCTACATGCTCCAGACAGACTTGGCTCACAGCTCAGCTTTGCAGGTTACACAACAAGTAGGAAACTCTTTGATTATACCCAGCTTGGGGGTGGGGTGAGGGGAATAGCATGAAGAGCCAAGATGATGAGCTAATCGCTTAGAATTGAGCTTAGATTATCTGGCCAACATGTCCTTCTCTCCCATAACCATAAGAATGTGAACTTGAGTGTAGGAGAATTTGCAAGGGGAATGTTAGAAGACACAACTAAGGGATATTCTTATATTCCTTTTATTATCATGTAGCTAGGAATGAAACAAATACAGAGACTTTAAATGAGACTTTCATTTAAAGTATTTAGCAAAATAGTGCACAATCAGTCTAGTTGGAAAAAGAACAAATATTTGGTTGGCCTGTAGGTTTGGAGCCAAATTGTCATAAGTTTGTATTTGTCTCTAAACTTGCTTGATATGTAACTTTGGCCAAATGACATAAACTTTCTGGCATTGCCTCTCTCATCTCTGAAATGACAATAAGGGTTTTGAACAGAGAGAGTTATATTGAGGTGCGTCTATTTTATCAACAATTAGCCTACCTCACTGAGGACAATATTATATACAAACAAGTATAATAAGACAATGTCCCTGCCTCTGCTTCCACTTTTATCCTCAACAAAAATATTTAAAATATGATGCTGAAATTATGTTTATATCTATCAATTTTCAACTCTTACTATACATCAGGATCAGAGAGTTTCTAAAAATGATCAATTCTGGAGATATGGCTCAAGTGGTAAAGTGTCAACTGTGAGTACAAAGAATAATGATGTCTGAACCTCACTCCAGAACAATCAAACCAAGGGCATTGGAAGAAGGTGTCAGGATGTCCAGGTGATTATAACATGCTTATAAACTGAGAACCAAAGGATAGACCACTTGCATGTGAGCACCTTTTACAGCAGAGATTAAGCTTATTCATCTTTATCTTCCAATTCCTAGCTCAGCACAGATGTTCAGTAAGTATCAGTTGACGCTTGCTCAAAAACGGAGTTATCCAATTCCAAGTCTTGACTCCTGGGAACTAATACTTTTCCTGAGCACAGACCAATAGGAAAGTCAGAAGTAACAAAAGGCCAAGTCCTTTAGGATGGCATCCCACTCACTGATCACATTACTTTGTGTTCGTGTGTGTGTGTGTGTGTGTGTGTGTGTGTGTGTGTGTGTGTGTGTGTGTGTTAGTAAGTAGTGTTTGAACTCAGGACCTTTCACTCTTGCTTAACTTTTTCCCTCAAGGCTGGTTTTCCATCACTTGAACCACTCCACTGCCAGCTTTTCTTTTGCTAGTTAATTGGTGCGAAAAGTCTTGAGGGCTTTTCTGCCTGGCCTGTCTCTGACTTGATTCTCAGATTTCAGCCTCTTGAGTAGCTAGGATTACAGATGTAAGCCACAAGCACCTAGCTGCTCAAACCCTTTATATGAAATGGATAGTATTTGTATATATAATGTCATTTTATATATTTTATATCATCTCTAAATTATATATAATACCTAGTACAAGATAAAATCTGTGTATATACTATATCACTAAGGAACATAGTGACAATATAAAGTTTGTACATTTGGTACAGACAGATGCAGTTCATTCTGAAAAATATTTACAATCCACACTTGTTTAAACCCATGGATGCAGAATCTATAGATGTGAATGGGCTTCTGTAGTTCACATACAAATGGGTGACTTGAAAGATCAGGCTCTATCAGTCACAGACAGGGTGAGTTTGTGACCACTATTTATGATAATTATTTCTGCTTTTTTGGCAAACACATGATCCTGAAAAGGATCAAGTGATCAAAAAATAAATATATAAGTAATAGATACAAGTAATCATATTCATGCAAATTCTCCCATGTATGTGCTGCCTCTGCTGTGTCAGATCAAGTAGCATCTGCTCTATTTATCTGGTTGTGGATGGAGGAACACACAGTACAAAGTTCTCAGTTTATCCCTATGGAAGATATAGCACGAAAGGAAAAAAAAAAAAAACAACCATTGTTGCCTGAAGTCACCGGGATGTGAGGATTATTTGTTAGTACAGCACAACTCTGCCCATCCTGATTATTTTTTCTACAGAGAAAGTGAGCAAAGTGTTGTACAAGATTGCTCAAAGCTGACAATTTCTGAACCACTTCTCACTCGTCATATATATAAAACCGGACAGGCTTCAACACTTCCCTAACTTCCACTCTCCTTATCTGTAAAAATCATTGGGCTGTGGATACAAAACCAAACATCTGCATTAAGGGTTAATGCCTGGTGAATGACGGTTATACATTTCTAGTATTTGTCAGATAAACAGAACACATAATGGAAAGGCAGAAAGCACAAAAGCATGCCATAAATACTTGCTAAACAAATGAGTGAAGAAATCCAAGATGAAGAAAGGACAATGACTTCAGAACATTTGTGAATCCTTTCAGCCTGGTGCTCAATTTCTAAAAGGTTTTCTGCCTGGGAAATGAGGTATATTAGAGAAAGAGAGGTGAGGAAAACATTAGTTGATGAAAAATAAGAATATAGTATTGTTGCTGGGCTCACATTTGTAATCCTAGCTGCTCAAGAGGCTGAGATCTGAGGATCGTGGTTCAAAGCTAGCCCGAGCACTCAAGTCTGTGAGACTCTTATCTCCAATTAGCCACCAGAAAATCAGAAATGGCACTGTGGCTCAAGGGGTAGGGTGGTATTCTTGAGGTGAAGAGCTCAGGGACAGTGCCCAGGCCCAGAGTCCAAGCCCCATGACCGATAAAAATAAAATAAGAGTATTGTTTTAAAGATCCTACTGTCTTATGCGACTTTCTTGTTTCTCCTCTCTTCAACAAATTATTGACAGCACATTTACACTCTTGTGAAGCTGGCTGTGTTCTGTCTCTCAGGGACAAGGAGCATCTAGGAAGATGAAGGCTGGTGGCCTCCTGGATTATGCATTAAGGCTGGCTAGATATGGCTGAGCCACAGGTTCCTGGAAGGAAGATTCTAGGTAAAAGCTGAGTTTTTTAATTTACAAGAAGCACTTCCTTCTGATTTATTGTTATTTTCGTTTATGGGGTACTGGGGAATCAAATCTAGACCCTCATGCATGCTAGACAAGCACTCTACCACTAAATCACATTCTTGGTCCCTTCCTTCTGATTTAAAATTCACTGTGTTATCATAAAACGTATTCTTTCATACCTTTAGTTTGGAAAATCCAAATATTATTGGACACTGTTCTTTTCCCATGGAAAGTTGTGGAGAGGGTCCAATAGATCTGGATATAAATGAAATAGTGTCCTGAGACTACAACATTTGATTTGTAAATAAACAAAACAAATCAAACATAATCCTGCATAACTGCTCCATTAGAAAACACACAGGTGAACTTCATGTCTCACAGCTCTGTAGTATGTTTTGAACTAAGGCCTCACTTTTCACATACACAGAGAGAAAATGGTAAGAAAATGAGATTGGTCCCATCCTTCCAGGATCTAAAGGTTAGCTTTAATGTGGGAGTTACAGTGAAGGATGGCAGATGTTCCTGTCAATCATACCTGTAGAATAGAATGTCCTTTCTCAAACAGCAAGAGTTCTTCATGGACGAGAATGACAATACATTGGTGTGAAGAAGCCAGAATGAATTGAAAACCTGCTCTCTACCTTTTCAGTCTTGCTGCTGAAGGAATCTCCTCTTTTCTACTCTGTTCCATCTCAGAAATTTCCAGTTGTAGGCTGACAGCTTGGGTGAGTAGTGACGGCAAAGTAGCTTGCTTGAGTGTTATAAATTTTCACTGTTTGATCCTTAAACTCAATTATGTCATTGAGTACAAAGCTTAGCCAACTCAGGGCAAGAGCTGTAGTATGAATGGCTCAGGAAAGGGGAGAAAGTAAAGCTTTATCATTTTGTAATTCCTAAATCCCAAAATATTCTTTCAGAAGAGAAGAACCTGAAGAGGTATGGATGGAGATGGTAAGAAAAATGTGAGAATTAGTGTTGGGCTGTCCTGGGTCAACTCCTCGTTTTCAGGGGTGAATAATGCTGAATGTATTTCTCCTCTTCCCTCCTTTCTCCTCCTCTCCTCTCTCCTCTCATTTCTCTTTTTGATTCTCTTTTCTTCATCTCTCCTTTCTCCTTCACTCCACTTCTCTCCTTCTTCCCTTCCTCTCTCCACAAAAAATGACTGAAGTAATGTACAGTGAACAACTTAACATGGTTTACCTGAATTCTGTATTTTTCAGAATTATTTGAAAAATAAGTTATAAATATCATGGCATTTTTTTCACTTTGTACTTTCTCTTGTATCTTCTAAGCCATTGTGTATTTTAGTTTATTCAACCCATCTTCAATGAACAGGTATTCAGGCTGTTTTCAAAAGTTTACTACCACAACTAATACCACTGTGAATGACCGTGAATATATTTGTCTTCTCTTTCCACAGTTTTAGTAAAAAGATCTTTTGTAATTCAGTTGAAACACAACATTAAGTCATCTAAGTATGTGATCCTAATCTTAGGTCATAATCAAATGCTGTATATATTACTATATTCTTTAAATGAAAATTAAAAGGTAGGCTGAAAACAGTAGGTAAAATTATTCTATTTCTTCTCTCACCTCAGTTACTAAAGAAATATAATCCAGAACACAGACTTTTCTTTGTTAAAAATTTCTTTTCAAGATGCAAAGAAAAACAAAGAATTTGATATCAAATACTCTTGGAATGAACTGGTGTTATTTAAATGCTCTCTGTTTTACACTTTAGAATGAAGCAAAATCTAAGCCCACAATAATTAAACAAAACCACTCTGTTCTACTCTAGAATATCAGATTGAAAAGTTTTCTCCAGACAAAATAACTGGCTTAGTTTTCAGTCTAGTTTATGGTAATAGTTCTTCTACCTAGGAATTAGGTGAGATGGCTATCAATGTGAAAATCAGTTTTTCCTTATTAGCTGTAAAAGGTCACTATTAATCTACAGTGTTCTAAATATCTGAAAAGAATTATAAAACTCAAAAATATTTCCAATATCTCAATAATTATTTCTTATGTAGTGTAGATAAAATGTTTCCAAGTGCCTCATATGTAAAATATATCAACAGCTAAAAAAATTGAATTACTCCAAAACTAATCTCCAAAGAAACAACCATCCCATTAAAAGATGGACCAAAGACTTTGAGAGTCTTCTCTGAAGAAGAAAATAAGAATGGCCTATAGATACATGAACACATCTCTGGCCATAAAAAAAATGTAAATCAAAACAACTCTAAGGTTCCACCTCATTCCAGTTAGAGTGGCCATGATCAAGAAATCTAATAACAACAGATGCTGGAGGGGATGTGGCCAGGAGGGATCACTACTACACTGTTGGTGGGAGTGCAAACTCGTTCTACCACTATGGAAAGCAGTAGGGCAGTTCCTCAAAAGACTAAACATAGAGCTCCCCTATGACCCAGCAATTCCACTACTTGGCATTTACCCAATCATCCAGAAACAAGGACATAGTAAATCCACTAGCACAACGATGTTCATTGCAGCACTATTTACCACAGCAAAGATATGGAACCAACCCAGATGCCCCTCAGTTGATGAGTGGATCAACAAGATGTGGTATTTATACACAATGGAATTCTATGCTGCTGTCAGAAAGAACGACATTGCCCCATTTGTAAGGAAATGGAAAGGCTTAGAAAAAATCATATTAAGTGAAGTAAGCCAGACTCAAAGGAACATAGGCTCAACGGTTTCCCTCTTTTGTCATAATCAGTAGAAACCTTGGGCTCTCCTAGCAGATTTACAATAGAACAAAACCTAGACACATAAGGCCGTATAGTATGACGCTAAATGAAAGGACCTCCAGGATATAGAAACAAAAACCATATAGTGAGTGATTGTTGTCCTTAATGTACTATGTTATCTCTCATCTTTTTTGCTGTCCCTTGGTTATCTCATATTGTTACAGTATTTCACTTTGTTATCTGATATATTGTATATATGTGTATTTGGTTATTTGAATTAGGATAGGGAAGGGGGGAAAACAAGATGGGACAGGGGTGGGGGGAGGGAAACGGGGACTAAGACATGAGAAGGGGTATCAGTGTATGTGAAGTAATGCACTCTGTATCTGGTGAATATAATATAACCCTTCTATTAATTGCAATAGAGATATATGGAAAAAATGTTTCTGAGTGACTGATTTTACTTTTTTTGAATTCCTCTAGAAAATGTCTAGACCTGGTCCAAAAATGAATCTACATTATTAAGACAGAACAAAGGTAATTTTCCCCCAAGGATTACATCTTATTTTAGCAATATCTTCATTGAAACTAATCATATATGTTAAAGTTTACATTTTTTTTCATGTGTGCTAGTGCTAGAGCTTGAACTCAGGGCTTTAAGTTGCTGTTGTTTTTTCATTCAAGGCTGGCACTCTACTACTTGAGCCACAGTTTTAATTCCAACTTTTTGATGGTTAATTGGAGGTAGGAGTCTCATGGATTTTTCTATCCATGGTGGCTTCTAACAGTGATCCTCAGAACTCAGTCTCCTGAGGAGCCACTTAGGCATAAACCACAGGCACCCACCCAGCTGAAATTTATATTCTTACCTCATTAAAATCATAAAATTTAGCAAATCATGTCTTCTTCAAATCTTCCTTATAGTTCTATAATTTTTATTTTTAACTGAAGAGAAAGATATCTGTTCTCTAATTATTGAACCACATGCAAATATGATTAGAAGAGTCCTTAAATCCCCAGGACTTTTCACAATGTATCTCTATTTTGAATTTGGGGAACTCTCAAATTCAATAACTTTTGTTAACAATACGATTATGTGTTGATAAACTTATCTGTTATGCTTAATCTGTATGGCTACTGTAATTGGATTAAGAAATCCTCAGGAAATCTAGTAAAGCATATCTCTGGTATGTCTAAGAAGGTGTTAGAGAAATGATCTATCACAAATGAGTTCTGATCTAATGAATGAATGAATGCATTTGTTGATAGATTGGTAATACGATAGTGTTATCTGGAGGTGGTAGAAGACAGGAAGTGGGACACAGGGTCATGGAGGGAGGGAGTCATTGGGATATGTCCTGGGCCTCTGTTTTCTCCTGGTCCCTTCCTGTCCTTCCCTTCTCTCTGTTTTCTCTTGGCCTTGATGTAAGCTTATTTATCATGCCATCTCTGTCATGATCCACAGGATCCTTTGAAAATGTGAGCTCATGGAAGTCTTCTTCCTCAGTTATTCTTTTTGGCATTTTGGTCACAGCCATACACAAGTTAATTAATACAAAAATCCTAATTGAAAATATGATTAAGCTGAAAATGTGTTGAATACTCTAGTGTAAATACTCTCAGAACACCTACATTTTCCTACGTTTGGGATTAATCTTCTAATCCAAGGGTTGTTTTATAATAAAACATTAAATATCTCATGTAATTTATCAAAATGAATCAATTATATCTAAAATACTAATAGCATACACTGATTTTATGTAAAAAAATGAATACTAATACCAGATGGCATGGGTTATTTCTCTATGTGACCATGTGGCTGACTGACAGTTGAGGTTTTCTTCCCCCCACCACCCCCCTGGCTGAGTTGAGGTTTTCTGCTTCTGCCCTGTGTGGCAAATGTACTGCATATTGCTACCCCAAGGAATAGGGAAAATTCTAAATCCTAAGTACAGGTGCTACTCAGTGTGTATCCTTTTTATATCATTGTTAAGCTGAAATCCTGTAAGTCAAGCCATCATTCAGTTAGGGTTATTTGCATATTATGCTCTTACCATGTCTTAGACATATTTCTAGTTCTTGTACAGAGCTTATTCTTAAGTTGTTTGATGTCTAGTGAAAAAATGTGTTAGATAGGAAAGATTATATCTGTCAGCTGTAAAAACTGTTATCACTAGCCTATAAATAAAGGGGGACAAATGACAAAGGAATTCATTGTATTGGAGAAATCAACAAAGTAGGAATCAATCAAAAATAGGCGATATTTGAGTTATACACACACACACACACACACACACACACACATACACACACACTTATATTAACCCAAGAGCACAACTGGTCCAATATATAGAGATTTCATAAATTCAGAGAAATTTTAGGGTTAAAATGTGAATAGTAGTAGCATTTACAATACCCTGGTCCTCTCCAGTGACTTTACTGTATTTTGTGCCGGTCCCTATGGCTGTTAGGGACCTTATCCATTTCCAAGTAAGCCACGACAGAAAGTGCTTCACAGTAAGCCTTCACAGTAGCACCTTTGAACTCCAGTTCCAACGTCAGCACTTGCAAATAGTAAACAACTAAAATTACTAAAAGGTGCAACCTTTTATAAAGTGAACCCAACTCTGATGTGTCTGTTTTTGTTTTCAAGTCAGTTCTTTCCAATTTGGAACTTCTGGATGGACAAAGTCTGCATGGAACTAACTCATTTTCTGGAGGTTTCCCCATCTCCTTTTTGATGGAGTCAGTGAAGAGGGTAGGTCACTGTGATCAGGGTTATCTTGTTACTGTCCCTACCCCTACACTAAGATCCTCACAAACGCTCACACCTTCCTGTCAAACTGTTTTAAAAGATGTGGAAAGAAAGGCTGAGAGAATGGTGCCCCCCCTCAGATTTCTTCTCCCTCCTTCCTTATCCTTTTTGTTTTACATTTCTATTTTTTGCCAGTCCTGGGCTTGAACTCAGGGCATGGGCACTGTCCTTGAATACTTTTTGCTCAAAGCTAGCATTCTGCCACTTCAGCCACAGTGCCACTTCCAGCTTTTTCTGTATAGGTGGTACCGAGGAATCGAGCCCAGGACTTCATGTATGCTAGGTGAGCACTCTACCACAAAGCTACGCTCCTGGCCTTCCCTTATCCTTTTTTCTCTTTCTCCTTTTTCTCTCTCATACACACTTACACATGCACAAATTGGCACACAGCACACAGCATATAATAATAAAGATACAAAAGGAAACTATAGGGTTAGAGTGTAGCTCAGTGGCAAAGTGCCTGTCTAGCAAGGTTTCATCCCCAGTACCAAAAAAGAAAAGACAAGGTCACTGTTTGAGGGAGGGGGAGGGGAAGCATAGAAGTGGAGGAACAAAGAGTGAGCAAATGCAGCTGTGGCACTCACTAGACACTGTGTTGAAAATGAACTATATGACTTGTGGTGGGGAGGGGGAGTCAGGAGGGAAAATCTGAGACAAAACAAGGGAAGAGGTAACAGTGTTTGAAATACACTCATTACCTGACTTATGTAAATTCAACCCCACTTGTACATCACCTTTACAATAACAATTTTTTAAAAAAGGAAATACAAACAATATAGTTAAAACAAACTACTCAGAGGTATATATTTTTTAATGGTGATTCTAAGAAGCTAAGAAGAGGCTGAGTCCCATGTTCTCCTTCACGCATGCTCAGTAAGCATTCTATCAAGCTATCCTGGCACCCTGACAAGTGGCCCCGTGCTTCAGAAGCATGGACATTCTCACTGTGTCCCTGTTCATATTGGAGTAAGCCTCCATCTTGAATGTTGATGGGACCATGATGGTAAGGACAATGACTAGAGTTTTCCTGAGGCTACAATGGGATGAGGATAGGTGAGAAAGAACACAGTGACTTCAGTTCTTAGGAAAGGCAGGTGACCTACCAACACTGCATCCCAGACATCCTTCCTCACAAGGCAAGCATTCTTCATAGTCGGAGTCTTCCACTTCACCTATGCAGTAAAGGGTGAAAAATAGAACTCATTTCCATACTAAGTGAAGATACATTAAGTGCTATAAAAACACATAGGCATAAAGTTTATGTGTGAGTAAATTATCAATCAATTATAAAACCCATCACCAACTTTGAGGTGATCTCTATCAGTTTAATTGATTAGTTCAGCTTGTTTAGTTGGGCACAAATGGAGCCAAGTTGGACTATATGTCATTTATGTAACTTTAGGATCAAATCAGTGGATTTTATATATTAAAGAAATCAGGTCTGAGCTGGACTCTCCTGGCTCACAACCTATAATTCTAGCTACTCAGGAGGCTGAGATCTGAAAATCTTAATTCAAAGATAGCCCTGGCAGAATAGACTAAAAATCTTCAATTAACCACCAAAAATCCAGAAGTAGAAGTATGGTTTACGTATTAGAACCCCAGCCCCAACACTGGCACCAACAACAACAACAAAAAGAAAAAAATGAAGAAGCATTAAGGAGAAAAAGAAATCAGTTTCTCCATTACAAAAAAAAAAATCTTAGAGCTTTCTTCAGCAGTGGACCAGTAATAACAAAAATAAAGCTTAAATGGAGCAGAAAAAAAGATGTGGCATTTTTACATAAAGGAAAGTCAAACTGCCAAGTACTGTTTTCTAATTTTCCTTTTTCTATCTGAGAAAAAAAAAACAGAAATGACATTCTGATTCACAACCATTTGCAGAATTTCAAGTCATTTTAGGTAACTTCATAAATGAAGACCCCTAAGGCAAGGAGACATGAGATTAGTTTTGTCTTGGGTCTCAAATCTAGGAATTGAGAAGTAAAAAAATCTGTTGGCCAAGACTTTGGGTTCTGACCTAATTTTCTCTCTACTATATTTATAAACCTCCTCTTGTGTCTAGGGAAATCCAGGGAAAGAATGTGTAGGTCAACTCCTGCTACAGAGAATAAAGCCTGGGTGATCGTTCTAGTCTCTACATCACCCAAGATGAGATGCAGCACTTCACCTCCTGATACTAGCAGGGACTCATAAACCCTTACCTTGTCCACACTCCAATTTCTGGCAGGTATGGTTGGTGGGCAGTAAAAAGAAGCCATGCAGACATCGTGTGCAGACATGTGGGCTTTGGCAAAGCTCACAGTTGTCTGGGCAGGGCAGGCAAGCGTTTTCCTTGGTGGGGTAGTAGCCCACTGGGCAGCTCTCTCGACACTCCCCTTGGTACAGGAAGTACTCTCGGCCATGTTTGTCTGACCAGTTATAGAGGCAGTGAAAAGAAAAGGGGGGGGGGGATATGTACATAGTCAGTCATAGAAGCTAATATTATGGAAGACATTTTCTTTTTGAAAAAGAGAAACAACTGAATGCTTTTGTTCCTAGAGGGCCAGGATTATAAGAATGTACTTAATGAAAAGTGCAATATCTACTATACCCTGGTTGAAAGTTTTCCTTGTAGGAAATCACTTTCTACTGTTTTATATATTCGAGTGAACAGGGATGTCATTGCAAAACCACAAACCATGCTCGGTGAATAATGACAATTCAAAATGGGTTTAACTTTCCCAAAGGGCTCCTTTGGTATCTGTGGAACTTCTCAGACTTAGACATTAAAGAGATCCCATAAGAATAAACACATGCTTCTTGACAGATATGCTTTATAGAAGTGCAGTTTCTAAAAATGACTTGGAATTGTTATCAAAAATCGTCCGCATTTTTGCAAAGTTACCAGGTGCCATAATGGCAACTGTCCTGAAGCACTAAAACCAAGCATGCCTTTCCAATTCCTTTACACGAATTCCTGAAGGTTCTGATTTCTGTCAAAGTTGGGCTCCAATTCCCCCAAGCATGACAGAATATGAGAATTGGTTCCTAGAGGGAACCGAAAAATTGAATCAGTTAGAAAGCATCGCAGCTAATGACAAGGGCTTATAATCAGGCACAAATATAAAAAGCAGCACTCGAATGAATTCTATACTTGTGTGCAGATTGCCTACTTCATTCTCAGTGTGTGTGTGTGTGTGTGTGTGTGTGTGTGTGTGTGTGTGTACACAGGTGTGCGTGTTTGCAGGCATGCTGACTGTGCACAGGGTATGTCTTCCCTGAATCATATTTCTAAAATGTTCTCACTTCTGAAGAGAAGCCAATCTGGGTTACTCAGAGTAACCGAGTCTAGTGTTCACTCAGTGTGTGATCTACCACATAAAGATCCAAAACCATTGACCTTCTAGATGCAACGCTTACCCTCTGTGGTAAGTGCAGAATTGAAAGCCAGTGTAATGTTAGACTGCACCATGTGAAATTGCCAGAACTATTTTTTTTTCACTTACAGATGTGGCACTCTCAAACAGTTCTTCATTTTTCATTCTTAATGAAGCATTGCTTCAAATACAACCTTGCCAACATATTGTTGAATGATGGACTTTCTTTTCAGATGGGATTTTCAAACTCAAGTCTGCTGCCTCTTGTGGGACCAAGAAAATGAAGAAGGATTCTATTAAGGTGGTAGGGAAAAAAGATTCAACTCTTTCCCTGATATACTAAAAAAAAGTCATCTCTGAAGATGGAAGAGCGTTTGGGGAACTATACTACACCATGTGGTGATAATATAGCTACAAACTAAAGTTTTGGATCACAAATCTCAAATCTGGCAGGATGTGAGCCCTGAAGAGACCACAAAGTATATTCTTCTCAGACCTTGGCAAACCCCAGGCCCCACTCTGACCGTTTCACGAACAATAGTGTTTTCCAACTTCTCAAATGTAAATGGGATGACGTGATGGACAACGTTGGTTATTCTACATACCTACAACTTTACAGGACATCATCTCCTCATCCAGAGACTTCACAAACTCTACTCCCACTGACTTCTAAATATATATCGGCTGCATGATTGCTTCAGTGAGGGAGAGGGTGAAGTCAGATGTGGCCATATTCAATTTCTTCCACAAAGAAAATCTACTGCATGCGGGTTGGTTAGCCAATGCCCTCTCCAGCAAGCCTCCTCTGCTTACCACAGTTGCAGATAATGCTGCTTCTGCAGCTTGTGACAAGATTCCTAGCATTCATTGGCTATTTGTTATGTTATAATACATGAGGACAAACTTCCTTAGTAGACTGTGAACGTGAAGGTGAGTATGGTGGAAATTCTGGGTTTTGTTATTGTTGCTGTGACAAAACACTGGACATAAATAGCTTACTTAAGGGAAGGAAAAACTTATTTTGGCTCAGGGTGTCAGAGTTTTCAGTCCAACATGGCAGAGCAGATCAGAGCAGAGCAGCTCACTTCATGATGCTCAGGAAGCAGAGAGGAATGGGGAAGACAGAGAGGGAAGTATGGAGGGGTGGAAGAGAGAGAGGGGAGAGAGGGAGGGAGGTAGAGAAAGAGGAAGAGATGAGACGTTTGTTTAGTATCTACACTTTTTTCTACTTCTGTGCTATAAATGGAGATTTAGAATATTTTACAGGGGAAAGTAACTTGAAATGCCAACTTCTCTTCTACCACCTTCTTTTCCTCCTTTTTCTGTGTACAAATAGTAGCTTAAAAATGGGAAATGACTGTGTTGGTGTTTTCCAGCCAGTAACAAAGCTGGGATCAGAGCCCAGGTTTTCTGTGTATTGGTTGTGATGTTCTGTTTACTGAATCATTTATTCACTCCCTTATTTTTTGGGCCATTTCTATAAGCCAGATGCTCAAGCTTAGAGCAGAAATTAAGGTAGAAACCTGTTACAGCTGCTACGGGGAAATCTTATGGCAACACAATATCAAACGTTATGAGGCTGTGAATAGAAAGTACAAGCGCCCACGGGTGGTCATGTGAGTGGGGCCTAATCTAGACCAGGACAGAGATGCTTCCTATGGCGATGACACTGGATGAAACAGGAAGAAGTCAGTCATAAATGAGTGGGGACAGCTCAAGGGAACCTTTGAGGCTAAGGAGTAGGCACATGAAATCAACAACAGTAGTAATAACAGAATCTAAAAAAAAAGAATAGCTAATATCATTGATTTACTATCCTAAAATTGCTTCATGGCTTTGTTTTATTTAATTTTCATAATTAAATAATGCCATAAAAGATAAAGATAGTTATCACTTTAAAGATGAGGGAAACAGCATGAGATAAAAATATTGAGGTAAAAGTGTATACAGTGTTTACATACAGAATGCAAAGCAATACTTTTTTTTGTCAGTAGTAGGGCTTGTACTCTGGGCCTGGGTGCTCTCCCAGAGCTCTTCAGCTCAAGACTAGTAGTCTATCACTTAGAGCCACAGCACCACTTCCAGTGCTCAGGTGGTTAACTGGAGGTAAGAGTCTCATGGACTTTCGTGACTGAGCTCGCTTTGAACTGCAGCTCAGATCTCAGCCTCCTGAGTAGCTAGGATTACAGGCGTGAGTCACCACCATCTGTAAAAGCAATCAATTTTCCTTCATTTTTCTTGGATTTACTGAAAGCAATAATAGAAAGAAATAGTTCTCTTCCATTAGAAACCTGATTTCTGTATGACAAGGATGGTAACTAAAAACCCTGGGGTCAGTGAGACTGGGAATGGCGAGGCAAGGAAGGAATGGAGAGCAGCATTTCTAGTGCTCCAGCTCTAAAACTTTTTGGGAAAGGTAAGGTGCTATGGTGTGAGGTCACTCTACTTTTCAACAGAAACAACAATAACAGTAACAAAAACCCAAGTTCTTATTTGAAATTTAAACTTAGTTCCCACTGGAAATAGAGAAAATGGAAATGAGAGATATCAAATGGCGGAGCCCAGAGACTACAATGACACTTGGAGAGTTCAGACTGGGACATGTCAGGAATTGAGATGCTTACCTTGTTCCTTCAGGACTCTGATGCCACCTGCATCCTACAGCTCAGCTCTGGGGAGACCTTACACAGCCCCTGATAGATTATCCCTTTTGTCCAAATGTGTCTCCTTTAATTCTCAGCATCCACTTGGATGCTACCTTTACTGCATTTGTGTGTTTCTATGCCTCCTCTCTCTCTCCTTCTCTTAGCTTTTCTGTCTTCTCCTCACAGGCAATTATCTGCGATAATGCCAGTAACATTTTCATGGCCTGAAAACAGACAGAGACTTCCAGGTTGGATGATCAACAGCTGTACACACAAACCTCAACACCAGGAAGAATCTTCTGTATCAACCCAAATCCTGATCCCTCCAGAGAACAGCTTTGAAATAAGGGGAGCGAGCCAGCAGCCAGCTCCCTCACCTGCTCTGCAGGAGGTGCAGTTGAACGGTCCACGTCCTTGGCATCCTTGGCAGGTGTGGTGGCATGGATGGCATTGGTTCCTAAATCCAAATTTCCACGAAGGACAGTTCACCACGCAGCGGCCATCATCCAGGACCCTAGAGGAAAAGCAGACGTTTAGAACCCATCACTGTGACTTCCCAGAATGGCTCAAGAATCAGAACATGTGGTATTTGTGTTTCACTGTACAGATGTGGTTTCCTTGGTCCAGAAAAAAGAGGGATGCCTGGGACTCATGAACTCAGAACATGTGAATCATTAGTCACGTACCCATTCTTGGCCCGAGATTTGGTTCCAAAGACAGGCCAACCAGAAACTGGCTGGAGATCTCATCCTGCATCTGGTTCTAGGTTCGCTTATTGGGTGTCCAAAGGGATTAAACGCACATTATAGGCCCCAGTCAAAATCAGCCAGCAGTGAACTGGAGGTCTCTGAACTTTCAAGATGCTAAATGAGCCTCTAAATCCTGAGGCCTTGGGGATGCGGGGTGGGTGGGTGGGGCGGGGGGTGGAAGGTTCCTCTGCCTTCAGTTATCAGCACACTCAAACTTACTTGACAAAGGGAATGATGGCTTCAAGGGCCTTTGAAGAGAAGAATGAAGCATTATTCTGTAAGCTTAGGTGCTACTTAATGAATTTGGTCTATACATGCTGTAAACAATCAGTGAACTCTGAGTTTGACATAGTACTACAGTCTTTATCTTATCCATGCTTGTGAACATCTATCATGGCACTGCAAATGAGTTAGCATATAGCCTTCTAAAATCTTTGGGTTTTGTATACTTACAATGTATGTCATTATTTCATTGCTAATGTTTTCATGCTTTTGCTTCTTGGTTCTTTGCCAAGTAATCTTGTTTTTTTGTTTTTTTTTTTTTTTGTGGGTCATGGAGCTTGAACTTGGCCTGGGTGCTACCCCTGAGCTCTTCAGCTCAAGGCTACCACCCTACCCTTGAGCCAAGCCCCTTCCCATTTTCTAGAAATTAAATGGAGATAAGAGTCTCAGGTCCTTTTGTGCCTCGCTGGCTTTGAACCTTGATCCTCAGATCTCAGCCTCCTGAGTAGCTAGGATTACAGGCATGAGCTACTGTGCCAGGCTTCTTTGCCAAGTAATCTTAAGAGAAAATGGGATTAAATCAATTGTATCTAAGAATTCTGCTCAGAAAAATAGAAATAGAAAAATAGAATTCAGATGGACAATGTATATAAGTGGAAAGAGCTATTGACTCCATCTCTGGAGAATCCAATTTAAAAGGGCTCCAAGGAAGGGAACTGAGAATTTATATTCAGGACAAATTTCCAGGTGATACTAACACTGTTGGTCCAGAGAACATATTTAAAGCATTCCTTTGTTATTTAGTCTCTGTGTGTGTGTGTGTGTGTGTGTGTGTGTGTGTGTGTGTGTGTGTGTGTGTGTGTGTGTGTGTGTGTGTGTTGATTCTGGGGCTTAAACTCAGGGCCTGAATGCTGTCCTTGAGATTTTTCTTTCTTGTGCAAGGCTTAAGTCAGAGCTACATTTCTATTTTTTTTTTTGCCAATCCTAGACCTTGAACTCAGGGTCAGAGCACTGTCCTTGACCTTTCTCAAGGCCAGAGTTCTACCACTTGAGCCACAGCACCACTTCCAGCTTTTTTCTATATATGTGGTACCAAGAAATTGAACTCAGAGCTTCATGCATGCTAGGCAAGCACTCTACAACTAGGCCAAACTCCTGGCCCCTACTTCTGTTTTCTGTTTGTTGTTGGGTTTTTTTTTGGTGGTTAATTGTAGATAAGAGTCTCACACTTTCTTGCTGGGGTTGGCTTCAAACCATACTCAGGTTCCTGAGTAGCTAGGGTTATAGGCACAAGCCAATGATGTTTGGCTATTTATCCATTTTACATTAATTTACTAATCCACTTATTCATTCATTTTGGTGGTAATGGAGTTTGAATTCAGGTTCTTGTGTTTGCTAGCTAGGTACTGAACCGCGTGAGTCATGCCCCCACACTGATTTTAGTTTTTGATTAATATGCATCAATTGTCCATTTTGATGAGGTGCAGCTTGATACTTTAACACAAATGTAGAGTGTGTGCCAACCAAAGCAGGGTACTATTTCTCTCTCCTTATCTTTCCTCTATGATTGGAGCTTTTGAGCTCTTCCCTTCAGATCCACATTGTGGTTCAGGATATCAGAACTTACTTATTTGCCTACATTTCCATCTCATTTATCTACCTCTTTTCTTCCCTGTCCTTCTCCCTCACCATTCTCAGCCTTTAGTAATTACTCCTCAACGTTCAGATACACTTTTCTTTCTTTAGCTTTTTTCCCCCCATAGGCATGAGATCATTGCAGTCTTTGTCATTCTATGTCTTATTTCACTTAACATATCCCTCAGTTTCATCAATTTTGCTGCAAATGGCAGGATTTCTTTATTCTTGATGGCTGAATACCATTACAGGTATATCCCATTTTCTTTATGCTTTCATCTTTGATGGACACCTAGGATGATTCCATGTCTTAGCCACTGTGAAAAGTGCTTCAAAAGTCAGCACATCTTTGATTTGACAATTACATTTTCTTTAGTGTTATACCAGCAGTCCTGTATCATATGAAGAATTTGCTTTGAAAATTGATGCTCAGTGACAATATGGATTACAATAGAATTATCTAAATTCTTCCCCTCTAATACAGGTGATGCCAAACTACTATCTCTTGTTGCTTCCTTGTAGTAGTAGTTATTGCTTGAATTGTGAGGCTGAGTAGACCTGTTAAGAAAGGAAACCTTTCCTTCTCTCTCCTCTACCTTCCTCCAACTAGGCTGGAAGGGACACAACAGGCCTGGTGTAGATAATTTGTGTCTGGGTTGATACTTATTTAACTAAACCCTATTATTTTTACCTCTAGAAGTAGTCCTCTGTGCCAAAGGTTTAGACAGACTGAGAGTACTGGTGATTTTGTTGTCTTCCAATTGCACGCAGCCTAGATTCATTTCCTATTTCCTGTCCTGCTATGCCCTGGAAGTGATCATATTCTGAATTTTATCCCAAACTCAATTATTCTCACTGGCTGTTGCCTTTCCTACCATCCTCCAGTTCGTTGAAGTCAAGGGTAAACAACAGCAGGAAATCTGAGGTGGGAGGAAGGTGAGATGTGAGGGTATTTATTTCTCCCTTACAACCTTGATTCTATCATCTGTGGTCAGGTATCCATGGGTCCGCTTTGGGTCCAGCCTCTGTTGAGGCTCATCCATGGGTCCAGTTATTATTTCACATAATGTGTTAAGATCTCCTCACTACTGCTTGATCCCAGGTGTGCCAAGAGCCCTTGATTGTGGCACCAATCTTTAGGGGTGTGCCCTAAAGAGCACCTTGGCTTTCTATCTAATTCATGGCTGGACACAAAAGCAGGCATTTTTGACTTGTCATGGATCGCCTGATTCTACTTGCTATGGTTTGTATGTGTCCCCAGAAGCTCATGTGTTGGAAAGTTAATTCATAATGCGAAAGCATGATGAGGTGGGGTTTAGTTAAGGGGATTAGGTATCGTGGAATTTTCTACCATGGACGGATTTGGTCTTCCTTTTGTTTTTCTCTTACTCTCCCTTTCTTGTGCTTACTCACTTCCTGCAGTGGGATAAAGGCCCTTCTCCTATACTAGTTCTAGGACTTCTAATTCTTCAGAACGATCAGCCAGACTTCTGTGGTTTATAAATAACCCAGTCTCAAGTAGTTTGTTATAGCAGTACAAAGTAAACTAAAACTCCCATCCAGGAAGCACTTTGGAAAACACTTAAGGAAAATACTTTGCCCATCTTTCAAAAACAAATAAGTCAATATCACCATCTTTCCACATAGTCTCTTTCTTTTCATCTTCTCAACTCCCTTCAGGGAAAATACTGGAATAATAAGAAAGGAGATCAGGTAGTTCAATGACACGCTACGTTACCCTTCGTGGACATATTTGTAAATAATGGACATCAAAGAAGAAAGATGGGGAAATAAATGCAATGCTCAGAGGAATGAGAAGAAAATTGTTCCCGGGAATAAGATTTTCTTAAGAAGATAACCTGGTTTAATATCCATGCAAATGTTTTTCTTTTTTCAAAAGCCAAAGCACAGGCAGCAGCACAAATGAAACTACCAAAATGACCCAGCGGCCTTACTTCTGATCTGCTCTCAATGGCTAAGATTTTTTTTCTCTCTTCAGAAAAAAAAAAAAAAGTGATTCTTTTGGAATCACTTTATGCTGATCTCAAACTCTAGTTCTTCCCATCTGAACATCTCAGGCACAACTATGGCTCGCTCTGACTCTGATTGAGTCATTAATTGTGTCAGTACTAGGGCTTGAAGTAGAGTCTCTTGCTGAAGACTTGCCCTACCTCTGTTGAGCATACCTCTTCTGGCTTTTTGGTGGTTCATTAGAGATAAGTACTCACAGGTTTTCCTGCCTGGGATGGCGTGTTTTTTTTTTTTCTTAATTAAATTTTATGGATTCAGGGCCAGGAATGGGTGTGGTACTGGTAGACTGTTTGCCTTGCATGCGTGAAGCCATGGATTCAATTCCTTGGTACCACATGCCCAATAAAAGCCAGAAGTGCTGCTGTGGCTTAAGTGGTAGAATGCTAGCCTTGAGAAAGCCCAAAGATAGTGCCCAGGCTCTGAATTCAAGCCCCAGGACTGGCAAAAATATTTTTTATGAATTCATGTATTGAATAAATTAATAAATAGATATTCAATAGTATAAAAAGAAAACACAAACATTATAAGTTTTGCCAGTCCTAGGCCTTGAAACTCAGGGCCTGAGCACTGTCCTTGTGCTTTCTCAAGGCTAGCACTCTTACCACTTGAGCCAGACCATCACTTCCAGCTTTTTTTTTCTATGTATGTGGTACCAAGGAATCAAACCTGGGTCTTCGTGCATGCTAGGCAATCACTCTACCACTAGGCCAAACTCCCAGCCCCCTCTAGATTTTTTTAGAGTACATTCATATTCATTAAGAATAAAATACTGTTATTTTTCCTCAATATAAAGCTGAATTTCAACAAAGCTTCATAAAGACACACTGTTTAATAAGCAAAATTCACAGAAGATTAATTACTACAAGTTCAGATGTTTTGCTGTCTTAGAGGAGATAGAAAGTATATGAGGCAGTTTAAATTATCCTTTTATAGGACTTTCCATTTTAAGGTAACATTTAAATTTGGTACAATAAACTATATTTTAACCAAAAAACAAAACTAACTATGATCTTCAGAGCTCAGTCTCTCTGAGTAGCTAGAATTGCAAGTGTACGCCACTACAGTTGAAACAAGATTTTGAATGGCCATTTATACTGGAAGAAATATTTTCTCATTTCTTATTTCTGGTGAGCAGGGACAATGATGTCTACAGTATAACCTGGATGGCTATACCTGCCTGTTAAAGAATCACTAAATATTCCCCCAGTTCAAAAGATGTGCCAGCAAGCAGTCCCATTTAATTATTTTTAGGTGAAGTGTAGGAAGAAATATAGGACTTCCTTGTGCTAATGTTTGTATCTTTTTTTTTTGCCAGTCCTGGGCTTGAGCTCAGGGCCTGAGCACTGTCCTTGGACTTTCTCAAGGCTAGAGCTCTACCACTTGAGCCTCAGCACCACTTCTGGCTTTTTTCTATGTATGTGGTACCAAGGAATCAAATCCGGGTCTTCATGCATGTTAGGCAAGCACTTTAACCATTAGGCCAAACTCCTGGCCCTAATGTTTGTATTTTAAAGTAAACTTTAAAGCTGCTTTAGAGGCATAAATTCAATATTTAGAAAGAGGCACTTGGAAATTATTCCTCTGGGTAGCCCTAAAAATTCTTAAGACTTTGTTCTTTACTTCTTTTCTCTCGTCCTTGTCTCAGACAGCCAAACCTACAATATGGATTACATAATGGATCAAATTCAGCAAATACATATGTATAGAATTGTCATGATACGGTCATCATAGTAGGGAAGTCAGCCCCTTTGCACAAGGCAATTAGAGTCCTAAGGAGAATAAGGAGAGAATTAAAAGGAAAGGAGACATGTATTCCAGAGAAGCAAAGCCACAACCTGCCACTGGAGCAGCCTTATCCCACTAGTCCTGAGAGAAGACCCTGCTTCCTACAGAGTTAGCTAAGCAATGAGGCCAGACATTTAAACCCATAGTTCTTCTTCCTTCCTGAGTAGTTGAAGTTCTAGTCAGAAAATCCTCAAGGATTTTCCCTGGATGTTTCAAAGTTGATTCACTCACTTTCAGTTAATATTTGCTCAAGGAAAGAGAATAGGGATCTAGTTTCAATCTTCCTCCTGTGATTTCGAGTTTTCTCTGCATCATTTATTTGTTGAAGTGACCCCTCTCCAACACAGGTTTTTTACACCTTCGTCAAAAATCAGATGGCTCGTTTCTGAATCTTCTATTCCATGGATCTATGTGTCTGTTTTTATGCTAGGCAGTTTTTGTTTCTATGACTCTGTAGGATAATTAGAAGTCAAGGATTATCATACCTCCCTTACTGCTCTTTTACTCAGTATTGCTTTGTCCATTCAGAGTCTTTTATTCTACTCAATGAAGTTTAGGTTCCTTTTTTTCTATTAGAAAGGATGCTATTAGAATTTTGATGTGGATTTTATTGGATATATTGATTATTTTAAGTACTGTGGCCATTTTCATAATATTAATTCTGTCAGTCCGTGGACAAAGGAGTCCTTTCCATTTTCTAACATCTTCAATTTCTTTCTTATAATTTTTGCTATAGAGGTCTTTCACCTGTTTAGGTTTATTCCACCCCCCCAGCATGTGTAGACTTTATGATCTTTTAAGTATAAGATCATATCTTCTACAAATAGGGTTCACTTGACTTCTTCCTTTCCTATTTGTATCCCTTTCATTTTTTTCCCTGCCTTATTGCTCTAGTAATTCTAATTTTACATATTGAATAAGAATGAAAAGAGAGGACACCTATGTCTTGTTACTGACTTTAGAGGAAATGGTTTCAGATTTTTTTCTCATTTAGGACAATGTCAGTATATTGAGGCAAAGCATTAATTAAATACCCAAAGAATGAACAATCCAATTAGTAAGTAGGCAAATAAATTGAACACACAAGCCTCAAAATAAGCACAAATGGCTAAATGTTCAAAATCCTCATTTATGAAAGAAATACAAATCAGAACTACATTAGAATTTTACCTTGCCTCCATTAGAATGGCAATCCATAAGAAAACAAACAAAAAAACAAATGCTGGAGATGGTAGTGCACAGGGACCTCAATATTGTTGGTGGGACTATAAACTAATGTGACCACTATGGAAATCATAATGTGACTCCCTAAGAAATTAAATAACTACTATAAAATCTTGTATGTCAGTGTACATTTGAAATGCCTGTACACTCATATTTATAATGGCATTCTTCCCAATAGCCAAGGCATAGAATTAATCCAGATACTCATCTTACTCATAAACTGATTAATGGGTAAAGTTAATGTATATACATACATAAGTTATGAACATATATACATAGTATTTATAGATATACATTATTTTTATCCATTCATATACATAATATATATATATAGTGTGGGGGGGTGTGGGTGTGTCTGTGTCTGTGTGTCTGTGTGTGCATATTCAGCTTTATTTTAAAGAAGAACGAAATCTGCAGGAAAATGGATGGAACTAGAGATTATTGTATTGAGTTAAGTAAGCTAGACTGAAAAAGGCAAACATTGCATGATCTCTTTCATATGTAGAATCTAGAATTTAAAAATTAAAAATTTAACAAATGTGAAATATAGACTGTTCTAGGATAGGGACTGGTGGGAAAGGACAAAGGAGAGGGCACAGTGGAGGTGATTATGATTGAAGTATTTCATAAACATGTGTGGAAATAGACTAATGAGAATGGTTAAACTTTGTTTAAAAAGGGAAGAATGAGAAAGGGACACTGAAGAGCTGTTGTACAATTGACATTAACTTAAAAATCACTTTAAGCCGGGCTTGGTGGCTCACGCTTGTAATCCTAGCTACTCAGGGGGCTGCAATCTGAGGACTAAGGTTTGAAGCCAGCCCCGGCACAAAAGGACCTGAGACTCTTATCTCCAACTAACCTCTAGAAAACAGGCTTGGCTCAAGGGTAGGGCGGTGTGCTTGAGCTGAAGAGCTCAGGGACAGCACCCAGGCCAAGTTCAAGCTCCATGACCCACAAAAAAAAAATTAAAAAGAGTATGCCTGGTGTATTCGCAGAGTTGCTATTTCTACATTCACTGAGTATTGAATGCAAACTCTCCCAAGCCCTGTGGTCAGGACTGGAGATGATGCACAGGTGAAAAGCTTAAGGACTTTATGGAGAGATGCAAATGTCTTTAAAGGCTCCAGGTGCTCCAATGACAGCTTATCTAGAATACAGGGAGTAAGAAGAGGAGGCTAATTTCTCTTGGAAGTGGTCAGAATGACTTCAAAGGATTTAACCTTTGAACCAACTCATTTGATCAGAAGATGGGAGTAATTGCTGAGGGATGGATATGTAGAAAGGGATGAGGCATCAAAAGTGACATCAAGGGGCCGGGAGTTTGGCCTAGTGGTAGCGTACTTGCCAAGCATGCACAAAGGCCCAGGTTCAATTCCTCCGTACCACATACATATAAAAAAGTCGAAAGTGGTGCTAAGGCTCAAATGGTAGAGCTCTAGCCTTGAGAAAGCCCAAGGACAGTGCTCAGGCCCTGAGCTCAAGCCTAGGACTGGCAAAAAAAAAATAGTGGCATCAAATCCACCATTTACACTATCAATAAAACCCTTCTACTGTCTAGGGAATTGGTCCTTTCAGAAAAAGGAGAGTTATGGGAAAAGATGCTACAGAGATGGACCATACCTAGACCAAGGACGAGCTGTGTCTCGGGAAGGAGTTTGACTCTATTTCCTGCACGCCTACAGGGTACCTCTAAAGTGGTTTATACCTCCCGTCTTCATCCTGCCCTCCACTATCCTTCATTCCCAGGAGATGCTAAGAGGCCACTCACCTTGTGAGGGGGCAGCTGGTGCAGTCTTCCTGGGTGGGCCCCAAGCACGTGGTACACGAAGCTTCACAGCCCTGGCAGTGGCCATGCGCATCCATGTATTCTCCTGGAGAACAAATCTCATTGTTTACTTCATTTCTACACGACTAGTCCTCCTGAACTGCTAGCCTGAGAGCAGCATGACCTCTCTGGGGCTGCCTGAACACTATCATGGTAAAAGACACACAAGGCCATCAAACAGCTTCAGCGACTAGTCCTCTATCTTGAGCGTGTACTAAGAGCCCCAGAATGTTACAACCTGAAACTGCTGTGAGGCAGTGACGTGACTTTGGATTTGATCAGCATGTCTTACAGAGGATGAGGAGGAAGATGAAGAGGATGAGGATAAATAAGTTGATTCTAGCTCAGTTTTTTTTTCTTGTCTATAAAGCATTTAACCCCCCTGTACACAACTCACTTCTTTTAAAGAAAAAAATTGAAATGTAAGGCTATGTAAGATTTGTTTTTAATCTTTCCAGTGCCTTTTTTTGGTATAGTTAACACACTGCAGAATGTGTCTTTAGATAGCCTTATCCTGGTGGTCTTTTCAATAGCCACTAACCTTGCCTGGTACAGTATGGGGGTTGTAAATTGGCATGGAAATTTAAAGCAGGTTCTTTTTGGTGCACACCACAAATTAGTTATATATGGGGACAGTAGTTTTTTTTTCATCTTCAGTTGTCTGATGCAACTTCTACAGAATAATTGTTGTTCTGTTAACTGAATACCACTCTGTAATCACACAAAAAAGTTGCAGCTGTTTTGCTGACATTCTGAATGCTTCGAAGTAAATACAATTTTTTTTATTAAAAAAAAAGAATGGAACTTGCATGTTGGCTGACATTTGGCAGGTATGAGCCACATCTGATTATGGAAGAGAGAGCAGAGAACTCTTCTTTTCACAGAGTGGTTATCATTTCCAAGGAAAAACACACAGGAGACCTTGCCACAGGGGCAAATATAATCTCGCAAGTTTCTTTTGAACATTTTGGAAATGACTTCTTTGGCAAAGGTGGTGGGGGTTGACCTCACTGAGCACAATAGTTCAAGGGTGAGCCTGGCTCACTGAATCCAAACCCTCTTTCCATATCGCATCCTTCCTTCTCTGCCATTGTTTTAACAAATAGTGACCAGCTTCTTCAGTTATATCCAGAGAGCCACCATTTTTAATGGGGGTGAGGAAGAAACTTAGACATATGTTATGCTCAGGATAAAATGAATGTTCAGAATTTTGGCAGAGTCATCTCCTTCACTTGACCCCAAGCCCCACCCCCCACCCCCCCGCAATTCTGACAGCCCTGTGTGCAGCTGAGTGTTGTTGATTTGAAACACAGCTGGCCTGGTGAGGTATCCTGATCCACCCATGGCTTAATCAAGCTGTCTTACTGATGCTCTAAGATTTACTGCTGCTTCATTGTAGTTGCATTGGGAAAAGCCCAGGAAACCCAGACTTGACTGGTTGAGGAATGGAGAGAAATTCATTCCTCTATCTTTTTCTCTGCATCTCTCCTGATGTGGTATAGTCAGAAAAGGTAAGGTTTACGTTAATAAATCTTCCATTTTCTTGAAGGAAACCACAAAGACAGAAATGAAGGGATTGCTACAGCTTACCCTTACCAAGAAGAAAAGGCCTTTTGATATAGTTATTCTACTAGTTTTACGAACGGGGCAGCAAGAATATTTTTGGAGTGATAGAGACCCTATCTATTAATTGTTCTCAAGGTACGAGGTGAACCAGAATCTGATACATAACTGTCAGAATGGAATTGTGTTTCTTACTCAGGAGTAGAGTCCTGGGCTCCAAAGCCTGACTACCCACCAGGAACAAAAGAAATTAAGATATGCAGCTTGATGTCTGCTGGTCAAATGGTTAAATGTTGACTAGACTCTAGCCCCTGTGTGTCTCACCAGGCCATGTTGTCTGTGTTAACTATCTCTGCCTCATTATCCAATGATGCTTTTTCTTAAGTCACTCCAAAATACTGAATGGCTTATTACTTTAATAGTCCTAAGGCAAAAAAAGCAGGAGTTGTAATTTCAAGATGGTCTCAGCCAAATAAGCATCATGTAAACATAGACTTTTTTTCATTGTTTGGATTTTCCAGCTCCCTTATTTATTACCTATTGTCTCTCTCTCTTATTCTCATGGGAAGCACAATCTATTGGGCAGAGGGATTATCATTTCATGCACTTGGCACAATGAAGAGCGCCATAACCAGTGGATTTTCTTGATCAGCTCAATGATCATAGTTCAAGAAGTATCTAGAGGAGACCTGGTTGGAAGAAATAGACCTTGTCTTTAGGGACCAATGCAATTTGTGTTCATAGAGAAGGATGATATGTATATATCTGTCTCGTGTGTGTGTGTGTGTGTGTGTGTGTGTGTGTGTGTGTGTGCTGGTTCTGAGGCTTGAACTCAAGTCCAGGGCACTTTTCCTGAGCATTTTTGCTCAAGGTTATTGCTCTACCCACTTTAGGGGGCAACTCCACTTTTAATTTTTAGTGGTTAATTAGAGATGAGTCCCACAGACTTTCTTGCCTGAGCTGACTTCAAACTGCGATTCTTTTGCATTCAATATCTTTCAAAAAATATGCTAAGTGGGAGGGGAATGGAAGAGGGTCACAGAGACTTCAAAACCTAAAGAAAGTGTATTTTAAAGAAACCTAGGCTCAGTGAAGTAAGTTTCTTCATTCATCCATCCATTTTATGTATATTTTTGGATAACAAATACAGGGCTGGTACTGATGAGATTCAGAGACATGCAAATTTGAAAGGTGTTTAAACATAAAAGGTGTTAAGTTTCCAAAGATTCTTGAGAAGAATGATTTATAAGGAAAGAGTTATAACTCAAATACTAGCCATCTACTCCCTCAGTCTAAAGAACAAGAGAAGGAAAGATATAAGGCACATGGCTAGACCTGTGTAGACTGAGAGGTGAAGGTGACTGCTTTGACTCCACTGCAATAAAGTCCCCAAACTAGAGGCAATTCTCAATAATGATCTCTTGCTCTGTGAAATCACAAGCAGCTTAGATGATTCTGAGCATTTTTTCAACCTATATCTGCACCCAATGCCTTTCTAATTACTGATAATACTTTGCTAGGTCAGGAAAGGATTATTAGGATTAGCCGGAACTTTTCTATCTCTCCTCATTTCCCAACATTTTGACTTCCATAACCAGTGGATTTTCTTGATCAGCTCAATGGTCATGGTTGTAGAAGGATCCACATGAATGTGACTTAGATTTCAAATATGTCCTCCAAACATAACCCCTCATACCTGTATGATTCTCCATTACTGCAGGTGCCTTCTATAATTTATAACTCACCCTGGCATTCCCCACTGAAGCCAGGTCAGACCATCTCACAACATAAGTTCCACCCCTTCTTGCTGGGAGGGGGGAACCCCTCTTAATTTGCTGATAAGGTATCTGAGTTCCCTCAGCTCCTTTTTCTCAATGTCAAAATAACTTCTTATCTTCTTAACTGTTTTCCTACCTCTGAGAATGGTAAATCTCTCTCCACTCCATTGTCAACTTTCCATTTAAAGGAATTCATCTTCTGCCCAACAGTGTTTTGTCCTCAATCTCTTCTTTACATCTCCCATTGTCTTCTACCCCATCACATTTTTCTTCTAACCTAACACCTTTCTCAGCTCTTCCTTTTCCTGATAAGTGAGTCTCCAAACTTGTTTTCTCCCTCCCCCCTCTCCCTTTCCTCTTCTCCCCTACACGCCAGCCACTTGGAAGCAATATGGAGAACACTTCATGACCTTGAAGCTTATGTAAGAGAGTCAGGAAATGACAACTAACTGGTTCATCTCTCTCCAGTCTGCATGCTTCTTCACTTTGCAGCAACTTCTGGCTTTGCAACTGATGACAATTGAGGGACCTGCCCTAATTCTCATATTTATATAGAAGTCCAATTAGTTACATAAACAACTGCCCATAGCCCTTACAGCACAAGTTTTCCACTGCACATTTGCAATTAAGGAAGTGAGATTCCAAGGACACAAGGAAGTTGGATAATTTTTTTCTGGTTGTTGGAACAGCAAATTCTTGTCATCTGTCTTCATTGCACAATGAAGTTGAATGTTTATGACAGGCGTGATATACAAAATTCTCAGAAAATGTCAATTTTAGCAGAGACTTCAGGAGCCAGTATTCTGTTCTCTACCTTATTCTCAAAGCTCTACTTTCTGGAATCTCTGTCCATTCTTATCATGTCTAAATTTTCCTTCTATGTGATAAAATTGTTTTCCCATTTCCATTTGTTTCCTTTTTCCTCCTATTCTATCATGGCCATAGGACACTAAAAAAATGGGGTCATATGAGGAGGGATGATGCCTTGAAGGTAAAGTCCTGGCTTAAGGATTCATGCTAGCTAGCAAATTTAGAAATGTACAAGTAGGCTGGAACTAGTGCTTCATGCTTAGAAACCTTAGTAATTAGGAAGTTGAGATCTGAGGATTACAAATTAAGCCAGCTCTGAAAGAAAAGCCTATGGGACTCGTATCTCTAATTAACTAGAAAAAAGCTGGAAGTAGAGGTGTAGCTCAAGTGGTAGAGTGCTAGCATTAAGTAGAAATGCCAAGAGACAGTGTGAGGCCCTGAGTTCAAGCCCCAACACTGGGATACACACACACACACACACACACACACACACACACACACACACACATTCAACTAAATAGCAATCTCTGTTTCTTTTTTTAAATCAATTTCTTGATAACACAACAGGAAACTATCAACAAGTCTGGGCTATAAGAAATTCTTAGGAAGCCATCCAGGATAGATGAACATATATTACAGCAAGAATTACTGTTAGATAGTTAGTTATAAAACGTGATGGAGACAATTATTTTTAGGTTTTTACATGGTAATTTCAGCAAAAGAAATACTGTTCTACCTTTGATATATAATACTATTTTATGATACTTCATACCAATATAAAATGTATGCAAATGAATATCTACCTCAATAAATTAATAAACCCTTAAATAGAAAAGAATTGAGTGGAATTTACAATAACTTTTGGACCAGTTGACTAGAGTGACAGGATAGAAAGAATCATTGAGCATCCAACTGCTTGGGTTTTGATCTGGTTATCTACTGAGCCACCTTGAGTGGTAAATTATTTCTAGAGCTCTGTGTGAAGCCTATTTGTGTACCTTATCACACAAGTGCCAGGAATCATAGTGAAACTTTTTTGAATAATTCCATTATCACAAGTGCTAATTAAATAATGCTATCTGTTTTCAAGGAGGCAAATAAGCAGTTTCCAACTTAAGATGCCACTATGTGAAAACAATTTCATAGGAAAAATACACCATACATTTATTACTTTCCATCAGCTACAATAAATGCTCAGCAACACTTTCAACTAATTATATGCTAATGAAAAAGTCCATTTTTAAAGCCTCATTAAACTGATGTTCTATAGCAAAGGCTGAAAATATGAGGCCATCAATGAGCCTGCAACACCTTTAAAGCCTCTGAGATCATTTCAGCCTTAAAGAGGAAGGAAATTCCAATACCTGAAACTGCAGGTATCACTTTCAAAGACAATCAGTAAAATAAAATAAACCAGCCACAAAAGGTCTTTCATGAGGTTAGTATAAGTCCTAAGACAAATGGAACAGTAGTTTTCTAGAGATGAGGGGAAACCCTAATGGTGGACGTTGTTCTATGGTGCCAGCGTTTTAGTTGGGAAGATGGAATGTTCTAGAGGTAGATGGTGAGGATCGTTACATAGCACTTGGAATGTGCTTAAGCCATGAAACTGAACTAAAAATAATGAAAGCACTAAATTTTGATATAGCTATATCCACAATTTTTAAAAGTCCACTCACTGAACTGGTTCCTTAATACTTCCATTTATTTTTCTGTGAGTCTGATGTCTTATGGTGGTACTAGGGTTTGAAATCTGGGTCTTGTCCTTGCTAGGCAGATGTATACCACTGGAGCCATACTTTCTCCAAACCTTGGGCAGGTTCCAAGTTCTTAATATTAACCAGAAAAATTCATGATATCTGTATTTTTGTGGTGGATAGCAGGACATTAATCATTGAGGAGTGCCAGGCTTGAGGGCTCTTTTGTGACCATTGGGAAATGCATACATGGATGAAACTTGCTTGTAAGAAAGACATGTGGCAAACAGAAACAATGTGTTTCTATCTCTCGGCATCCACTGTAGAGTGAATGCAAGGCAGCTGTGAGGCTGGTAGCTTCGAGGAGCCTAGACACCAAGGTTGCTTTATTTCAATTCTTACAATGGAAAGAGAATTTCCCATGTGTGCTTTTCTGATGCACAAGAACTCCTCTCCAGAGAGGAGTGCCTGATTGTTCAGTCCTCAGGCACATTACTTGGATCCCTGTGGTTTGGGCAGATACTTGGTGTGTTCCTCTGATACGCTCAGGGTTGGCATTCCTACAAAAAGCATGGGTCATAAATTTTGAGTCCAATACATGTGTAAATATTTAGTTTCCTTCAGCGTTTATGATGTTGGAAGAGCAGATTTGAGAGTGGTGCATTTTCATAGTTTAGACTATTGTTTGGGTGGTAACCACAGCAAGCCAGTCTTGGCCAACACACCTGAGGTGTATCTAGATCACACAAACTCTTATTCATCAACATTTGCCACAGTGTACATGCTGTACGGCTTGATATTTAATCCAGACAACTTCTTTTGTGAGTGAGAATCTGGGACTCAGAGATAAAAAAAAAATTAGGTGGGCAAGTGACAGAGTTGAGCTGTGACCTGGGCAAGCTCTTTCCACAATATGTCCCTGCTATGGATTCAATTCCCCTTTCAGGGTTCTAAGAAGCATTGTTGTTTATAGAAAGCTAGAACTGAATTCATAACTCACATAAACAATGTGGTGAAGTTATAGTATCAGAAAGGAGTTCATTGTGAAATAAATGGACTTTGAGCTGACTGATTGCACAAGTCTCATTTATTCAGTGATTGACAATACACTACAAATTTACTTTCTCTGATAAAATGGTCACCATTTATGAAAGGGTTATCTTATGTATCAGATAAACTGAGTTTTACAAGAAGTTTGTTCCATTCATTAGATACATATCTAAGTGGAACGCCAAGTGTGTGTGTGTGTGTGTGTGTGTGTGTGTGTGTGTGTGTGTGAATACTAGAGTCTGAAATCAGGACCTCATGTTTTTGCTTAGCTTTTAAATATAGCTAATTCCTCTTGAGTCAGGCCTCCAGTCCAGAACTTTGCTTGTTAATTGGTGACTGGTCTCAAGGACTTTTCTGCCCAGGCTGTCTTCAAATCATGAACCTCAGATCTTAGCCTTTTGAGTAGCTAGAATTACAGGTATGATCCACTGGCATTTAGATAGTATTTTTAAGTAATAAAATAAATTTTAATTAATAAAATAATAAAATAACTTTGGACAGGAGTTTTCTATAGAGTTCACTATCTAAAATGAAATATATTGGTGCCTCAAGAAACTTAGAGCTACAATTATAGTAATGCTTCTCTAGTCTCCAACTTAGATGAAAATCTATTGTAAAAAACAGTTCTTGTGGGCTGGGAGTTTAGCCTAGTGGTAGAGTGCTTGCCTAGCTTGCACGAAGACCTGGGTTCGATTCCTTGGTACCACATACGTAGAAAAAAAGCCAGAAATGGTGCTGTGGCTTAAGTGGTAGAGCTCTAGCCTTGAGAAAGCCCAAGGACAGTCCCTAGGCCCTGAGTTCAAAGCCCAGGACTGGCAAAAAAGAGTTCTTGAATATTTTTCTCTTGATTAAGGAGATTTGGCATTGCCTGGGTACTAGTGAAAAATCACTGTAAATCCAGCATGAAGATGAATGTAAAAGGCCCAGAAACATAAATACTGTAAAATCTTTCTTACATGAACAATCTAAAAACATGTATCTCAGGGAGGCAGAGTAGAATGTTGATTCCCAGGGGCTAAGATTCGAAGGACTTGGGCTGTTTGTCAAAGGATACAAAAATCTCAGCAGATTCTATTCTACCACTTGGTGACTCTAGTTTATAGGAATGCATTATATACTTGAAAATCATTAAGAGAGTAGATTTCAGGTATTTTCATCACAAAAAAACTGCGAGGTAGTGCACATGCTAATTCAGTTCAGTTTAACCCCACACAGCAAATACGTAAAACAGCATGCTGTACACTCTAAGTATATACTATTTGTACTTGACAAGTAATAACAAAGTGGTTCTGAAGAGTTGATTGCAAGATTAGACTCAGTGAGGTTAAAAGGCATCAGTGTAATTATTATCTGAAAGTGACTAACATAAACTTACAAACCATGTTATAGAACTTGTGAGTGAAAATGTGGATGGAAATATTCATGAGCCTCTATATATGTATGTATGTGTGTTTGTATGTGTGCTGATCCTGGGGCTTGATCTCTTGACCTGGATGTTATTCCTTAGCTTTTTCTTTCGTTGTTGTTGATCGTGGGGCTTGAACTCTGGGCCTCAGTGCTGTCCCTGAGCTCTTCAGCTCAAGGCCACCACCCTAATCCCTGGAGCCACAGCACAATTTCTGGTTTTCTAGTGGTTAGCTGGAGGTGTCAAGGTGGCTCCTTAAGTGGTAGAGCACTAGCCTTGAGCACAGATTGGCTCAGGGAAAAAGCCCAGGCCCTGAGTTTGAGACTCAGGGCCAGGAAAAAACATATTGTAAAAGTGAGGGATTACAGTTACATAAGTCAAGTAATGAGTTAATTACTTTTTCAACAGTGTCATCCCTCCCTCATTTTCTCTGTTTTTCCCTTCTGACCCCTTCCCCCCCCACAAGCTATACAGTTTATTTCCAACATAGTGTTCACTAAGTGTCACTGCTGAAATACTTGCAGCTTTCTGGTGGTTAATTGGCAGAGTTCCATGAACTCTTCGGGAGCAGGCTTTAAACCGAATCCTCATATCTGACAGCCTCCTAAGTAACTAGGATTACAGGTGTGAGCCACTGGTCCCCAGGATTTGGAAATGGTCTTGTAGGCTGGGTGTCTGGCAATGGAAGCTCATTTATTGCCCATCTCAGTTGGGAAAATTTCTCAGCAGTTTTGGAAGTGAGCTGCTGCTGCTTCTTCTTCTTCTTCTTCTTCTTCTTCTTCTTCTTCTTCTTCTTCTTCTTCTTCTTCTTCTTCTCTCCTCCTCCTCCTCCTCCTCCTCCTCCTCCTCCTCCTCCTCCTCCTCCTCCTCCTCCTCCTTCTTCTTCCTAGGTCATGGGGCTAGAACTCGGCTTGGATGCTGTCTCTGAGCTCTTCAGCTCAAGGCTACCGGCCTGTCCTCAAGCTAAGCCCCACTTCCCGTTTTCTATAGGTTAATTGGAGATAAGAGTCTCAGGTCCTTTTGTGCTGAGGCTGGCTTTGAACCTTGATCCTCAGATCTCAGCCTCCTGAGTAGTTAGGATTACAGGCATGAGCCACCACTCCCAGTGCAAGTGAGCTTCTTTTTGTACTCCTGTAACCGAGCTTAGCATTTTTCACAGGCTTTGCTAGAGCACTCAATGTCCAGGTTCCAGTTTCTGAGTGAAGAAAGTGTCTTCCCTGTTTTGTGGCTGCAGAAACAGAACTGGATGCGCTGACAGTGAGGGGATATCTGGGTTTTAATGCACAGTGATAGACATAAGGGCTGTGATTGTGAGAGGATAGCTCATTTACCTTTCAGAAAGCATCTCTGACTATACAACTTGGTTACCCCTGAGAGACACTCCCTGAGGAAGTGAATGCCTGGAGATGGGACTGAGGTCCAGAAGGCTGGGGACTGTCACTGACAGATGCAAGCTGGCACAGGCCAGATGGATTGTGGGAATCATGCGTAACTCCATATGGGAGCCCAGAGCTGTCAGGCCCTCACATGGATGCCACTTAGTTCTCTTTGAAGTGATGGAGATTGCAGGTGACAGTGATCAAGAGCATGAGCACGGAGCCTTCCTGACAATGCTGAATCAGACAAGGAGACTAGCGTGAAGGTGGTCAAAACCTCAAGTATTTCCTATGAGGCCTAAGTAGACAAAGTGTCTCCAGGAGACCCGAATCCCCAGGGACACCGGTGAGCCTGTGACCATCCCTTTTCATTTCTATAGTAACTCTGAGCACTTCTCTACAAGCTGCTATAACTTCTCTTAAGCCCTTCCAAAGTAGAGTTGCAGCCACCTTCTCCCTTGTACTCTGTCCCATCGGAAAAAAGGTCCTCAAATCATCACTATTTCTTTCTTCCTATCACTAGACAGTGCTGTTGTTGTTGTTGTTTTCCTCCTCTGCATTTCCTCATGCCCCTGCGTCATGGCGGAATCGCTGAGTCGAAGACGTGAAGACCGTGGAAAGAGGAGGCTTTCCATTCAACTCCTAGGGCTCTAACTGTACTGTAGCTTGTCCCACTTCTGGTAATTGACAATTTAGCCTTTAATTAGGTCACCATTGCCACGTCTGTTCACAGGAGTCGATATTGCCTCTTAAGAGATCTGCTAGTTTAGTGCCAGGTCTGTGTGGAGCGTGGCATCCAGAATGCTCTGGTTGGTCTCTTGATAAGCAAAGCAAACTGTTTCACATTTGTCAGTCCACTCTCTTCGGGGGCTGGGGGTGGGGAGTGATCAATTGGTCCTGTGTGTAAATAATGAAGGAAACCAGGATTGACTGCTCTGTGCCTGTTACGTGTCTGCTTACTAGGAAGCACGAGGTTGGATAAAGGCACAAGATTTGGAGTCATCTGACGTATAGATTTTGGAATCTCTTCTTCAGCTGTCTGAAATGAATCAAACATCCCTCTTGTGTAAACTGTGGCTAATCATGTCTCTCCTCTCTTTTTCTTATAGGATATGGTAGAGGCCAAGTAAGAAAACAGATCTGAGCACCTCACACAGTGCCTGGCACAGTATGATAACTATCAGGCACCTGATGTTGTAGCATTATATTTTTGATAGTAATGTAGGATGGATGGATGCCATTGGCTTCATTTGTCCAAATAAGGAATCGAAACATTAGAATGTTAACTAGGAACATCATTCAAAACCAGGATAGACCTCACTCTTAACTTTGCTTTTCTTACCATTCTCACAAGAATTTGAAAAATAGGTTGGCTTTATTACAATGAAGCAACTAAAATGAATGACTCTGGGAATTAAGAACAAGGTCCTCAAAGCAATTGAGTTGCAAGGTGCAACTTATCCATTCCTCCCTTCATCCTTTTCTTCGTACCTCCCTCCCTCCTTTCTTTACTTCCCCTCTCTTTCTTTTCCCTCCCTCCCTTCCTCCCTTCTTTCCTTCCTTCCTTCCTTCCTTCCTTTCTTCCTTCCTTCCTTCCTTCCTTCCTTCCTTCCTTCCTTCCTTCCTTCCTTCTGTCCCTCCTTCCTTCCTTCCTTCCTTCCTTCCTTCCTTCCTTCCTTCCTTTCTTCCTTCCTTCTTTTCTTCTCAGCCAACCACCCTTTGAAGACAGTCTCTCTGACCAGAAGGCACCTTCTGCCTTCCAGAGCCATGGTCTCTGTGCTTGTTAGGCTACTGAGATCAGTCCACAGGAACAATGCATGCCCATTAGAGGGGCTTCCTTCCAGCAAATCGTGCTCAGTACGTGGGACTCTCGGGTCCTGTGGTAGTGTGATCATTGTTCTTAGACCCTTGCTTCTCTGAGTGTAGAGATATGCAATCTGCAGGTGTCAGGACAAATTACACACTTCTTTCTCTACCTTTTCTCAGTGGGGGTGGAAAACATTAACAAGGGAACACAGAAGAGAGGTCAGTGCTCTGTGTGTGTGTGTGTGTGTGTGTGTGTGTGTGTGTGTGTGTGCCTGTGCATGTATGTTATAAGGAAGATCTCAGAATCACTGGGTGTCAAAGAGAGACTAAGGTGTTTCTCTGACTGCTAACATTTTCCCATGTGGTGTGCATTTTTTCAAAACTTTAAAATGTCCAGGGCCTGTTCTTGGGGATTAGACCCTCCTGTGGTCCCACTATACAGAGAATGCCGGGTTCCCATGTTCAAGACTCCTCTCATTTTTACAGTATGTTCAAACAATTACCAGTTGTCCTCTCTACTCAGAGAGCAATGACTTTGCCTGAGAGGCAGAAGAGAGGTTGAAGTACGTGTGTTCCATGTGAACTGTATTGCTGCCATGGCCAGCTGTGTGATTTTTGGATAGCTGTATAACCTCTCTGTACCTCACTCACCTCACTTGTAAGGTGGAAATAGTCACAGCTACACTGTAAAAATTTCAGAGGACTTGTGTTAGCTATCAGTTGAAATGTGCTTTGGAAGATTCTATCTATCACTCTAAGGGTTTAATAATATTAGTCATTGCTTTTCCAATGAGTACGGCCAGATGTCTGGATAAGCAACAGAAGAGGGAAAAGACCTTTAGAAGCTCTCAAAACTCAGCTCCCGTATTACTGTGTCTTTAAACAATTCACCTTTCTTCAACTTTGTAAATTAAGATCAATTACCTTAAATTTGATTTGTCCTTATTTATTTCCTTGACTGATGTCAGGTAATGCTCTTTATATACTATCATTGATGGAGAAGTGAATGTGTAAATGTACATGAACTATCTTGGAAAAACATTCCCTTTCTCTACAACTGATTAAGGACCACTTGCAAAAATGAACCCCAATTTTATTAACCATTTTGTTATCTTTAAAAAAAAACCTCAACAGGCATGTTGTTCATTAGCAGTAAAGCTCTGGGTAAGGAAGTGATAGCTCTTCTACCTTCTCATCTTTTCCAAACTGTGTAATTCTGGAACAATTAATGTTGGGTAACTTGGGTATCCCAAGTTAATACTTGATAGAAATGCAGTTCAGCTAATCTGTGATGCCACTGGTATCCTCTTGTGGTCTTGTAGGGAATCACATACATAGAAAAAAGCCAGAAATGGTGCTGTGGCTCAAGTGGCAGATTTACTAGCTTTGAGGAAAAAAGCCCAAGGACAGTGCTCAGGCCCTGCGTTCAAGCCCCAGGACTGCCAGAAAAAAATAAAAGAAAAAGTCTTGGCTTTGATCTTCATTCAGTTCTTAACCTAGTGGTCAGGAATTGGTTATGAGCTATTTTGTCCAAGCTCAGTATAAACTCAAGGAATTCATTTTTAGATAGTATCATAAGAGAATTCTTAATGAATCAAAATGTTTGAGGGCATTGTGGCTTAGAGTGGTCTTCCTCTCTGATCTTTTCCATTAATGCCTTAATATCTCCTTTAGAGATGCTACATGCATCAGTCCATGCCATCTACACTACAGAGAATTTTTTCTTTCAGTAAATATGTAGCCTCTGCATTCCTCATCAGATAGACCTCAGAACCTGCTTTCCCAGCCCAGTCATGCAGACCAGTCTTGCAGAGACATAGAAAAGAATATTGAAACAAAACCTCTGACTTTATCAGCAAAAGGCAAAATGGCTAAGAAAAAAAAAAACATCTCTTGGACAATTTAGTTGCGTTTATTGAAAAGCTAGAAGGTAGGCAAGTCAACATTTGAGGAGCATGTAAACTTTTCTCTCTCGACTCTCACCCCCATTCTTTGCATCATCACATTTATAGGCTCTTGGCACGTCTCCTGAGGTCACTGTACCTTTCTGAACTATTGACACTGCAGATCCTGGGAGGAAAGTAGTCTGGGTCCAATTTTAAGGGTCCTGGGACCCTCAGGGCACAGCCCATAACTTGAGCTGTAGCTACCAGGCCGCACGGGAAGGCTTAGCATCCTGGGCTGAGGAAGTCTGTTTCTCCCTGAACATTTGGTTTTGTGATTCCCTCTCTCAAGTGTAAATGGGGAATCAGGCCCGGCTCCTCTGGCTCAGACTCCCAAACCCCCTCTGGCTGATGTCTGACCTGCTCTGATTCCTTGTTGCTTTCAAGGCTGCTTTTGATAGTCATCTTAACCAGATTTTACATGGTGTGATGTGTCTGGGACTCCAGCTCTCCTGGAGAGAGTCGATTCTTTGCTCTGCTGGTCAGCATTGGCCAAAATGTTGCAGGGACATGTTGTAGAAAAGACGCCTGTGGGCCAGGGGCAGTTGAAAGGTCTCTGGCTTGTGCAACTGTCTGGTGTAATTTATGTTGTAATCTCCTAAGGATGTGTTTGTAAGAGGCTAACATTTTCTATGAAATATAAACGAATGGCTTCCTACGGTAGCATGAATGGAAAGCTCCAAACAAGCAAAAGGAGGAGAGACAGATGTAGTTGTGTTGTTTGAGGATTATAAGTGTAGATAAAGGAGACTTTTCCCAGAAAATGTTTCTCTTCCAGCCCCCCTCACCCCACATTTAATTCTCAGGGACAGCTTATAGAGATGCGCACTGTTTTCATTTTATAACTAAGAAAACTGAGATTCAGGAAATTAAAGCAATCTGTCCATGATCATAGAATTAGTGTAAGAAAATTAGCACTTTTAAAAAAGTAATTGCCATGTACCCATGTGCTAGGAATTGAGCTTATGGCCCTAATATATTTACTCACTTGATTATAATAACACTCACTTGGTTAATAATCTTGTTGGAGACAGATGAGATAGGCATACCTACAATTATAAAACTTTGGTGGAGTGAGGCAGAAGGATGGAAAATTTGATGCCAGCTTGTATAGCAAGCTGTATAGCAAGATAATATCTCAAGAAAATAAAACAAGTACATAAAAAGTAATAACCCTGCTGGATTTTTTTCTAGGTCTTTCCATTTCCTTACAAATAAGGCGATGTCATTCTTTCTGACAGCAGCATAGAATTCCATTGTGTATAAATACCACATCTTGTTGATCCACTCATCAACTGACGAACATTTGGGTTGGTTCCATATCTTTGCTATGGTAAATAGTGCTGCAATGAACATTGTTGTGCTAGTGGATTTAGTGTGTCCTTGTTTCTGGATGGTTGGGTAAATGCCAAGTAGTGGAATTGCTGGGTCATAGGGAAGTTCTATGTTTAGTCTTTTGAGGAACTGCCATACTGCTTTCCATAGTGGTTGAAGGAGTTTGCACTCCCACCAACAGTGTAGTAGTGATCCCTCCTGGCCACATCCCCTCCAGCATCTGTTGTTATTAGTTTTCTTGATCCTGGCCATTCTAACTGGAGTGAGGTGGAATTTCAGAGTTGTTTTGATTTGCATTTCTTTTATGACCAGAAATGTTGAGCATTTCTTCATGTGTCTATAGGCCATTTTTATTTCTTCTTCAGAGAAGACTCTCTTTAAGTCTTTGGCCCATCTTTTAATGGGATGGTTGTTGCTTTGTAGATTAGTTTTGGAGTGATTCAATTTTTGGAGCTGTTGGTATATTTTAGATATGAGGCCCAGACTCAAAGGAACATAAGCTCAATGGTTTCACTCATTTGTCATAATCAGTAGAAACCTTGGGCTCTCCTAGCAGAGATTTACAATAGAACAAAATCTAGACACATAAGGCCATATAATATGAAGCTAAATGTAAGGACCTCCAGGATAGAGAAACAAAAGCTATATAATGAGTGATTGTTGTCCTTAATGTATTATGTTATCTGTCATCTCTTTTGCTGCCCCTTGGTTATCTCATATTGTTAAAATATTTCACCTTGTTATCTGATATATTCTATATATGCTTAATTGGTTAATTGAAATTTGATAGGGAAGGGAGGAAATCAAATGAGCGGGGTGGGGGGAGGGAGAGTGGGAGGGAAATGACGACTATGTCATGAGAAAGTGTATCAATGTGAAGTAATGCACCTTCTATCTGGTGAATATAATGTAACCCTTCTATTAATCACAATAAAAAGTATATGAAAAAAGTAATAACCCTGCTGGAGTTTCCTTCCTTTCTTCCTTCCTTCCTTCCTTCCTTCCTTCTTCCCTCCCTCCCTCCCCCTCCCTCACTTCTTCCTTCCCTCCTCTTTCTTTCTTTCTTTCTTTCTTTCTTTCTTTCTTTCTTTCTTTCTTTCTTTCTTTCTTTCTTTCTTTCTTTCTTTCTTTCCAGTTTTCTTTTGAGGGAGTTGAAGCCTTGAGATGGTTAAGTGGCCTATTACACTATTACAGCCATCCAGCTGTTGACAGCTGGGCTTTAAATCAAAGAGATCAGTTTCTTAAATTGTCTTTTCTGAACTAGGGTTTCACTGCATGCCTGTGTTCAGAAAATGGCAGAGATAGCATTTTATTTTCAGATGCTCTCCTCTTTCAATATACCAGCAATTCAAATAATTAGTGAGATTAGAATGTGCACACGTGTTTGTGTGCATGAAAATGCAAGTGAACACAGGGATAGAGAAAAATACAAAAATTTAGACTAGTTATGCAACTTATAATTATTTGCATTGCCTATCATTTTCTGGCTATGTTTTGGAAAGAAGGCTCAGTGTCTACTCTTCGTGGGACAGACAGGATCAGCTCATCACCAACATCAAGAACATAAGGCAATGAGCAATCAAGGGCTCATAATAAAAGACTTGCCCAGAGCAGCTGGTTCTGTTTTTACTCCTCTCTGAGGACAGGACCAGAACTTGTTTGTCTTGGGATTCCCATGGCCTCATTGCCTGAGTGGAAGATTATTCCTAGGTTATTTTGTGTTCTTTCGGAGGAATCCATTAACATTATTTATTTGTCAGACAGAAATAAGGTTGGCTTGGGTCTGAAAATATGAGTTATGTTTAGAAGGTCAAGAAAGAAAATGGAAAATATTTCAGGAGAGGAGAACAAGGGAAACAGAAAACTGAAGGCTAGAATGTCCATGTGTCTCTAGAGGCAAGCAAACGTTTGGATGGATGACTGGAGCAGAAACTGAGCTTGGGGGCTGGAAAATGTGTATGGATAGAGGATATAAATAGGTAATAGAGTATCAACTGAGGTGATGGCTGGCCAAAGAGAGCCATTCACAACTTAGGAAGAGGTAAAAATCCATGATGTACATAATTTTATGGAAGATCTCCGAGGAACAGTAGAAGGACTAGAGGTGGAAATTTAGGAAGTTATGATAATAGTAAACCACACCTGAGGTAACAAAGCTATTACAACCAAAATAGCAAGAGCAGAAAGGTCCCCAGAAACTAAAGTCAGAAGCAGGGCACTGACAGTGCATGCCTGTAATCTGATCTACTCAGAAGTCTAAGATCTGAAAGATCAAGATTTGAAGCCAGTCCAGGCAGGAAATTATGAGACTCTATCTCTAATTAACCAGCAAAAATGCCAGGGCAAAGGCATGGATCAAGTGGTAGAGCTTCAACTATGAGCAAGAAAGCTGAGAGAGAAAATGAGACTTTGAGCTCAAGCCCTGGTGATAACATCTCATGAAGAAATGGGCCATATAGCCAATATACTTTAACTGTTCCTATCTCTTCTTCCTGAGAAATTTGCTAAATTTCCTTAATGGAATAGGAGCCTGAATTCCCTTATAATTACTTTTTCAGTCCAGTGATTATGCCGTGTCTGAATGAATCCTGCAGGAAGAAAAACTCTATCTCTACTTCTGTTTTTTTTTTTTTTTTTTTTTATAAAATACTGACCATCAGAGATATCTTGGTGGTAGGTTAGAACTGGACTTCTGGGAAACCTCATACATTGGGTATTTCAAAAGAAGAAACAGATACCTTGCTCAGAGGAAGAAACATCTATGTATATGTGGGAACAATCTCCTCTCAGGTTCTTGATATCAAAAAAGGCCTCATCACCAGCTCAGGATTCATGGAGTTATGGATTATAGACTGAATGATCAAAATACTGAGAATCAAAATAAATACTTCCTCACTAAAGAAGCCATTGTTCTCAGGTATTTGGACTAATTTTGTGAAGAGGTAACTAATATACTATTTAACTTCTCAAGTCCTAGTATATATAAGGTAGGATAATTATAGTCTGCTATTCAGCTTTCATCACTGTGACAAAATGCTTGAGAAACATCTTAGAGGGAGGAAAGTTTATCATTTTCTCAGAGGTTTCAGTACATGACCATTTGTCCCTGTTGGGACCTGTAGTGGCATCATACATAATGCAGAGTATAAGACAGATGGTGTCTATTCACCTTATAGTGGTCAGGAAGAAAAAGAAAAGAGAAACAGAAAGTGATCAGGGTGAATTTTCCTTTGACCCCAGTGACCTTTGTACCAAGATCTACTTCAATAGTGCTACAGATTGTAGACCAATCCTTGAATGCACAGTCATCATCATTCAGAGTATAGCAAAGCATAGTCATACTTCAGAAAGTTGCTGTAATAACTACATTTGATAGAGAATAAGCACTCAGTACAGAATGTGTCTTATAAATAATAAAAGGGAAAGGAGCATGATTGATCATTTTAGGTAAATATAACAGCTTGCATCCAGGAGATGAGCAGAGAAAGAGAAGTCAAATCCATGGACTTAGTAAACAAAATGATGGTATCATTGTTACAATCTGAAAGTGTTAGGGGAGGGGTTTGGAATAATCTGGCCGATATTTTGAAACAGTGCAACTCCTGCATTGGTCTGCTGGTTTACCCGTATGCCACAGGCAGTGTTTTGACAGTGGCTTCTTTGGGAGCATGCTCTATGCTGGGGTGGCTGTGCTCTGTCTCTGACATGCATGAAACAAGATCTGATGGGGTAAAATATAATGCAGGCGTTCAGAGCCCATTCTGCCTAGAGCCATGCCATAAACAATTGGGAGCTCAAATCACTGCAGCCAGATCGAGTGTCATGTTTAAATGCCAAGATGGTGAAAGAAATGTCATCACCTACGCATTCCTAGGGAAAGGCCGGCCTGTCCTTGGCTAGAACAATGCTTTGGCAGAAAAGACATGCATCTGTAGACACTCAGTGGAAAAACCATGTAGAAGGAAGGTAAATTGTTACAAGGGCTGTTATCACCATGGTTTCAGCTGCTTGGATTTTGTGACTATTCTAAACGGTGGTCCCAAGGGTACATGCTTTACAATCAGCCAATTCCTAGGGGAAAAATAACCCAGCACCTGCAGGTTAAAGGCCCAGAGTATTTCTACTGATGTGGTTAAGTACTTTGTATGGTTAAAAAAAAAAACAAACCATAAGTTTGGTCAGGAGGGTCAATGAGCTTTGCAAATTTCTAAAGAAAATGTCAGATAAGTGGATCACTGCTTATAGGATTCTATACTTTAGAGATGAAGAAGCTGGTAATTTGAGTTTAGACAACTTGCTCTGAGCCACACAATTTATCTTGCTCACTGTCTGTATCCAACTGTGCTGAGGAGAGTAAAATAATCATTTTGGAAATTCATAGAGAGAAATCTAATCCAAGAAATACCCAGAGGTGATAAAAGCCATGTCACTTCTAGATTGTCAAAGGACTTTTACTAGGGAGATATTGACATGCAACTAACTCAGCCCATATGGGCAACAGCTAGTCATTTATACTGGAATTACTTCTGCTTCCATGGCCTCAAGCATCTTCTATAAATTGGTGGTTTCTAATCATCTCTGCTAAGTTTAGATCTTTTCTCCACTGATCCTGAATTCATGCCCCAATGGATTCTGCACTTAGATATTTGAAAGGCAATTCAACTCACCATTTTTTCGTAGAGATTCCCTTTTTCTTATCTTCTGTTTCTTTTTAGTTTTGTCTGTCCTTGGGCTTGAACTCTGGATGTGGGAGCTATCCTTCAGCCTCTTTGTGTTCAAGGCTAGCATTCTACAACTTTGAGCCACAGCACCATTTTTCACCTTTTCCTGGTTAGTTTGTTGGAGCTAAGGATCTCACAGACTTTCCTGCCCTGGTTAGCTTCCAACTGTGGTCCTCAGAGCTCAGTCTCCTGAGTAGCTAGAACTACAGACATGAGCCACTGTGCCTGACTCAAGTAGAGTTATTTTAATCTGAGACTTACATTCTCTCTTGTATCTTCTATCTAGGTGACTACAACCATCATCCAGTCAGGGTCAGACAGCATAGGAAAGTCATCTTCCATCCTCTCTTCAAACATGAGATTTCTCCAGATTTATGAGAATTCTCTCTCTATTCATCCTTATCTCTAGAGCCATTTTGAGACTTCCAGCTCAGTCATTCCTTATCTAATATGATGGAGCCATTGTTTGCCACTTCCAACACCTCCTACTCACCCCATTCTGCCTCTCATTCTGCAGCCAGAATGGTATTCAGTTCAAATTCTACCAGCCCTAAAATTGAGTGCTTCTCCCTCCATATTGGCCATTCTAAGGAATGGCCTATAACAGTCTTCAAATTTCGGCCCTTGCTTCAATTTCTAGGTATACTCCCCGCCCCCCCCCCCACACATTGCTCTTTTTACAAACTGCAGCAAATGCTTGGTGCCCAGTGCCCATGCATTAGCCTGACCACAATGCTATGTAGAAATCAACTCCAAGGTATAGCATCTGCTGGCAGTTGCTGAGACTTTCTCTAGGGCCTCAGCAGTCATCCTTCATGCACAAGTAGCAGGCCAAGGACTGATGCAGTTGGTGTTCCTGAACTGTACGCAATCATGAGGATTTAGTTTGCATACTTCAGCACCATTGTCAACTAGAGGCATAACAGTGAGTCTTCCTATGGAACTAAGCTCCATTTGCCTCAGTGGTTTCTGGCTTGATGATGTAAGTCTTCATTGCTTACCTTCCCTTGTCTCTTTTTGCTCACTCATGGAATCACTGGCATTTTCTTTCATTCACAAACAAAGCTCTTGCACTTGAATCTTTGTTTCTTTGTGAGATTCTGAGTGGCCAATGAAGACCCATCGCTGTATTCTAAGAGACTGTCAGGTCCCTGAATCCTTCACGTACTCACCCATTGGAATGACTATACACACACACACACACACACACACACACACACACACACACACACATACACACACATGTTTTTTGTTTCTGCTTCTTCCTTTCTTCTCCAAAAAAAAAATCCCACTCATTTGTTGTTTCTGTTTTTAAGGTCAGATCTTTCTAGGGACTCCAGGCTAGTCTTGAACTTGTCAATTCTTGTGTCTCATCCTCCACATCCTCCACTCACTCTATATCTCAAAATAGCCTTCTCTAGGAAGCCTTCTTTAAATCTTTCCTATATTACCATTATGCAGGGGGATTGATTTTCCTATACTTGGACACAATCTGATTTCTCCTATGTGGTGATCTAAATTTCTCTTAGGGGACTAATTGTTCTTTGTAGTCAATAATAATTTCCCATGATGTACAATCATGATTTGCTGTGTGATCAAGAGTTCAAAATAATTTGGCAAATAAATATATTGGTATTAGTCGTATATTTTTAAAAGATTACCTAATAGCTGAAAGTTGCATGAAAAGTAGCTCATGAGTTCACTCAACATAAAATGATTGAGAACATAGGATATATCAGGCCCTATTCAAGGTATTTGCTATAAAATAGGAGACAAAACACAGAGCTTTTCTCATAGTAGAGCTTACAAGAGAGCACAGAAGAGATAGCTAATAAATTGTCAATAAAATACTAGTAATTTTATATGGTTGGTGTGGTTAGCAGCTACTAAATGCTATCGAGCTAAAAGCCAAACAAGCTGAGCAAATTAAAGAGGGATACAGAAGAGTATCTGTGGGAATGCAGCCTGCTAGCAGAACAAAATAGGATCCAGAAATCTCAGCAACGGGACCAAGAAAAGTTTGGGCATATTATTTTGGGGTTTCTCTGAAAGTGGGCAAAGCTAATGACTAACATGTGGGATGGTATTCTTGCCTCCAGTAGCTAGCACACTAGCCCTCTGCTCCCCAGTCCTGAGATGACTTTAGCTGAAAATGATTGCGTGCCATGGAGTCAACTTTTAACGCAAAATATCTTTCCAGTAGAGAAGTTCGCTCACAACATATTGAAGTTCAGGAAGCAAACACATTGGTAGACAAAAGCCTATTAGAGAGGCTTGCTAAGTTTCTGGAAGTAAAATGAGGGGTGACACAGAGCAGGGACAATGAACTTCAAAAAGCAGACATCCTCGACTGCAGGCCTAGCAGTTACCATCATTCTTCTTTAAACAAAACTACTCAGGTTGAAAAAGAAAATAATGCATGAGAAATCAGAGTGAGTACTGCCTAATTGTTAAAATGTCAAGCTAACATCTTTTGAACATTCTCATACGAAAAAGAAACTGCAGTGGGGTACTATTGGCTGGCACCTATAATTCTAGCTAATCAAGAGGCTGAGATCTGAGGATCACAGTTGGAAGCCAGCCCAGTAAGGAAAACCCACGCGAGACTCATGGCAAATGAGTAGAACCTGTGGCTCAAATGGTAGCGCACTAGCTTTGAGCAAAATGGCTCAGGGATGGCACCTAGTCCTTCAGTTCAAACCCCAGGACTGGCACCAAAACAAAATAAAACAACAACAAATAACTTCAAAGATTAGGGCAGGAGATGGAATACCAAAACAAGAGTATTCTAAAGAGAAAAGGATTTTTTTTTCATGTGATTGCTACAGATCCTGTGGAAGTTGATAGCTCAGCATGATGGGTGGCCCTAAAAAATAGCATTTGGAAAGTGTCAATCACAAAGGAAGAGGGTGGGAGGGGAGCTTTCAGACACCACATCCTGCTGGCTTTGTGAAGAAGAAACTTAGCAAGCTGGGACTTCCTTTACACAGATGCCAAGGCATGCCTTGAAACATTACTCCACAGTGTCAGGCTCACTGACTGCAGATAGGGGAGCTGTGGGTGGCCATCAGTCATTTCTTCCATTCAAAGAGCATGTAATATGCCGCAGCTCTGCTGCATTTGTCTAGGTAAGGACTGATTCTAGTCTGGCTAATCCCTCAGTGCCTATCTTTTTGGTATAGACTACTTGGCAGTAGCAGCTCTCAAGAGCTTAAACTTTACATCTTAACCTGTGATGTGCTCACAGGAAACCTTGGAATCTGACAGAAGCATTTGTTCTAGGTCGGGACCAACGGAATAGGTTCGCCAGCATTCCCATCACAAGTTAGCACACATTTTGTAAATTAAAGAACATGTGCCCCCTTCACAAAGTACTTGGGCTTGAACTCGGGGCCTGGGTGCTACCTCTTGTTTTGTTTGATCAAGGCTGGCACTCTGCTATTTCTGGCTTTTGTTGTTGTTGGTGGTGGTGGTTAATTGGAGATAAGAGATTCATAGGTTGTTCTACCCAGACTTAGAACTGTAATCCTTAGATCTCAGCCTCTTGAGTAGCTCTGATGACAAACATAAGCCACTAGAGACTGGCTTAGGGAACACTCATTTTTAAAATTTCGTGCTGTGTGGGGAAGAAGTTTGGACTTTGTGTGGCTCTGCTGCATCTGGGCTCTGGGATTTAGAGGGTTGAAGTCAAGGTATTGGCAGGCTGTATTCTTTCTGGAAGCCCTGTGCATGCAAGGATTCTAAATTCCTTCAGGGTTGGAAGAACCAGATTAGACCCCATTTCCTTGTCGACATTGGTAGCAGGTTATTCTGCTTGTAGAGTTTGCTTGGCTCTTCTGGCACATTTAGCATCTTCAGAACAGCAGCTGTGTCAAATTTCTCTCATGCCTGTTTGTCTTGAGTCTCCCCAGAGCTTCCTTTTTGCCTCCCTCATTCTTTACACCCCTTTGACCAAATTGACCTTGTTCCCACCCTCTGGATAATCCAGGCTGATATCTTTATCTTAAGGTTACTTGTTATCAGGCTTTAATTTCTTTGGCAAAATCCCTTCAAAGCAATGGACCACCAGGAAACTGTAATTTCTGGGACATGTTTAGAATTCCACAGCTATGCAGTTAGCAAGCACCAAGGAAGGGCCCAGCTCCCACAGTTGCTGTTGCAACTGCATCTTAGCAAGGTCCTAAAGCCCTGTTTGTGTTGTTTTATGGGGTTTGATGGTTGCTTGAAAATAGAGAATTCTAAGATATGGAAAGAATGCAAAAAATCAGGGAGCTAGCTGGGCTGACATGGATTAAGGAAGGTGAGGATGGTGAGAGGTTAGTGGGCCTTCAATAACTATGGAAAGGAACTCTAACTTTATCCTAAGGAAATGGGACGCCCCAGAAGGGTGAATTCTCCAGTTGAGCTTTGAGTTGCCGAACAGAGTGTTCAGGCTGCTGTAGAGAATGGAGAACATTCACTTGCAGATGTGGACACATGGGTTGCGTTTCATAAGTATAATAAGAAGGTGCTGCTGCACTGGGGGTACAGTGGCCTGATCACAGGGTGGCATGGGCTGTAGAGGTGAAGAAGAGAAAATGAGTCAGGGGCCAAGAATGTGGCCTAGTGGTAGAGTGCTTGCCTAGCATGCATGAAGTTCTGGGGTCTATTCCTCAGTACCACATACACAATAAAAGCTGAAATCAGTGCCGTGGCTCAGTGGTAGAGCTCTAGCTCAAGGACAGTGCTCAGGCTCTGAGTTTAACCCCCAGAAATGGAGAAAGAAAGAAAGAAAGAAAGAAAGAAAGAAAGAAAGAAAGAAAGAAAGAAAGAAAGAAGAGTCTGAGATAGAATTTGGTGCATGCTTGCTTGCCTGCCTTCCTTCCTTCCTTCCTTCCTTCCTTCCTTCCTTCCTTCCTTCCTTCCTCTCTCTTTCTTTCTTTCTTTCTTTCTTTCTTCCTTTCTTTCTTTCTTTCTTTCTTTCTTTCTTTCTTTCTTTCTTTCTTTCTTTCTTTCTTTCCTTCTTTGTTTCTTTCTCTCTCTTCTTTCTTTCTTTCTTTCTTTCTTTCTTTCTTTCTTTCTTTCTTTCTTTCTTTCTTTCTTTCTTTCTTTCGTTTCACTATGTAGCATAAGTTGGCCTTGAACTTTTCCTCCTTTTTCCTCCTGAGTACTAGAATTACAGGCATGCATCCTCACCCTTGGCTGTCATTTCCTCTAGGTCCATTCTGATTTCCTTCACTCATATGGTCCATTGGAGTGTGTAAGAACCCAGTTTTAGATATAATTTTCACAGAACATAAGAACCCAGTTTTATTTAGAGTTCTTAGACTTTCAGCCTTCTCCCTCAATTAAATGGTATGCTAGCCTCACCTCCCAGTCCTGAAACGACAAGTATCTCTAGCCTCCAGCAATATCAGCAGAATGCTGTCTGCCCATGTGGGATTTCAATTGTTGACCCTGTGGGGTATGTGGTAGCTTTGCTGTCCAGAGACAGCTGCAGAGGTGCCCTCTGCCCCTAATAGCGTCTACGGGTGACCTCATGCTCTTGCTTATGAAGATAGCCTATGAAATCGTTCCTGATAAGGCTAACTGCAAGTTTCACTTCTGTAAACCAGCCTGCTTGCAGGAAGGATCAGGGAATGTAGAACCCCTCCCCTAGAAAGCTCTGTAGATATCACAGCCTGGGCAGGCTGGGGATAGCAGGAACAAAAGTAGTCAAAGAAAGGACTGAAGGCAACTGGGCATAACTATCTTTAGCTGGTCACCAAGAAATTGTAGAAGTAGTCAAAACTTGAACAGTCTGGAATGTGAACCTTGTTCTGCTTGATGATGGATAACTGTTACTGAAATTGTCTTGCTTAATGATCTATGACATATACCTGAATTGTAATTGGTATCACTAACTGCTAGTTTCTGCTTCCGTAACTTTGCTGGCTGGCTTTCTTTGCATGTCCACGCCACCTGAGTGTGGCTTATGGCTTTTAAAAACCCCACTGGATGGAAGGACAGAACTGCCTTGTACTAGTGGATCTAGTTGCCACGTGGCTGATTAAAACTTTTAGCTACTTTAACTGAGTATTGGGTGTCTCTCTGTTTTCCAGCATACAACAGAGACTTTATTTTCATGATGACATCAACAACGACTTCCATGCAGGCACAGTGTGTTTTTCTAGATGAGGGGTTCGCTATTCAGAAACTGCAACCTGGGCCTTCAATTAAACAATACCAGTAAAAATATATAAACCTGATACAGATCCCAAGACCACGGCAGACTTCGTTCTTGGCTCTTGTATTCCTCCTTCTGGGGGCTCTGATATCAGATTGTCTCTCCGCTTAAATTTATCCTAGATCTTCCACTTAACATTGAGGTATCTTAGGCATTTACCTTATCTGCTTCCTCGTTTTAAAAGGGTATAAGAATCAGGCTGTTGGGAATAATGGAGGAAAGAACTCATATGAGCTATTCCACAGATGGGAGTTATTATTAGTGTTTGCACTGTTGGAGGAGGTGCTTGTGCTTACATATTTCTTTCCTTTTGCTTTGTTTGAGGGGGTGGTGGCGGTGGTGACAGTTTAGAGGGCAAAAGGGCTTATGACTAGAGGAAAAGAGGTTTGAGGAAGATGTAATATCCCTAGGACTAGTTTGGTGAAGAAGTTTTGCCAATTTTCTGCTCTGGCAGTGGACAGAAGAGCCTTGAATGGCCTCCTCTTATGTGTGGCCATGACCTCTGCTTAATTACCTTTCCTTTCATTTAAATGCAGCAAAGTAGCCATCAATCCTCTGGGGAGTGATTCAAGTTGGGTGCCCTCAGCAGTTTGTCTGAATGAATGCTTCCTAAATATGTTGGCAAGAGACCAAAAGGTGCTGGAGATGTAACTCCATCCATAGAGGAGTGCTTGCTTAGCATTCGAAAGGCCCTGGTTTCCTTTAATATCAATGTGGGGGGACAGAGGAGGAGGAAGAGGAGGAGGAGGAGGAGGAGGAGGAGGAGGGGCAGGGGGAAGAGGAAAAAGGTGAGTTGATGAGGATCTCAGGGCCATCAGTGAGCCTCTCTGAAAAGAGACTGAAAGACTCTGATGATGAGGAAGTGGAGGACAGACAACAAGGAGCACATCAGATCCTGATTCTCCCCCTAGCTGCACACTCTACTTGCTTTCTGCCCCGATGCTCACAGTTTTCCCCCACAGGATCATTATGTGGCTTTTTGCATTTTACAAATTCTCTCCTCTCTCTTCCCCTTTCCCTCCCTCTCTCCCCCTCTATCTTATACTACCTTACTTAGTCTTTCTTTTTCCCTCTCTTCTTCCTACGGTCCCCCTCCCTCTCTCCTTCTCTTTCTTTCTCCCTATCCCCCTCTCTCTCTCCTTCCTTCCCTCCCCCCATCTTTACACACACACACACACACACACACACACACACACACACACACACACACACACACACACACACATTTTCTCTCTCTATCCTGTTTAAGTGTCCAAATTTCTTGGCTCTTGCTGAGCCTTCAAGACTCAGGTCAGAAGTCCTTCCTCTCTGATATCTTCTTATTCATTCATTCCACAAATATTTCTTACGTGAGCCCTGCTAGATATGTAAGATGCAGCTGTGAGCAAGATGGAAAGCTCTGTTCCTATGGAGCTGACTGGCAGTAAACAAGTAAGTGAACTCCAGAATGTCAGGTTTTGATAAGTGCTATGGAAAGATTAAAATGCGTGCGCGTGCACGCACACACACACCCACACACACACCATGAGGCAGGTAGAGGCTCTGCTTTCTGAGGAAATTATTATTATTATAATTATCATTATTATTATTAGTTACTATTATAAGTAATATGAAGATATGAAGCCATCCAGCCAGGTGACCAGCAGAGGTTTTGCAGCACCATTCCGGCTGGTTCTGTCTGAAGGAGGAAAGGTAAATTGGTGTGACCAGAATGTGAGGGGCAGAAGGAAGGGAACCTGAGGCTAAATCAGATTCTACTCTGTGAGAATGGATGGGGCCTAGGGGGGAGGGGAGAGAAAGGAAGAGACAATGCATCCAAACTGGAGATTCTCTTAGCAGTCCAGGATGGTAACAAGGGGTCCCTCCCACTTACAGCTGAGGAGCCAGGGCACATCAAATAGAGATACACTCTGGGAAAATGATTCATGATTTTTTTTGCCATTCAGGCAATTTGGAGTAAAAAGGAAGAGGGCTCCTAAGCAACTGAGTGAATTTATTACTCTTTTATTTTTTTGTGCCAGTCCTGGCATGTGAACTCGGGGCATGAGCACTGTCCTTGGGCTTTCTCAAGGCTAAAGTTCCACTATGTGTGGCTTTTTCTACACATGTGGTACTGAGGAATCGAACCCAGGTCTTCCTGCATGCTAGGCAAGCCCTCTAGGGCCAAACTCCTGGCCTGAGTTTTTTATTCTTTATTGAGGTGGTGAGGATGAGTAAGAAGTTGGGGTGTTTATAATTATTGTAGAATTGTTAATTTTGAGATTCCTGTTAGTTATCAGAAAGGAAATGTCAAGTAGTTAATGGAAGCAACCACATGGGAAATTGGAGAGATCTTAGGTTTATCAGCATTTCGTTGGTGCTCTGTTTCAGATGGGCTTTGATGAAGTTGGCCCATGTTTCATATGTTAGAAGCTAGGTCTCAGTGTAGTGTTGTTATTGTTGTTACTCACTATTACTATTATTGTTATGCATGTGCTGGTATTAGGGTTTTAACTTGGCTTAAGAGCTGTCCCTGAATTTCTTTTGCTTAAGGTTAGCACTCTACCACTTGAACCATGGCCCCACTTCCTTTTTGTTGTTGTTTATCACAAGATTATCATTAAGACTTTTCTGACAGGGTTTGAACTAGAGTACTCAGATTTCAGCCTCCTGAGTAGCTAAGATTACAGATGTGAACCACTGGTGTCTGGGTAGGTATGGTGATGTTAAGATATGGTGTAACCTGTAAATGTTAGCTTCTTAAAAGGTCGCTGGTTACATTGTCCTTATGAGAGATTGAGGTGGTGCTTATGGGATCCCAGCTCATTCTAGAGGAGGAAGGGGAGGAGGAGGAAGAGAAGGAAGAGAAGGAGAAGGAGGAGGAGGAGGAAGAAGAGGAGTAGAAGTAAGAAGGAGGATGAGGAGAGAAAGGGAATGAGGAAGAGAAGGAGGAGGAGGAAGAGAAGGAGAGGGGGAAGAAAAGAAGGAGGAGAAGGAGGAAGAAGAGGAGGAGGAGGAGGAGGAGGAGGGTCAGCCTCCCTCATACTTTGATGGCAGCCAGAGTTGCCCTTGTTATACTAGTGCCATGCTGTTGGACTTTCAGAAGTGTGAGCTAGCTGTCCACTGGTGGCTTATGCTTGTAATCTTAGTAGCTTGGGAGGCTGAGACTGTCAACATTGTGATTTGAGGCCAGCCTGGGAAGAGAGTTCTGGAGACTATGTCTCAGTGAAAGCTGCACACAGTGGTGTAGTCCTGTTAGTCTAACTATCAGAAGGCCTGACATTGGTGAATCACCCCCAGACATGACCATCTCCAGAAAAAAATCACTGGCTGAAAATAGGGCTGCCAATGTAGCTTAATGGTTATCATCTGCCTAGCAAGAGGACTAGAATTCAGATCCCAGTACAACAACCAACCGACCAAACAACAAAACAAATGCCCCCAAGCCCTGGACACAAAATTATTAGCTAGATACCTGCGCTTAGGTATGCAGGCTCAGGTATTTTGTTATTGCAATGGAAGTATACCTTTTCACTCTCTTCCTCAGTTTAACCTGATCAGCTTGTCCCTTGGGACTGAATAGTGAATTTCTCCCTCCTTTGTAGCATCATATTAAGATCTTTGCTGGGTGCTGGTGGTTCATGCCACCAGCTACTCAGGAGGCTGAGATTGGAGAACTGAGTTTTAAAGCCACGCCCGACATATAATATCGTGAGATGGTTATTTCCAAATAGCCATTAAAAAGGCAGAACTGGAAGTGTGTGGTTCAAGTAGTAGAGTACCAACAATGAATGGGAGAAAATAATGCTAAGCAAAAAAGAATGTGAGGCCCCAATATTAGTAATGTCCCCACCAAATAAAAGCTCATGAAGTTCCTAGGTGATTAGATTTCTGTAGGTTGCACATCATATATTACATCCAGCATATTAAATTTCACCTTCATCCTACATTAAATTTAATTATACATGGATTCTTAAGAGGGAAAGTTACAATTGACCAGTTTGATATGTTGCAATTTGCAGATATTTAATTAAGGCAGCATTTGTTCTTGACCTCTGCAGTTTTATTTGTACAGCCAACTTTGTTATGTTTCATGTTACTTTTGGACAAGCTTGTAGTACAAGGGCATGGGATCCAAGTGCATCATGGGTAAGTCAGCCTGCTCCTCTGGATTTCTAACAATATTGCAGGTTCTTTTATGGACACTTAATAGCTTCCTATTATAATAATGTGAGTCTTTTTCCTCCTTTAGATGATAAGCTGGACAAAGGCAAGAAGAACCCCAGAGCTTGATCTATGGCTGGGGATCAACAATGTTTATGGAAGCAATTAGATTGAGCTCATGGAGAAACAAAAAAATTACGCTGGTGATAGGGTATATTTTTCTGCTTTCACTTGGAAAAAAGATATTTACCTTCTGCATGTGCAAAGTGAACTTGTGAACTTGGTTTTCTCTGGCATTTTTTTTTTGCCAGTCCTGGGGCTTGAACTTAGGGCCTGGGCACTGTCCTTGAACAGTGGACTTTTTGCTCAAGGCTAGCACTCTCCCACTTGAGCCACAGCACCACTTCTGTCTTTTTCTGTGTTTGTGGTTCTGGGGAATCAAACCCAAGGCTTCATGCATGCTAGGCAAGCACACTACCACTAGGCCAGAGTTCTGGCCTTCTTTTTATTTTAGCTTTTTTTAAAGTTAGAGTTATTATCGGTGTGATATATAGAGGGATTACAGTTACATTCATAAGGTAGTACTTCTTGAACATTGTTACCCCTTCCTATCTTTTTCTCCCACATTCCCTCCCCCTACCTTCTCCCCTTTCTGGTACTCTTAAAAAAAATAGTGTTTTGCACAAGGCTGAAGCAATGGGCTCGAGTCCCAGCCATATTCCCAACTATCGATGATTCTTATATTAGAAAATCCATCTTTATTAGCTTGAATTTTGTATGGGTCCCATTAAGTAAGGCAATTTTTACAAAACCCTCTCAGTCTTAAGACACTTTATTCTTTTTATTTATTTATTTTGTGAGTGTGTTACTGGAGTTTGAATTCAGAGTCTTGTGCTTGCTCAGCTGGTACTCTACCACTTGAGCTATACCTCTGGCTCTATTTTTGCTAGTTATAGTGAGGATAAGAGACTCACTGACTTGTCCGGACTGATTTTGAACTGTGGTTTTCCAGCTTTCAGCCTCCTGAGTAGTTAGGACTATAGGCATGAACCACCGGTGTACAGTTTGTATTCTTTATTTTTCTAAACTGAAAAAAAATGCAGAAAGACTTGAGATCTTACAATTCAATCCTAATTCTGGAATTTTCGAGAAAGTGGGATGAAAAGTAGCTTTTGCTTCTTGATTTCTGATGCTGGAGAAAAAACAAGATTGTATCAAAATGGTGCAATAATCAGTGAGTCCAGTCATTCTTAGGTCTGGAGACAATGGAAAGATGCCTTGCTGATCCAGATCACATGCACTCAGTGACAACGAGGTTGGACTACAACATCCTCTTGTGATGGACAGGAGACATGATTGTATGGATTTCAGCCCACTATTAAGTGCCAAGTAACTCCAGAGAGCCACAGTGAAATTCGGCCCATCTTGGCTATGCCCTGCTAAATATGTCAATGCCTCTAAAGGGCTCTGTTGAGAACTTCAGATTTTATGGGTTGGCAATCAAAATAAAATTTGGATGCTGACCAGAGAAGAGAAGCAGGCTTATGTCATTTACTTATATTGAGTATAGGGCCCAGAGCCCAGCATGGGCCAGGGAAGGTCAAGTTGCAGCTGTCCTTTGCTCTTCTGTGCCATTTTGTATTAGAGGCTGGGAAGAGGGAGTGGCAAATTGGCCTGGTCAAGATTGGAAATTGCCTCCAATTCTATTCATTATGCTACTTCATCATGCTCTCTTTGTGTGAGGAATAGAAGTGCTGTGAAGAACACACATTTACTTTATAACTTCAGGGGCACTGATGAACTTTTTATTTGGAGGAGAGCAGGAGGTGGTGTATGACTTCATATAGTCAGATGTGCCTGAAGTGTTGACTACTTGTACCAAGCAAAGCGTGGATTGTCAAAGGGTGAGTAATGGCTCGGGTGGAAGTGACCAGGTATGTGATCAGAAGCTGCTGGTATGGAGGTGGGAATGCGAAAACTCTGATCAGTCTACAAATGGGAGCTGAGGCCGGCAAGCACTCCATCTTCTAAAACGTCTATACACAGAGATGCTTCTTGATCAGGCCATTATAGCCTGAAACAAACTTGGTAGCAACAGACTGATTAGATCAAAAATCATGACAACATGTTGTTGCTGTGAACATCTCTAGTGCAGGTAATGGACTCCCAAACCAGTTCAATTCAGAAGAGTCTGCCTGTTCTGAAGTTAACTGACTGTCCCACGCTTTTGAGATGATTTCAACATTCAGGACTTTCTATACAATTTCATTAATGTTATGAGTCTACATATGTCATCTTCATCAACGAAAGTCTATGAACCTTAACTTTATTTTTATGTGTAAACAAGATAACCCTTCTCCCTCAGCTCTTGAGTTTTTGACAATCAAGAATAGGCAGACTGTGTTTACATCAACACATATATTCTGTAGATGTTCACACAGTAGGTGTCAAGTAAAAGTCCTGCCTTTCTTTCTTCCTAGTGGCATTTTGTAATATGCGGGATTCCCTCTTATGGTGTAGCTGTCACGTCTTTAAACCTGGCTGGAGCTTTGTTGCCTTGGATCGTTTCTCATCTCTCTCCTCAAAAGACAGGGTACTGAGCTAGCAATGCTATTGTTTGCAGGGGACACAAAGACCTGCAGCCACTGGTGTTTTGAGCTGATTCCAGCCCCATCCTGTAGCATGATCTGGGTCTCTAGGTGTTGAATCACTGCTAACTTGACACAAAATATCAGCCACTGAACAAATCTATCTTCCCATCTTTCTCTCTGGCAGCTTTTATTCTCCCTCCATTTTGCCATAGCCCATGGGTCCCATGTGTATACACATACAGGGCCCAATGTACAACAGCAACTGCAAAATACAGGCCTAGGTGATCTCAACCCTGGCCACCAACATTTGCACAACTTAACAGAAATCATGACAAGCTCTTATGGATATTGTTCAATGCTTGCTTTCTAAAAATGGAACTTGCCATACATTCATGTCTAGATCTAACTCGTTTCTTTCTTACGTAACTGTTTGCTTCCCCCTTTTTTCCAATCCCCACTCCGGTCCACTTTCCTTAGACCCTTCATTCATCTCTACCCTTTCCTTCATATTCTGCATGGAAGTAGAAACAGAGAAGTTTCTGATTACCTTACCCTTTCAGAGATGTTTATACGTGAGTATGAACAGATGAAATAAACAGGAACTTAGGTTAATTTAATAGAAAAAATAAAATATGGGATAACATTGAATTTGGCCAGTATCAATTACAACCATTCGACTATATTTTACAAAAAAAACAACTGAACATTTTACACATGTACAGTATTTTTTTTTTCAGTAAAGTGGGTTGAGATTTAACAATGGGTCATTTTTCATTAGTGGAGTTGAAAATAAAAAGACAAAAAAAAAGAGAACAGAAGACAGGGCTTTTGATTCTAGAAGGTTAGAGCATTTATCACATCTGCAAACATTGTACTATCCATTACATATATCTCATTATGAATATATATATATATTTATACATAATATATAACATTAACTTAAACTTTGAAAGCATTATGTTCTAGTTAATAATGTTATGTAGATAGATGAGGCAGTAACACTAATATTTTGAACTGGTAATCCTGTGAGGTGCACCCTGTATGGCCAAGTTAGGAATAGAATGCACTGGTGGACCCCAAAGAATTTGTCTGCCACATGGATGGCTAGGTGTTTAAGCACAAAGACATCTTTTTTTCCTCTCTTTTTCATTGTGACCTTGTGCCTCACACATTATTGATTTATTTGCAGGCAAATCTAAATCTATCGTCTGTTTGAGCTTGCTTTGGGATCATGGTTCCTTCTGTTAATTTCAACACTGTGCTTTAAAGTGCCAAATGTATATGCTTTCCCCAAGATTAACTTCTTCTGAAGTGTTGAAAAGGGGGAAGATGATCAGCAAATTCATGAGTTGCTTAGTTACTTATGAATCATGATGGGACTCAAGATCATTACAGTGTTAGGATGAGGGTCATTAAGAGTATTTACTTATTATTCTCCTTGGACTGGCAGTTAACTTTGATGTCTAGGAATGTTTTTGAGGCAGGATTTTTTTTTATTAGCCTGCAGCTCACATGACAACTTTAGCATTCATCTATTTCCTCCCAAGATTTGCCTATATTAAATCATTCTCAGCAGCAAAGCCGGTGGCATCTTGGAAGCAAACCTCTCTAAAGCTTAGTGCTTGCAGTATTTGGCTGGTCCCTCCCAAAGCAAATGAGGTCACCATGGAGATTTGATATAAAAAAAATAAAGAAACTTGGTATCAGTCTCCCTTCCCTTTCACAGAGGAACTGTAAAACGAGCTACCAGGTTTCTTCATTTCTAACCACTGATTCAGAACAGTTTCCTTGTAATTCATTCTTCTACAGCTCATGAAATGTTTATGGAGAAAACCACTGACTGAAGAAATTTCTAAAGAAAAGAAGAGAAAACAAACAAACGACCCCCCCCAACATTTAAAAAAAAACAAAACCAGGTGACTTCATCAACATTCAATGGACAAGAGTGTAAGAGCATGGCCTAGTGAGAGAGGAACCAAAGAGTGAAAAAATACAGGACTGAGGGTACAATCATGCCACCCATATTCAATTTCCAGTTTTATTATTAGTTGTTTTCAAATGACAAGATGAAAAGACTTCTAATAAGCACCATTGAAAAACATTGCCTGGCTAAGTTGAGCACAAGCTTAAATAGATTTAAATAAATTCCATTTCTTAAAAAATACAAGGACCTCTTAGAAACTTTTGACTCCAGGAAGAAATTTCCTGCATCGTATCCAAAATGCTTCCCATTGTGATCAATGGAATTTCTGATGATCTTCAAGGAAAGGCTATGGGAATAATGGCTAGATAGCACCAAAAGATTGTGCAGGGTTTGGAAATTTAACTCTCTAGGTTTTAGGGGAGCTGAGCCAGTCTCAGCTCTTCTCTGTACTCTGGATTCTTGCCATCACCAGTTGTTTGGCGTAGAACAATCCTTTTAGACCAGCTGTGTATAAAACAACCCAACCTTCTATGGAAAAAACCAGTAGCAGCAAGACTATCCAATAGAAACCAGTGGCACAGACTTATCAAGTGAGTAAAACGCAAAGACTAGTACAGAATGCATCAAGTAACTTACATGTAAAAAGTATCGATGTGAAGCTATGGAACACTAAGACAAACAACACTGAATGCTAGTCTATAGGATGTTCTCAAAGCCCTCAGGTCCAGTTTCCTGCCATTTCCCCCAGGAGCGGGCTCAAGCATAAAAAATAAGTGATATCAGAACTTGCTGTTTGATTTTGATCTATGTACATTCTTGTGATAGTTTGGAAAAATATTTTTAGACATTTCAAAGGGGGAAACAAGCAAGTAGATGCAAAAGAAAATTAAAAAAAAAAGTAAGAAAAGGACCTTCAACACTCAGGGCAGGAAATCAAATGATTACTTTTAAAGTCAAATTTTGGCATCAAATACTTTGGTCATACAATACTGTCTCTGTAATTCTGGCTGTTTAGCACTTAAACACCCAGTTCTAAAAGGTAGGCTTGTTGTAGGTTCATTTTTTTTTCCATTTAAGTTCTAACAAAAGTTCACCAGCATCTCCCTGCACAAACTTGAGAGAGAGAGAGAGAGAAAGAGAAAGAAAAAAAAAAGATAGCAAGAAAGAGAGAAGTGGCTTGCTTTTTTTTGGCTTTTTTTTCTTTTTAATAATATGGAATAATCTATAAGTCTACAGGAACAAAGAAATTTAAGACAGCTGCTCAGCCTTGGAATGTACATGTTTTGCAGCAGAGTTGTTGAAGAACCTTCCGTTGACACAGATTGTTCTTTTTCACAAGCACACAGAAGCCTCCTTCCGCCCAGGACTCTTCCGTTGCTTTTCAGGAAGTCAGCAAGACAGAAGGGGGAGTGGAGGTGAAAGCCCCATGATGCACAAACACCGAGGGAGGTTTTGATTGGCCAGAGAGGCAGATTGGGGGGATGGGAAGAGGTCATTCAGGAGCAGTTAACAAGGAGAAAATTGGGTCCACCCAAAGTGATTTCAGCATTGTTGTTCAAGAAGAGAGATTGCAGTCCAGCAGTATATGTGATTGGTATCCATTGTGAAAGGGAAAAAAAAAGATTAGAGAAAGAATAAATTAGAAATCAATAATATCACAAGCAAGGATTCCCTCCCCCCCCCAGAATTATAAAGAATAGAGAATAATCAGTCATTTACGACATATTTCATTGAATCGAAGACAGAAGGATTTCAAATGCATCATTAGGTATGACAAAGAAAATAAAGCTTTGTAACTAAACTGTGATACCACAGTTGCCTGATCAATTAGAATTTTAATAACAGTATTTGTCATATAATGTGCAGTTTTGTTTCTATGCTTATATAATGATCCTCCCTTTGAGTACTGGATAATAATTTAAACTTTTCAAGCTCTATTCTACTACTGTTAAGAAAGTAGAAGCCATGTGCTAATTAGTAATTTAGTAGAATGGCCAACTCATATCCAGACAGCCTCATATCCAGATAGTGATGAGTATGTTCTGTTTACCATCTGCCAGTCAAAAGCAGTTGCCATAAATTATAAGATGCATTTGGTTTCCAAGATCTTAAAAGTGTGTCTTAGAATCATAGAAATATAACCATTGAAAAGGCATAAACAGTACATTCTTACAGGCAGATGTCATGGGCCATGAAGAATCTCTTGTGTGTGTGTGTGTGTGTGTGTGTGTGTGTGTGTGTGTGTGTAGGGTACTGAGGCCTTGCCCTCTCACGTGACAGTTATGCTTAAGGCTGATGTTCTGCATTAGAGCCACAGCTCCACTACTGGGTTTTGGTGGTTAGCTAGAGCATAAGAGACTTATGGACTTTCTTTCTCAAACTGGTTTTGTACCATGATCTAAATTCTAAATATCTAGGATTACAGATGTGAGCCACTGGTGTATGGTGAAGGATTTTAAGGGACTTGACCTTTGAAATATGGTGGTGAATGTCCTACTTCAATCCTTTGTCCTCCTCAGTTTTCTGCTCACTTGTATTCAGATGTAAAAGAACCAGACTTGTAAGTAAAAGGTAATCTCTCTGGGGCATTCAATTGAAGGGACAGAATAAACTTCATTTTGCCTCTAAGAAAAGCATCTTCTATTTTTTTACTTTCTAAAGTATGCACAAATGACTACTTTCTATTAATTGTAGTGAGTCCCAAAGATGTTCTGAATCACAATTCAATAATGCTTAAGTCCTATATTTTGTTTATAGCTTTCTAGCCCCCCCTATCTTTGGTTCTCCCTTCTGGAAAACTGGAATATTCGGTGTTAGACTCAGGATTCTTGAAAGATTCAGATCCCATTTGATTATCACTTACATATGAAAATGACAAAAAATCCAAATAGTAAAAGTGGCACTCCCCTGCCCACCAAACTTAAAGAATCCTCATAATTTGGTTTTATACTGATAATAAAAACTGAAGTTTCAGACCCAAATGGATGAGCACCAGCTGTCAACAAAAAAGTCAAGTGAGAGTGCAAGACCCTGAGTTTTACCCCAAAGCAGTGTGTGTGTGTGTGTGTGTGTGTGTGTGTGTGTGTGTGTGTGTGCGTGCGCGCGCACCCACACACAAAATGTCCTTTTAGCCTTTGGGAAAAAAAAGGAAAATTTTATGCATGTTATTTACTATAAAAAGGATATGAAAGTCTTCATGGCTTTTAGAAATGGAATAAAAAGTACATATGGTAAAAACTAGAAAGAAATTCATCAAAATGAACAAGAAAAGCCTACACATTATGATTCCAACTATATGACATTTTGCAAAAGGAGATTCTGCGGAGACAGTAGGAATTAGAAAAGAGAACAAATAGAGCCCAGAAGGATTCTAGGGCAATGAAATGGCTTGGTTAAGACATTGTAATGTGGAGTACACATCATTATGCCTTTGTTCCAACCAGGGGATGCAAAACGCACCAAAGGCATATACTAATGTCCACTGTGGGCCTTGTAGGAAAATGAGGGAAGAGCACACAGACAAGTAGTGTAAGAGTACTACTGTACTTTCTACTCAAAGAAATGAGGCTTATTAATTAAAAGAACTAATGAGCCATCTTGGTCAGTGGGTGACAGGTGATTAATCAGCTGGGCATGATGGCATATACCTATCATCCCAGCACTCAGGAGCCTGAAACAGGAGTATCAAAGTTGTAGGCCAGCCTGTGCTACATAGTGAGACAGTGTCTCAAAATAAATACGCGAATAAAAAATTAAAACTCTCAGCTCATTAAAGGCATATTAAAAATGAATGAATGTTAGCAAAATATTTGGCAGGTTATATAGAACGCATGCTTATTAGTTGCTTGTTTGAAATAGAAATGATGTTAAACCTTAATGTAGAAAGATCACACTTTGCTCAGAGATCAAAATGGACAGTAATACTCACCATCTTTGCATATGGCTCCCATCTGACATGTTCCTAAGTCTAGGAGATACCCACTGGGACAGCTTGTACAGTTCTTGAACCCAGGGCCATTGCATGTTAAGCAACTCGTATCACATCTGCAGGAAGAATGTACTCGTGTTTAATGCTTTTGCGCATCTTGCTCACATATGAGAAGGCCTGTTACTATCAGCTTGCTAATGTCTTCCTTTGAAGAGGATACAAAAAAACAAATCTTGTCTTAAAACAACACACCAGATTATTAAGTCAAGGTAAAGTCATAGGGTAATGCCTAAGGATGAATGGTTAAATGAGGATTGATGTCTCATGATTAGAAACAGTGTGTTTTCTCCGTGTTATGTTAGAGTTGGGACAGGTGCACTTACTTTCTGCAGGACTTGTAGGTGTTCTCTGAAGAGCGGTCTAAGTAATAGCTGATGCTACAGCTTTGCACGCACCTCCCCTCCTCCATGAAGTAACCTTCTGTGCAATTAATGCACCCATCAGCTCCGGCCCCTTGGAGAAACAAAGCTTCAGGTGAGGCTGTGGTTTGGCTGCTTCTTTACCGGTCTGTCACAATTTCAAGCCATAATTTACTTTTGTGCCCCCTACCCCCTACTTTAGGTAGGATTGGTGAAGTTCCTGTTTTATTTCAAATCAATTTGCTAAAAACATGTGCTGTCTTTAGAATGAGAAGAAGCTATCGCTAGGATATTTATTGCAGTAAGGAAAGGATGGAGAGAGGGTTTGCTTTTCAAAACCACATACATGGTTACCAAAATACTCTGGTCTTCATTTTCTTTAAATTCACTGAGTAGGTTGCATAATTGGTAGGTAGAACTGGCCAAATAGAAGCCAAAAGAGAAAGAAAAGACTAAATGGAAGAAAGCTAGATCATGTACCAGCACAAGTAGCACAGAAGCGGTGGCAGGGTTGGCAGTCCAGACCATTGAAGAAGCGTCCAACTTCACAGGTGACAGTACACCGGGACCCCTGCAGGCTGGGAGAAGTTAAAAAAAAGCTCTGAGCAGCTTGTGTGATCAAAGTGAGTGAGCATTGACTCGCCCAAACTCCACAGTAACACATACACCAGCCTTAGAGACCAGAGGATTTGGCAAAGAATCAAAGCAAGGCAAATGACTTGGTGTTCTCGTTTTCCATTTTGATTCCTATAACCACATCTGTAGCATGTACAGGTGCTGCTTAAGCTTTAGGGACATTGTTCTGAATTCACTGGACTGATAGACACTCATACTTTGCTTAACATTTTAATGTACGTTTTAAAATGAGTAGGATTCTAATCACACTGCCTAACCATAGAGCAGGTAATGCTCTAATATCCAGATCTTCTCTACAATAAGCTTACACCATGTTCTATAATTCAAAACACATTCAGAGCATATGAAATGAACTGCAACTAAACAGAAGTGTAATGGTTATTCCACCCAGCTCCCAACTCTTACTTCCCGGGGGAATCATTTATGTACTTAGATTATCTGATTTTAACTTTCTGTTGGTCCTATCAAACACACAAAATTCTTGGGCTTAGAGGTAAAGGTTGTGCTTAGCTCTGAGTTCAATTCTACAACTGTGTAAGCACACACACACACACACACACACACACACACACACTCCAATATACCTTTACTTCTATTTCTTGATTTATTCATTTTAAACATCATAATGACAGGAATTTAGCAAAATAACCTTACTTATGTTGCTTGACTTAGTCATATTATTATTTCCATGTTTAATCTATACCACATTAAATAATTTGTTTCTATTTTTCTCTTTTCTTTCTTTCTTTCTTTCTTTCTTTCTTTCTTTCTTTCTTTCTTTCTTTCTTTCTTTCTCTTTCTTTTTTTTTGCCAGTCCTGGGCTTGAACTCAGGGCCTGAACACTGTCCTTGGACTTTCTCAAGGCTAGAGCTCTACCACTTGAGCCTCAGCACCACTTCCAGCTTTTTGTTTTTTTTCTATGTATGTGGTACTGAGGAATCCAACCCGGGTCTTTGTGCATGCTAGGCAAGCACTCTACCACTAGGCCAAACTCCTGGGCCATCAGATATACTATTTTCTTAGCCTACTGATTGATGGTTTAAAAACAAATCCAAAGAATAAAAATATATTAAAATATTTAGCATAAAATATTACTATTATAATCACAACTACTATGATTGGAAACAGAGATGAAATTCTCCATCATCGAACTGAAGACAGCAAGATTCTGTGTAAGAACTACAGTCAATTGATTGGTTTTCCTAAAGGCTATATGCTTGCTTTTCATTTCCATTATATGTGCAAATATTCATGCACACATATGCATATATGCACATATATCCACACACATATATGAACATATTTATACACATATATAGATATATATTCTTAAAAGGTTTTGTCATTGACAGAGCCTATGATAAACTATTATTACCTGAGGATGATACTCATTTTAAAAATTAAAACTTATTTTTCCTTATGCTCATTAAAAAATGGGGAAATTATGGAAATAAAGAAAGTAAAAAAAATACCTCTCTAGCAATCTCTCATGAGCATTTTAATTCATTTGCCTTCTGGATTTTATGCACAGAAACTTTTCCAGAATTTTTTTCTTAGCCTGTAGTAAAAAATATTTACAGGTCTCCTGAGGCCAAACGGTCAACTGTAGGAACCTCAAAGAACTTTTCTCTGAAAGTCTACACACTGCACAGACCTTCTCGCTGGTCCAAGAACTGTCATTTCAAATGACAAGGAAAGAAACATCTTTTTCCTTTCCTACAACAGTAGCAAAAATGTCATTGCACCCAATAGCTCCTCTCATGGGAAGAAATGAACACTTCAAAATTTAGCAGTGATAAAAACAGCTGTCATTTTCTTCTTTCTTTCTTTAAATGAAAGGATACTGTTTCTGAGATGACATCTATCCAATAGGCACAGAGGTTGAACCATGTGGCTACTGATAAATGAAGGGAGACAGATAATAAGAGCAGACATCAAGCCCGAAGCCTGATGAGGCCTGATACTGAGACCACTTTCTTTCTTGCATACACTGGTTAATTTAGTCCTGTGCTGTCCACTGTGGCAACTGAGTCCTTGAAAGGTGGCTAGTCAAGGAGCTGAATTTTAAAAATGGAAGCCTACATTTGAAAAATGTGTACTGGTATGATTTATTGGACAAATAAAATATTAGACCTAAATGAGAATGGCTTAGCTGTGTGGTTCTCTCAATGAGATTTCAAAGCAGCTAAATCTAGAGTTGGATGCCAGTGGCTTCACACATGTAATTCTAGCTACTCAGAGGGATGAAACCTGAGGGTTGAGATTGAAGTCAGCCTGGCAGATAAATCAGAGAGACACATTTCCAAATAAGCAGCGAAGACTGGCAGTGGAGGTATGATCCAAGTAGGAAAGCACCAGCTGAAAAAGCAAAGCTAGAGCATAAGGCCCTGAATTCAAGCCCCAGTACTGACATACAAAACCAACCAATCAAACAAACAAAATTCATCTTAAATAGAGATATTTATCCAAAGAGTTAATGTCAGAACTGAATGTAATTGATATATACCAGACTTCAAAGACTTAACATGGGAACAGTAGTAGGGGGTATTTGACTTAAGTACCCTGTAGGCAGGTTTAGAAATATAAAAATGAAACCCCTTTGTACAACTAATATAGACTAGTAAAAATATATAAAAAGCCTTGCTATACCAGCAGAGAAGAATATAAAATACCCCACTAGAAGATTTTTATATTGGTCACATGTTGGAATAACAACATTTTGGATTTATTAAGGCAAATAAAATATTTTATTCAAATCAATTTCCTCGGTATCTTTTTTACTTGTTTTAATATGGCTACTGGCCCATTTAAAGTTATACACGGGCTCATATTTTTATTGGCACTGGTTTAACATACTCTTCAAAATGTTCTTTGAGAAATAAAGAATATAATTTAAGACATTTTGTTACACATGGACCAATTATGTGCCAGGTGCTGGAGTAAGTAGTTCATAAATGTTATCATAGTTTAGTTTTATCGTAATCTAGCAAAGTAGAAATTATTATCACCATTTTATACATGAGCCAATAGTGGCTGAGTGAATTATTCAAGGTTATGCAGTTAACAAAGAACAGAAGAAGAGCTGAGCCCACATCTCTCTTCTTTCTGTTACGCCACTTTTCTGCTTCTCCAAGAAGTAGGAGGCTAAAAAGCAGATATTTAGCAAGATCAAAGTCTAGAGATTTATGGAAGAAAGAAATTTATGAAAGGAAGGAAAAATTAATGGAAGAAAGGAATAAATCTATGATAAATCTACAATTAATGGAAGTGAAAATAATCTCCTGAAACGAATTCATGTGAAGAATTCTCTGCTTGGAAACTGTATGGACCATGTATATTTTATCTCTGATGAGAGGTAGAAATATATGCCCTATCATGTCTTAATGGGAATCTAACAATAGGTTCCAGTGGCTCATGCCTAGTATCCTAGCTGCTTAGCAGGCTTGAGATACGAGGATCAGGGGCTTCCAGCCAGCTAGGGCAGAAAAGACTGTGAGATTCGTATTTAAAAAGACAAAAAAAAACCCCACCAACAATGAAGGAATACATAAAGTGGTAGAGTATCAACCCTGAGTAACAAAGCTAAGAGAGAGTATCCTGGCCTTGATTTCAAGCCCCAGTATTAGCACATACAAACAAAAAAAATCCAATGTGGGAGAATTCACACTCCACATAAAACCAGGATTCCACTTCACACTCAGCATGGACTGACCTTTTCTGCTGAAGTCAAAGACTGAGTTCATTTCAGTTGCAGATTGTTCTCTTATACAATCTAGTAAATATCAGCTTCAGCAATGAGTAAGTCATCTATTCAATGAAAATGTCTCGTGGTGTTAAATCTATGTGTGTACTGCAGTATAATAGAGCCAAGCCTGAGGTACTTAAGATAAGCAAATGATTGGGCTTGTGCAGAGAAATAGTAAAGATAAGGGAATAACTTTGCACCATGCAGGGAATTAATCAGGTGGATTAAATATAATTCACTAGCATTACTTGCACAGCAATCCTTGACTGACACAATACAGGTCACCAAGCATGAAAGATGCCTGTCAAATGGTCATTTTTATTGACATGTATCTGAGTCATCTTTTCCCCAGAGAATATCCTTAGTTAATAACCTTTCCTTAGCCAAGGTGACATGCAATTTTTCAACCTAACAGTAGAGTTAATGGGAGTAGTAGTTAAATGCTTCAATGGTTGTCACATCAAGGGTAGAAGGTAAAAGGTCTTTATTTACTTGTTTTTCCTTCTGTTTTCCATTTTGTTTGTAACGAGAAGTTTCTTGTGCTCTGTGACTTGATGAATTCCTCCCCTCTCTTACCTGAATCCATCTCTGCATTCTGTGCAATTATGAAACTCGGTACATGTCTTGCAATTTTCACTGCATTTCTGGCAAAGATTTTTCTCTGTGAAGAAATTAAAAGAAAACAATATTGATGGGGGCAAAATGGATTCCACAGAAGCATGTGTGGAGAGGTTCCAATATTTCTAATATATGATAGAAGACCCATGGCCTTAAGTGGAAAATTTGCAGGAAAAGTTCCAGGATCACCATTTGTTATCATACATAGACATAAATTATTACACTGAAACAAGATATATATCAGCCATCCTACAGACAAGATAGCCACAGCTTGCTTAATTCTTAGTTGAATGCTTCATTGGCTTATTTCTCTTCCCTTGTGCTTTAGTAAGCGGGGTTCCCTAATTTCAACACTCAGATTCCAATTTATGGAGCTAGAACACTACCACTATGTAAGGATTACAAAAGCAGTGCTAAGAAAATAGTGGCTGTCCACGGCTGCATCCCTATCCCTTCCTCCTCTCCCCCTGCCATGTCTCTGTCTCTGTCTCACCTTCATAGTCCACACTGGCCTGAAATTTGTAAATACTTCCACCTTCATCTCTTAACTCACAAATGTTGGAATTACAAGATATTACAAGGTGAGTTACACCATGCCCCACTGAGAATTGCAATTTTTTCAGGATTTAAGAACAGGGGTACCCATTTCAGGCATTATTTCCCAGTGGGTTTTTTTTTGAAAGAACTCCTGTTTTGTTAAGCTTAGGTTTCCTTAGGCTGTGTAGACACATGATATTTCAGAGTCATGATAAGCTGCAATGGAGAACAATTACCCAGAACACAGAAATAAAGCCAAAGATTATCTATAGCTATTCGAGTGCCAAATGGGAGTACTAATATTTCTATTTAAAGGCTATCTACTTTTCTAGGGCAATGTATCTTTGTTTATTGAGTTATTATAATTGGTGAGAAACCACATTTTTGCTTGGTGGTAGTTCTGCCCACTAGGAAAAAAATACCTCTTCTCAGATACAGTGGGGCATGGTTAGGCAGGAAATTATTCAATTTTACTTTTAATTCAACAAAAGGATTTCTTTCTTGCCTTTGTTAGTGGCTTATATAGTACCTGATCACCTTTGATTGCAGTTGTCTTCTAACATGTGCCGTCATAGGTGAGTAAAAAATATTTCTGACCCAAGTTCATTCCTTACTTACATGAAAGTCACATTTAGAAAATGTCTCAAAAAGGACTTAGATCTTGTGTGATATGAAGTAACATCCATATTTCATTGAGGAGAAAGAGAGATATCTCTCTCAAGGTCACTCAAGGGCAAACCCCATGTGTCATCTGAAAACTCAAATATTTGACATTAACTCACTGGTGTCCTGATATGACCCATCAGGGCAGTGAGTGACACAGCTGTTGATTTCTTCATTCAGGAAGTATCCATATTTACAGGTCAGACACTGGTCACTGTGGCTGCCAAAGCAGGACTCACAGTTGGGCGCACACTTGCGGCATCGCTTCTTGTCTGCATGGTAGTGGCCAGAAGGGCAGCTGGACACACAGATCCTGTATTGGAGCACATAAAAGAGAAGGTTAGGCCACCTGCTAGTTGGTCTTCAGCAGTCCTTTGGGAGAGCAGAGCATGAGCTGACCTTGGCTGCAAGATCAAGTCTAAATGAGGATAATGAGGTTAAATCCAGAGGGCCACATGCAAATTGTGAAGTTGCTGATGGAGTAACACAAGGCCCTCATGGAGGAACACAACCATATAGTTCTGGTCTACCCATTAACGTGTAGTTTGGTCCTAACCAAAACCTAGGTTATGTGCACCTCTTTAAGAGGGATGGTGGTTAGATACTGAGTCTTGAGTAAGCTTGGGGTAGTGATTAAGAGGGAAAGTACCTGGGAACCATGAATATACACAAAAAGATCTCCTCAATAAGTGATTCCTTGTAATATTGAATGTTGAACCCTGTGTCTGCATGTGGATGGAATATATAGTCTCATCCAAATTAATACAAATACATTTAAATTCATGTTTCTTGTGAGAACTTGTATCTTTTCTAGATAGCTTGTCTGTTGCCCACAACTGAAAGACAGGGCTTCATTTATTCATTTGACAGATATTTGACTAAATGGCAATGAAATATAAGGCATTTTCTAACATGGTAAGAAAGGGAACTGAGATAGCCAAGGACCTTTTCCTTGAGGAACTGAAATTCCAGCCTGCACTTAAAACAGGAATCCAAGCTTCTGGGGAAATATCCGGGTATCTGGGGTACATATGCACTGGAAGGTACTTCTTAAAGTGAGCCTTTGCCTGGCCTCATGGGAGAGGAAGAGGGTGGGGCAGAGGAGGGACATGGTCTAGGGAGGATGGTCTGTGGGTGGATAGTCCTTGGTTCCCAGCCTGGACCTACTGGGAATATATAGGCATAGTTCTAGGCAGAGTATGGCGCTTCAGGGCACCGAAATCCGCCCCAGTGCTCAGAAGAAAAAGGTAAGATCAGCACTGTTGCATGTTAGGGAATGTGTTAAAGCATCAATTTGGCCCAGATCCTGACCTTTTCATGAAGGGACAAATACAACCAGAGTATCAAATACCCATGGGATAAAGAGAAGAACGGCAGTTAGGACAATTGGGTTCAGGAGATCTGCTGCACAACGCGGTGGCTAAAGTTAAAACATAGCGATCATAACAACTAAAAGAGTAGATTTTTAAAAAAATGAACTGATAAGTATGTGAAGGAACGCATATGTTAAAGAGCTTGGTTCAGTCATTCTATAATAGATGGACATTTTACAGTGTCATGTCCCGCCTTGTGCATTATAATTTATACAATAATATATAAATTATATAATTATAAAAATTATATTGTACATAAAGTACATCTAAGTATGTATTTAAATACACATATATATGATTGTATTTGCCAACTAAGAAATAAAAGAAATCCAATGGAATGGAAAAGATAAGGCATGAGCCTTCTAAACGTGAGAAAAGAGCTGCAGTTTCCTGGCAGAGGTGGTCATTTTGTGTTTTGTGAAGGAAGTGTGCAGGCCTGTGAAGCCACATTACTTCTGTGTCAGGGCATGTGGCACTCATGGGAACATTGCAGCTGTTTGAGGGCACTGGTGTCATTGTTTTTCTGGCCAATAAGGGGATGGAAAGAACATGGAATTTCATCTCCAGCCCACATTGTGGGGACCTGATGAGGCCTCTCTCTTACCTGGTGTTGTTTTTCAGCTTGTAGTAGTAGTGTAAGCAGTCATTGCAGTGCTCTGGTCCTGGGCCATCACAGCCAACCTCACTGCACTCAGGGTCACAGGGACCTTTCCAAAAGACATCAGAGTGAAACTTAGCGGGGAAAAGCAAAGATTCTAGTAGATCAGCTTAACCTTGAAATTAGGGTTTTTTTTCACCCTCAAGAACTGAAAAAAAAATTTAAGACCAAGAAATAATGGTCAGTGCGGCGGCTGTATGCCCAGAAATAACTATTGAGTTTTACTGGTAAAACCTCAATTGCTTAAATATTAAGCATGCAAATTCTAGTCATGACCGGGTCTTCAAAACCCATATGGCTACCTTGGGAAAACTAACAAGTTTTTTTTGAATTCACATACTGTGAATTCGCTACTGTGGTAAAACAAACAAACAAACAACTGCAAATAATATGCATAAGACTTAAATGTGAGAGTTATAGAAAAATGAGGTGTTGTTGACAAAAGAGATAAAAAGGTTATTAAGCAACCCCTGGACAAGATAGCCTGTCTTGTCAAAGGTCATTCAAGCCACTGAATACCTGTGAAATACTGTGGCTAGCATGAAACTTCATTATGGCTTCGCGTAGAAGCTTATCAGCATCTAGTCTTGGATCACAAAGCAAGTACTTCAGGCACAGATAATAGGTTTAAAATTGCATGCAATTTAAGGGCCAATGGGCAACTCAGCAAAGGAAAATGACATAAATTTAAAGAAAAATGCAAGCTAGCTTAAGGAATTCTAGGCCTATAAGGAAGGATCATAATTTCTCTGGCTACATATTCTTTGATATAGAACTAGAGAGAATGGATAGTAAGGAGGGAAAAAGAATACCAGGGAGATAGAATATTTTGTCACTGATCAAAAGCTTTTGAACAGAATTTAATAGCTCCTTAAGCCATTTTTTAAAAACTTAATTTCCTTCATTTTCACATTTTATTGCATTTGATCTCATAATCTTGGTGTTCTTTTTCACTGAAAATTCATGGTTTTGACTATCAATAAATAATTACATGAAACATGCAAATATCAAGGGTCCCAGAAATGTTTTGAATCCTATTTGCTTTAATCAAAAAGCCTTACTGTTGAGCCCTACAAGATCTGCTAGTCATTATGGAACTATATGCTATAATTATTGAATTGCAAAAATGTAGAATGTTAATATGATTTGGAGAAAAAGAAGCTAGAAACCAAATCAACCTACTGATGAGAAAACTGACTTTCCCAGAGTTGCAGTGGCTGCTTTATTCTCATAGACCTAGGAGAGTTTGGATGAACAAATATCTTGTGTAAAGGTGGCGAACTCTGCACCTGCAATGACCTCTTGATTTAAATAGAGATATGTCATTTGAAAATGCTGCAGATTCAAGAAGGAAGGAAAGGGAAACACTGATCAAGAAGCATTGTACTTGGCCCAGGAGTTTGGCCTAGTGGTAGAGTACTTGCCTAGCATGCATGAAGACCCAGGTTCGATTCCTTGGTACCACATACATAGAAAAAAAAGCCGGAAGTGGTGCTGAGGCATAACTGGTAGAGCTCTAGCCTTGAGAAAGTCCAAGGACAGTGTTCAGGCCCTGAGCTTAAGCCCAGGACTGCCCCCTTCTCCCCCAAAAAAGAGGAAGCATTGTACTCCTAACCTGACTTATAGAATTGCAATTCCTCTGTACAGCTACTTAATAAGTAAAGAACTGTAGACTTCAAATACATTTTCGATGAACTGAAAGTCATTTGACATTATTTCTGTTTTTCCCAGCAACCTTAATCTCCAAAGTAAACTTCCAAGCTATTATTATTATTGTAGTTGCTGTTGTTGTTTAGCTATCTACCATCACACACCAGTGAGATGGTGACTGTGCTGTCTAAGAGTTATGTTTCATCACCTGGGGATTTCATAGTCCCTGGGACTTAATGACACCATGTAGAGATCTGGTTATGATAATGCCATCTGTGCCTCTAGTCAGGCTGGCTTCTAAATGCTGGGAAAATCATAGCTGGAAGGAAAGGAGTCATGGGTGGCCCTAAATTTTCACCAGATGACTTCTAGACTTTAATAAAATCCTACAAACATTTTTTTTTGATATGTGCTCAAAAGATTCTCTTATGGCAGGTTCACATGTTTTGCTATTTCAGTTATAATCTTAAATGGTCCCAGATGCACGCTAGCAGAGTAGATTACAGGATAGTCATGAAATAATAGTCTTTGTTCTCTCCTAAGAGCCAATATCAATGTTTGAGAGATGAAATCAGAAAAGCCCCACAGAGGTGCAACTGTGTTCACAATGTTAACAATATTAATCCAAAGTTGAATTAAAACATTAGCAGAACTTGAATATGACCAGAGTTAAATGTTACAGAATTGTGCTCCATTTATGGGTCAGAAAAAGATAAAAATGGCTTGCTAACTCACTAACCTTACTCAGGAGGCTGAGATTTGAGGACTATGGCTCAAAGCTAACCAAGTGGTAGAGCACTAGCCTTGAGGAAAAAGAAGGTCAGGGACAGAACCAAGGCCCTGAGGTCAAGCCTTAGGATTGGCAACAACAACAAGAAAATTTTGTAAAGCATGCTATTTATAGCATAAATTGCAATACTATAAGTCCAGAGCAAAATAAGATAAAACAAAATCTAACACAATTTAGCTCTGCTTAGCTCTGCTAGTCTTCACATATTAAGCATGTGATTAACTCTAGGAGACTACCTGCTTAGAATAAAAGGAACTTTATGAATATTTTGGATATTCTTTTAGGTGATTAATGAGGTACACTTTACTCAGCATCTAGAGAAAACTCCCAGAACTGCAGGGATGAAATATTTCCTGTCTACCAGGTACATTCTATTTCTATTTATAAACAATTGTCTATTATCAAAGCTGTATGTATTAACTATTGCACAATCATTATATCTCAGAAGGACTTGATCCTACTAAGAACAGCAGCCTACACAATAAGATAGGAATCAGAAGAATAACAAGGACAAATGAACAATCTACAGATAGTGATGCTAATTTGTTGAAATCTGGGATTAGAGCTTTTCTTATTTCCTTCTAGTGAAATTTATGGTGTTCGGGTTTTGTTTATTTTGTCCCAAAGGGGAAACTTATAAATCTGAGTGGAAATTATAAATATATATTTATCTTATGGACTTTTGTCACAAAAATCTTGATAATAACTAATCTTGCCATTTTAATACCCTGGTTTTGTAAAAATTTTTAAAAACTTCATGCCAGAACATTAGTTATAAGTAATATTACCTGGAATACCAGGTTGCTATGATTCAACTGTTATTAATCCCTTTAGAGTATTTATTTCTTGATTTTGTTCACATTTGTCTCTTGTTCTTATACAATACAATAACTGATTTTCTGGAAGATGTAACTTCTTACTGTATAAAGAATGCAAGGTCATTCATTGGGTAGAGAATCAATTAGTCAAAGATTTTCTCCTTTCTTTCTTTCTTTCTTTCTTTCTTTCTTTCTTTCTTTCTTTCTTTCTTTCTTTTTCCTTCCTTCCTTCCTTCCTTCCTTCCTTCCTTCCTTCCTTCCTTCCTTCCTTCCTTCCTTCCTTCTTTCTTTCTTTCTTCCTTCCTTTCTTTCTTTTTTTCTTTCCTTCTTTCTTTTTTTCTTTCTTTCTTCTTTCTTTCTTTCTTTCTTTCTTTCTTTCTTTCTTTCTTTCTTTCTTTCTTTCTTCTTTCTTTCTTTCTTCTTTCTGGGTCATGGGCCTTGAACTCGGCCTGGGCACTGTCACTGAGCTCTTCAGCTCAAGGCTACCACCCTACCCTCCAGCCAAGCCCCACTTCTCATTTTCTAGAGGTTAATTGGAGATAAGAGTCTCAGGTCCTTTTGTGCCTGCTCTGGCTTTGAACCTTGATCCTCAGATCTCAGCCTCCTGAGTAGCTAGGATTACAGGTGTGAGCTACCAAAGCCCGGCTTATTTTATAAATCTTAAAAGAAGGAAATGGTGCTATAGCTCAGAGTGGCAGAACACTAGCTTTGAGTGAAAGTGTTCAGGAACAAGACCCAGGCTTTTAGTTCAAGCCCACAGCCACCAACACCACCAACAAAAAAATCTTAAAAAAGATTAAAGTCTTTATCTTCTCTTCTCCTTCCTTCCTGAAAACTTAGATTTTAACAAGTGACCAAAATAATGGTTTAAAAGTCTATACTTGTTGGTAAGTGATGGATGCAGAGATGAAGTGATTATTATATACCATTTACCACCGTATTAAATAGAAGTGACCGTGTACATTAGTTTGCTTGAAGAAGATACCTTTGACAGAATTCTGTCATTTGTAGATTTTCTTGTTCTAAATAAAGCAGTTATTTTCTCCAAAAAAAAACTCCTCTAAACTATCCCACAAATCAACTGTAAAATGAATAAATTAAGGGAATAATTACTGTGGCTAGATACAAGATAAAATGTTCTGTATCACAAGATCGATAAGACCCCAGGTGCTAAAAGAAAAGTACATTGGCACAATTAAAAGATTTCATTAATAATGTTTTAGCTGGAAAGACTTGGTATTGCAAAAAAAATTCTTGCTATTAGACTGCAGGTAAATTCAAATTAAATTTCTATGTATGCTCTACAAATATTAAAATACATCAATGGGCTGAAGATGTAGGTCATTGATAGGGCATGCTCAAGGTATTGGGTTACATTTCATGAAAGAGAGAAAGAATATAAATAAAATAGCATCAATTTTATCTTACATTGATGACTGAGAAAAAGTGGCATTGGTAGAAACTTGATTAAGGAAAAGAAGTGATTCAGCAATGATTTAATCTATTTAGAAAATGGCTAAAACCATTTCTTTTTGTCAGTTTTGGGGCTTGAACTCAGGGCCTGGGCACTGTCCCTATGCCTATTTGCTTAAGGTTAGCATGGTACCACTTTCAGCCACAGCTCTACTTCCAGTCTTCTCGTGATTAATTGGAGATAAGAGTCTCATAGACTTTCTTGTTTGGGCTGGTTTTGAACCATGATCCTTAGATCTCAGTCTCCTAAGTAGTTAGAATTACAGGTATGAGCCACCAGGACCTGGCTAGAATTTGGGGGGGGGGGTTGTTTGTTTCCTTTTTTGTTTGTTGGTTTGTCTGTTGCATTGGGAAGTGAACTCATGGTCTTGATGCTGGTGAGGCAACGTTGTGCCATGCTTTTGGGACACCTTGGTTGTTTTCTCAATTGGAGTCTTTTATACACTATTTGCTTGGGGTTAGATTATTTCTACTTGTGCTTCACTGTGCTGCTGACGATGAGAAGGCCCTCACCACTGCACCTAGCCACTGTATTTCCCTGGTAGCTGGGATAATAGGTGTCAGAAGCTGTTCCTTGACATTGGTTGAGAAAGAGTTTTAAAATTTCTTCCTCTCCCTCTCCCTCTCCCTCTTCCTCTCCCTCCTCCTCTCCCTCCTCCTCCCCCTCCTCTCTCTCCCTCCTCCTCCCCCTCCCCTCCTCCTCCCCCTCCTCTTCCCCCTCCCCTCCCCTTCCTTTCCCCCCTCCCCCTCCCCCCTCCCCCCCTCCCTCTCCCTCTGCCTCTGCCTCTTCTTCTTCTTCTTCTTCCTCTTCCTCTTCCTCTTCCTCTTCCTCTTCCTCTTCCTCTTCCTCTTCCTCTTCCTCTTCTTCTTCTTCTTCTTCTTCTTCTTCTTCTTCTTCTTCTTCTTCTTCTTCTTCTTCTTCTTCTTCTTCTTCTTCTTCTTCCCTGTGCTGGCCTCAAACCTCCTTACAAGTAGCTATGACTATAGGTTTGTGTCACTATGTCCAGTTTAAAAATAGTTCAGTTTTCGACTAAATAAAATAAGCTAAAAATGTTCTAGATGAATTAATGGCTAAAAAAACAAAAGCCAATATTTAGTTGATAAAAGTGCAAAAAATTTACAAATGTAAAATTTTATGCTACCTTTTTCCATAGTGTTCCTGGTTGAAAATACTATAAAATACAAATTATATTTGGAACAAGAGTGTAAAACAGTAACACAGACAATTCTTATAAACTGATAAGTCAATCGTTGCTACTTTGAAGATAAAAATGGGTATAAGACTTGTGTTTAAATGAGAAGTTACAGGTGAAGAACACCTATGTAGACCCTTTATGTGATACATTTCAGACCAGAACTCTGTTCTAAACTAATCACTAAAGATACAGAAAAGATTGATATGTAATGTTCATCTTTGAACCTTGTTTAAAACAGTGTAGACTAGGGATCTTAGAATATGGATTAAATAACTCACAATATAATTATAGTACAGAGTATTCATTTTGGACACTATACATGGATATTCGAATAAGCTAATGTACACACAAATAGTTGAGGAAATGGAAGAAAATATACCAGAATATGAGTAATATATTATTTTGGTATGCATTATATAGGTAATAATATATCATGTCTTACTACATGATATTACATTATCTCACATGGCAGGGGTGATGTATGCATTTTCTTAGTGGTGGAAAGGCATGGAAAGGCAGCTCACCTGTGTAATCTTCAGGCCCATAGTCATCTGTGGGGTCTTCTACTCGGCTGTAGCGGAAGCGCTCCACTTTGGGAAACTCGTTGGTTGGGGAGTATGGCTGCACAGACGTACCATACAGGACCAAGGACCATTCTTTCAATTTACCTGGAGAGACAAGAACGAGAGTGGGTAGTTAATTGGAGTCTCTAGGATTTTTCTATCGGGTCTGGCTTCAAACCATGATCCTCAATTTCAGCCTTCTGTAAACTGGTTAGTTTTCACATATTGAGTCAAGCCCTGTCTAGGGAATAGGGTCTCCCCATCCAGGGCTGGATTTGCTATTTACCTTATCAGTTGCCATAAATAAGCTTCAGAGAGTCACATGGGGTGAGAACCAAGTTACTGAGGTTGAGACTAAGATCTGGATAATATCTCAATTTCCATGTTTTTGGTTTTGATCAGTTGTGGGGTCTCAAACTCAGGGTCTCAAACTCAGGCATTGTCCCTGAGCTTTTTTGCTCAAAGTTATCACTTTATCTCTTTGAGCCACAGCTCCACTTCTGTGGGTAATTGGAAATAACAGTCTCATGGACTTTTTTGCCTAGGCTGGCTTTGAACTGTGATCCTCAGATCTCAGTCTCCTGAGTTGATAAGATTACAGGCATGAGCCACCAATGCTAATGATTTTCATAGTTTACACAGCATAATGGCTTTATTTCCCTTGGCTCATGGGCTCATTCTGCTTGGGAGATAGTCATTTATTTTCTTTGACCCTAACTAGATTAGCAGGTATAGCCTAACTTCAATTTCTTGTCTAAATGGACAATTAAATTTAGAGGAAAGAATAAAGAAAAAAACCCTATCATCTCTTGTGAGTCAATTATGACCAAAACATGTAATTCATCACAGGTTCTCGAGAAAGGCTGGATTATTGACTTCGAAAGGACAGGGAGGTAGACAGAATCATTGGATATGTACTTTGAAACATCAATCAACAGCTGTCATGTATTTTCTACCCTTACGTCTTCAATATCTACTCAGATAATGATTACCAGTGTCATCTTCTCCCTAATTTTTCCACTCAAGTTGTATGGCTCATGTCCAATGTACTGTCTAGTGAGCATCACTGGTGAGTTGGCTCACCCTGTGTTCCACTGTTTCTCTGTTTCCCCTTCTTCTGCTCAAATCAGATAAACTGGGTGCTGGTTATGGTGCTTGAACTCAGTCCTGGGCACTGTCCTTGAGCTTTTCTTGCTCAAGATTAGCACTCTTCCTCTCCGAGTCACAGCTTCACTTTCCACTTTTTGGTGATTGATTAGCGATAGGATATCTTATAGAATTTATTTTTGTTTGTGTTGGCTTTGAACTGTGATCCTCACATCTCAACTTCCTGGGTAGCTAGGATGGTGACATGAGCCACCACAGTTTTCACCATCAGAACCCAGTGTCCACATAGTTTTGAGATTTAGAATATGTGCAGATGGATCAAAATGTATATGAAATAAATAACATAAAAAATGTTGATGCTGGTATCTGAGTGCTGTTAGGGTTGGGATGTAGTTCATGTATTGTACACTTATACTGTGGTATGGTAAAACCTTTAATAGCTGGGGCTACTGGTAGATAAGTAGGTCATGGGCTTCAGCTACTCTGAGTGTATTAAGTAATTCTCTATAAAGATAGGCTGTTCTACGTGTTTGGTCTCCACTACACAAGCTCTTTGTCACTCTGGCATGTGCTCTTTCTACTAGGATGCCATCTACCTTAAATAGCATCACTTACGCTAATCAGATGCTAGCATCAAGTTCATGAATGTTCGGAAGTATGTTAGATATAAAATACTGTGATGAGAATTCTGTTACAGAAACATAAAACTAAGCCAAGTGTAATATATTCTTTGGACAAAATAGACCACATTGTTTCTTCTATCTTATAAACTGATTAAAAGCCAAAGAGCTTCTTCTCACCTGGGGTCTTGAAATTCCTCAGCTGTGAGGGTGTATCATACACTTCAAGGATCCAGTCACCGGCTGCTCGTTCTCCCCAGCAATGAATGGTCATAAATTCCCAGTTTTTAAAACCTTCCATGGAATGATCAAATAACCTGAAAAAGATCCAGAAAATATGGTTACTTTATTAGTCATGTTTAAAACCCAGTGAGGGGGCCAGGAGTTTAGCCTAGTGCCATGCATGCATGAAGAACCGGGTTTAATTCCTCGGTATTACATACATAGAAAAAAGTCAGAAGTGGTGCTGTGGATTAAGTGGTAGAGTTCTAGCCTTGAGAAAGCCCAAGGACAGAGCCCAGGCCCTGAGTTCAAGGCCCAGGACTGGCAAAACAACAACAACAACAAAAAAAAAACAATGAGACCACCATTAAAGATCCAAGATCTTTCTTACCTATCAGCTTATTCAGTTGTGAGGTGTTTATCCTGGATGTCACCAATGATCACATGTGTCCTATGTTATTGTGTCACAGTAAGGGCTAAGCGGGCAAATGTAAATTTGACCCACCATAAGAGAAAACTCTACATACAAGATTGAGGAGTGTTGATGATGTGGAACAAATGGAATATTCTTAAATACGTAAAGGGAATTAAAAAAATAATGATACTGGAGCTTTGGAGAACAGTTTCAGAAGCTGATGAAGTTGAAACCATTTTACATAAGCCTAACAATCTCTCCTGATGTAAGAGAAATGAGAAATCATGTCCACAGGACTCAAAGTTGTCAAAAATTGCAAAGAACTCAAGAGGCGGCTATGAATAGGTGAATGTATAAACAAACTATGGTATATTCATAAAATAAAATACTACCCAGAATTATATATGTATGTAGGTACCATATATATATATATATACATATATATATATCTTATACATCTTACAGCATGGGAATAAATTTGCTATAAAGTAAATACAAATAAAATAATGAAGAAATGGACATCCGAAAGGGATATCGCTGATCAAGACACATTATACTTCATGGGCTGATTTGTTGAATGGTAGATCCTCTGGACAACTACTTAAAGATATTAAAATTAACAAAAAATAGTGCTGGAACCCTTATGCCAGAGCAATAAGGCAAGAGAAGGACATCAAAGGGATCCACATAGGGAAAGAAGAAATTAAACTATCCCTATTTGCAGATGACATGATCCTATTCCTGAACGATTCAGTAAACTCCACTCCCAAACTCCTAGAACTAATAAACCACTTTAGCAAAGTGGCAGGATGCAAAAATTAACCTGCAAAAGTCAGTAGCCTTCTTGTACGCCAACAATATACAAACAGAAGGCCAAATCAAGAAAATGATCCCATTTGCAATAGACCCCAAAAGAATAAAATACTTAGGAATTAACTTAACCAAAGATGTAAAGGAATTATTTAATGAAAATTATAAAATCCTAATGAAAGAAATTAAAGAGGATACCAGGAAATGGAAAGACTTCTCATGTTCATGGGTAGGGAAAACCAATGTAGTGAAAATGGCCATACTGCCAAAATTGATATACAAATTCAATGCAATCCCCATCAAAATCCCAAAGACATTCTTTACTGAAATAGAAGGTATATTCCAAAGGTTCATATGGAACAAGAAAAGACCTAGAATATCCAAAACAATTCTAGGCAAAAAGAGCAATGCAGGTGGTATTACAATACCAGACTTCAAACTCTACTATAGAGCCGTAATAACAAAAACAGCATGGTATTGGCACAAAAATGGACCAGAAGATCAATGGAACAGAATAAAAGATCCAAAAATAAAACCACATACCTATAGTCAACATGTATTTGACAAAGGAGCCAAAGATATGCAGTGGAACAATCATAGTGTATTCAATTATTGGTGCTGGCAAAACTGGGCAGCCACATGCAGAAAACTATGCACAAGTATTAAACTCAAAATGGATTAAAGACCTCAATATCAGACCTGAAACTGCTACACAATAGAGTTGGAGAGACACTGAAACTCATAGGCACAGGCAAAAAATTCCTGAACAGAGTCCCAGGGTCACAACAGATTGGAGAGAGACTCGATAAATGGTACTACCTAAAAATAAAAAGTTTCTGCACAGATAAAAGCATAGCTACTAATGTAGAGAGACAGCCAACCAACAGGGAAAAGATATTTACCCATAATACATCAGACAAATGCTTAATATCCAGTATCTACAGGGAACTCAAGAAACGAATCCCCCACAAACCCAACAAACCAAATCCCTAAATGAGTAAGGGAACTAAAGAGAGACTTATCGAAAGAAGAGGTTAAATGGCAGAAAAGCATATGAGAAAATGACTATCATCCATGGTCATAAAAGAAATGCAAATAAAAATGACCTAAGATACCACCTTAGCCCAATTAGAATGGCCAAGATTCTGAACTCAGACAATGACAGATGCTGGTGGGGTCGGGGAGAAAAAGGAACCCTACTGCACTGCTGGTGGGATTGTAAGCAAGTTCAGCCACTCTGGAAAGCAGTGTGGAAGTTTCTTAAAGAGCTGAAAATAGACCTTCCCTACCATTCCTGGGCATCTATCCTTAACATCATAACCCAAGATATGATAAGGACACCTGCTCAGCTATGTTCATCTCTGCACTATTCACAATAGCCAAGTGATGGAAACAACCCAGATGCCCCATTGCAGATGAATGGATACAAAAAATGTGGTGTGTGTATATATATATAAAATGGAATTCTACATAGCCAACAGACAAGATAAAATAATGGCATTTGTGGGGAAGTGGATGAATCTAGAGCGAATAATGTTGAGTGAGATAAGTCAAGACCAAAGGAACAAAAGGTGCATGGTATTCTTAATATGTGGCTATTAGATCCAAACAGTGCAAGAGCAAGGACTCAATATTTGCGTACCCAATGCTATGGACATAGTATTGGAAATATGAACACAACTAGATAGACATAAAAATTTATGACTATATAGACATAATGTTTTATGACATAGATTAACATGTAACTATGACATACAAATCCTCAGCCTAATTTTAATTATGTTCTAACATCTAAGTGCCAGTGATTATATATAGAGATTCCCTTCTTGAATACTTGTTTGTTAAACATGTCATTTGAAATATAAAAATCAATGTTAATAAATTCTTTAATAAAAAAGATTAATAAAGCTACAAATAAATAGTTTAAAAAAATAAACGAAAGGAAATGGATATGTCATTTGTGTAGGCATCTAACATGATGTGACTACCCACACAGCTATGTAAAAGATGTGAAAGACATTTTCTGTGAAGATGAAGTGATAGAGAAAAATGAAGGGGCATGGGATAGGTTTTAAAAAATACTTTCTCTCTCTCTCTCTTTTTTTAAGTGAGTGCCTCTAAAATTTTACTCGACATACAGCAAAATGGGAAAAAGAAATTGAGAGTCAAAGAAGCAAACAGAGAGCAAAAATCTCTGTATCCTTGACTTAAAAGCAGCCATGTCCAGGTAATAGCTTTCAGTGGAGATAGCACTAAAGCCTCCATTTTACTGGATATTGATGGCTATTGAGAACATGCAGTCCACCCTCCTGATTTAATTGTATATTGCCCAAATAAATTAATGGTTATAATTTGATTTTCTGTGCAAGTGTTCCCCTTGGGAAAAATGAGGTGGGGGTTAAAAAACAGAGATACTTTTAAAACTTAATGTGTTAAAAATCCTATCTTAAAAATTATTTTATCAGTGGTTTGATCAAAATGCTGCAAGTGGAGAGAAATGTGTGTCTCCAAGGAGTAGAATGCCAGTCTTCCCGAATAAGCCAAATGAGAGCATTAAGGCCTGAATTCAAGCTCCAGTACTAACACACACACACACACACACACACACACACACACACACACACACACACACACACACACACACACACACCATGTATCCCCACTGTAAATGATACTTAAGAGAATTAGGAAGATATATTTTTGGGCCAAGGAGAAATCTCTGGGTTGTTATGTAATTGGCATGTACCCATACAATCTCTTGTTTAGCACCTGAGATGTTCATAAATTGGGGAGGGGCACACAAACCAAGAATGTGGAAGAGGAGTTGTGTCAGGATGGCCTTCATGCTGGGGATACCATTATAGGAAGTATGTTGACATTGAATTGAATGCAAAAGGAAAAACACTTCAGAACTCCTTCCCAAACGGTTTCACAGTTCTTCCTTGAACTCTTAATTTGTGGAAACCACTGTGCCATTTGAGGGCACTGGAGCCATAATTTGCCACACACAATCTCTCTCCAAGAGTACTGAACTTAAAAGACATTCCCAAACCGTTTAGTTTAGACAGAACATTGGATCCATTGCCTCACATCTAAAAACTACAAAGGAGACTTGTGGCTGGCATCCTGTGGGGGGCAAGTCTGGTTTGCGTCACTGTAGCCAACTTACAATTTCACGTGGGTTACTTGATGGCGGGATCAGTAGGCTTGAGATCTTTCCCTGGTCGTTCTTTTTTGTCCACCTTTGCAGTTGATTCCTTGCTGCTACTCACCACTCTCAAGTCATATTTGGAACAATTAAATTAAATGGAAACTGGGTACCAAAAAAAATTAGAAGGGAGGGATCTTTGTAAGTAACCATTTCAAAGTTCAATTATCACTGGGCTTGTTTATGTCAGTATGGTGACAGCAGTTCCCAACCCTGCTCTCTTCACCTCAGAGATGGAACAAAAACTTAGGCAATTTCATTTTGGTGAAAGAGTTGATGGAGAAAGAAAAAGACAGGGGTGATTGGGTCAGCTCAGTGAGTTTCATGTGATCCCTGGTAACCATAGAAATGGTTTGAATAGGTATATATAGTCCCATGTTAGGATTCTAATTCAACCTTTTGATTATTTTGGATTTTTAGTTTTGTAGTAGCAAAATAAAAAACCCCTGCATCTTGCAGGTGCCAGTCATTCACGCCTATAATCTAGTTCACTCAGGAGGCTGAGATATGAAGCTGAAGATTATGGTTCAAAGCCAACTTGGGCTGGCACATTCCACTTTTATCTCTAATTAACCACCAAAAACGTTGAAAGTAGAGCTGTGGCTCAAGTGGTAGAGTGCCAGCCTTGAGTAAAAAAAAATTAAGTAACAGTGACCAGGCCCTAAATTCAAGTCCCACCAATGACAAATAACAAGAGCAAACTACATCCTTTGCATATTAAAAAAAAGGTAATATAGCTTGTATATTAGCTTGATATGCAGGACCCATTTGCCAGTATGACAATTATATAAGAAACCATGGACAACTAAGGCAGAATCTTACCAGGGGCTATCTACTCATCAGCTAGAAAATCTAACTCTCCATTTGAAGGTCTGTATTTTGCAACTGGGGAAAGACCTGACATTGTGTGCAAGCATAGTAAGAAGAGAGCCAATGTGCTGCAAGCCAGCAGAGGTGAGCTCTGTGCCTGGATCCATGTCTCCTGTTGCAGAGAAAGACAGTTCCATACATGCTGAATTCACATTCACATGCTCAATGAAATGATCTACACAGTGGCACAGATTATATAGCCAGGAGTTAAAATTATCCCTCACAGCCCTGTCCCCGTGAGTGGTTTTCAAATAAATTACTGTAGATGAACCCCTTTCCCCCTTTTTAAGACTATCATTAACACTAGTAGAGCTTTCTGAGGAATTAAATTAGGAAATAACTCATAAGTACTGTATGATTCCCCCACCCCTTCTCTTTACTTAAAGAGTCTAATGTTTCAAAGATATAACATCTTTTAGGATGTTACAGAACCTGAATAAAAAGGCATTTTATAAGTAGTGACGGCCATGTGTTAGCCTGTAATTATTTCTAATATTGTAAAAGGATCTTAATTTCAGATATAGTCACAGCTACTCAAACAGTATTTATCATTATAGATATAAACATCAGAACACTATTCTTTGAAGATTTTTTCTCTTTCTTTTTAGCTTATTAATTTTTGCAATGCTCCATCATAATTTAAGCAACTGCTTATAGAATGACTATGGGTCAAATGCAATTGCGTTTGTATACGTGCCTGTGCATATGTGTGTGTGTGTGTATTTAGATATTTAACTTCTGTAAGTTTTAGATGATTTGCTTTTGATTATAAGGTAGTTAACATATATAGTTCTCTTTCTCCTAATTTAAACTGCTTGTTTAGGAAAAGCTGAGAGAAAGATACTGGTTCTAGAGGTTTAGAACATCTAAAAGAATGAATATTTCTTTTCAGTGTAAAGTTCCAACATGCATATTAGTGTCAAGTCATTCACTAACCCCCGTCACATTCTTCTTTGTAGGCATTCTGATGGAAGAATTTAATCTGGTGGAAGATTTATTCCATCTTATAGAAGATAGCTTTTATCTAAGAATCTGCTTTATATTATCATCTCCTTCGAGCAACATACTATTCACATGTCTTTTAATGACAAAATAATAAAAATATGTATGCACAAAAGCAAAATGATGTGTTTTTTTGGTCACTTGTGGGACTTGAATTCAAGGCTGGGCACTGTCACTGAGCTCTTTTTGGTCAAGACTAGTACTCTACCACTTTGAGTCACAGCTCCACTTCTGGTTTTATGTAGTTAATTGGAGATAAAGAGTCTCACAGACTTTCCTGCCTGAGGTGGCTCTGAACCACGATCCTTAAACCTCAGCCTCCTGAGTAGCTAGTATTACAGGCGTGAGCCACCAGAGCCTGGTTCTATGTGATCTTTTTAAATTAAGACTGAGGAATGCTTCAGAGACAGGTAGCTTTAGTCTTCTTTGGGAACATATGAGAAATGATAACCAGGATCTTGGGAGGGGACCAGGAATTTGTGTTTGATGGATCATTGATTTTGATAGGCATTATGCAAATAGATACCAGTTACTTATGACCTACTTAAACTCTCACTGTAAGATATCGTATTAACATTTGTACCGATCTTCTGAGGTAGACACCATTACATCTATTGTATAAATGAGGAAATTCACTTCTGTCTAACTCTGCTGTTTTTGAATGAAGGAATCAGGTTCGATGGCAGAGCCTTCCTAAAATATGCAATTTCCACTATGAAAGTATAATTTTCATTATCAGCCACAGATTCATTTACCACCCAATATAAAGGTGTTCACAATGATTGGCTAGTTGTCACTGAACATTTTTTGCACTGAGTTTTAAACCATTAAGCCTATGGGTTTTTCAGACTAGAAAGCATACCTCCTTTCTCCTTAAATCCATAATTAGAAGCAGCGATAATCTTCTGTAATCAAATTTAGGAAGCAAGGAAAAGTCCCAGCTTTCAATTCCAGGCCAAAATGTGGAACAGCCAAATACAGCTAGGCTAAATCTAAAACTCAATGAGTTGGGAGTGAAAATTATTTAAAGGTGGCTGTTGGGTGGGGAGGAGACCCCACAGTTCTTTGTAATTCTAACAAATACAGTTGAAAGGAGATTCTGAGGGGACAGGCTTTTGTTAGAAAATCTTTTATTCAGGCAGAATGAATGTAATTGTCATCCTTTAAAACCTTCCATTAGACAAACTGCTCTTATCTAAAAGCATTTTCAAAAGAACCCCAGCTAGGGTGGCTTCTCCCAGCCCACCTGACCTCCATCATCTGCATCCAAGTAGATGGAACTGAATAGGCAGTTTGGCTTTTTGTTAGGCAAGGGACAGAGGCCAAGAAGAATACTTGAAAGGGTGGAAAGGGTGGATGGGACAGGTGGGAGAAGAACAAAGGAGAGAGAAGGAAGTATCCATTTGTCTACCCTACGATTGATCTGTTGACCCACAATTCGAAGCCCTTAAATTATCAACGTAGCTTGCCAGGGGAGCTTCCTGCTGAGATAATGCAGCTGAAGTTCAAGTTGGACTAGAGTTCTGAATGCTGCCTAGTGCCTTCCAGTGCTCAGCACCTGCAGCTTGGGCAAACCATTCTCTTTTCAGCAGCTGTTCTCCACAGGCACTGGCGGACTTGCACATCAGCCAGAACAGGGAGCCACCAAGGGGCTCCAGACGGCCCACACAGATGCCACTGAAGTGTTTAGCCCTGTGCAGAAAACATACTATCCAAGGACTGCTGTGGGGGTGGACAGACACAGAAAAAAATTTTCATTGGAAGGCCCAGGAAAAGAAGGCCCAGGGGAAGCGTCATAACCAGAACCAAGCCCCAAATCGTGAGTCTAAGTGGTTTCCGTGCATCTTTCCTTCAGGTGACTGACTAATCCATGAGGTGTGGGCTCCTTCAAAATCATCAGAGGGTTTTTCACACTTCTGCCAGGCTGGCAACAATGTGCTATATGGAATTCAAAGTCTGGGAGAAAAGGATTCTAATCTTCCAGAGATGCAGGACAGCTGAAATCGGCCATCTCTGCTATGGGGAAGCTATATGCTCATGTCACATCAGCCCTGCTGTAGACTTAATTTAACCTTCCATTGTTCCTACATTCTAACTACACTCTGCTTTCTGTGCCTTTCCTTAGAGAGCTATGGTCCTTTTGAAAGATGAGTCTTCCTGTATAGACCAGGCTGGCCTGGAACTCATATATTTTTGGCCTTCTGCTTCAATTCCAGACAAATTCTACCATGACCCATTAATAATCTTAATGTCTTTGACATAAAGGGCAAGTGTTGATCAGAGGATCGATGGCACAGATTCCTGCTACAATATGACCTTAGTCATCTTTTCCTTGAGAGGAAGAACTGCCTTACAGAATGACATAAAGAATGCCATGGTCATATCAGGTCTTTGCTTCATCCTCTCTCCAGCTCTCTAGTGCTCCCACAATCTTAGCTTCCTACCCTAGGTCTATATTTAAATCAGGGCAAAGGTGAGAAGATATCAGGTCTCCATGCCACCAGGTTTCAGGTAGAACTTTCCTTTATAAAACAATGAAAGCCTCAATGTGTGCAGGAAGGAAAAAAAAAGCCAAAAGAAATGGTCTTTCAACATAGTGTCTAGTATCACTGCATTTGTTCATCTCTTGTCTCACTTTTCAGTGTTCCCACTTACCTTTCCCAAATAGCTAAACTTATGTACAAGAGAAAAGGTACAGAAATCAAAAACAGCGACAAGGGAGAAAACATAAAAAACAAACTATTGTAAGGAAATGGAAAGACTTAGAAAAAGTCATATTAAGTGATGTAACCAGACTCCTTTGAGTGTTCCTTTAAACATAGGCTCAATGGTTTCCCTCATTTGTCATAATTAGTACAAACCTTGGACTCTCCTAGCAGAGGATTACAATAGCTCAAAACCTAGATATGTAAGGACATATAGGATGAAGCTAAATGAAATGATCTCCAGGATATGGAAATAAGAGCCATATAATGTGTGATTGTTGTTCTTAATGTACTATGTTATTTCTCATCTCTTTTGTTGTCCCTTAATTATTCTCATATTGTTACAGTATCTGACCTTGTTATCTGGTATATTGTATCTACCTTTATTTGTTTATTTGAAATAGGATAGGAAAGGGGAAGAAAACAAATTCAAGGGAGGGGGTGGGGGGAAGGAAATGGGGACTAAATCATGAGAAGGGGTACCAATGTTTGTGAAGTAATGTACCTTCTATCTGACGAATATAACTGTAACCTTTCTATTAATTGTAATAAAAATGTTAAAAAAGCAAAATATAAATCAAAACAACAGCAACAACAAAAACCCCTCTATGTTGAACTACATACTTTGTGGGAGAGGGGGGAATCAGGAGGGAAAAACTGGGAGAAAATGAGGGAAGGGGTGACACTTCAAAGAGAAATGTACTCATTACTTGACTTACGTAAATGTAGTCCTTCTGTACATCACCTTTATAATAACAATAGTAATAAAAGAGAAATGGTCTGTCTTTAGTTGCCTAGACTGCAGAAGTGCTACTAATATCAGTACAGTAAGAAATACAATGCTCTGCCCTAGAAAGTGGGTATAGGTTTTTCAGGGAATGGTATACCTGCTTCACATCGCATATATCAACGACAGGCAGCTAGAGACAAATTCATGATATCCTTTCTATCTGTAGGTGCCTTCAGCTCTTTCCAATCTCACTACTTTTTTTATTGATGGCTACCTATTTTCAAGGCTCTTATGGAGAATGTACAAAATGCATGATGTAGACTAGGACAATCTGGGTGCAATTTTCATGAAAGAAATTGATGTCACTCTTGTAAGTATTGCCCTCTGAGCATCCACAATGCCATTATCTCATCTCTGATGCAGGTCACAAGACACCCTTGCATCATATAATTTGCAAAGGTGCTGTCAGGTATGGAGGAGTTCATTTGAGCTTGGAGGCAGTGATCTTGCAATCCAGCAAATGTCTGTTTGGGAACTCATAGGTTCTTTGCCTCCAAGTACTCCCACTGACATTGTTCTCGAGGAAGCTAATACTAAACAGAAAAGATCAAGGATCAAGGAAGGATCAAGATCGGCAGAAGACACTTGAATTATCCAAGTAAATTGCCACAGTGCTTGGTGGCTCCTGATACGTGAAGCACATATAGAATCTTTCAATGTTTAATCAGGACAGTCTGTTCAGTCAAACCAAGGTAAATAATATTAGAAATTAAAAAAAATGAGGAATAAAGATTTCCCTGGCTTGGGTAACAATGGTTGGTAAGATCTCCATTAATCACATAATGGCTTGCCTGGAAAGAAATGCCAGGCAGATAAGGGCAATCACCTGGCAGACAGCACCAGGAGAGGGAATAGATGAATTCAGAGTCGAAATATGCTTATGTTTCTTGCACCTGCATACTTATTTCTAGCAAAGCTGCACTTTATATTCAAAGCCTGAAGCCTGGGTTTTTCCAGGCCCCCAAGAGAAGATGTTGTTTGTATATGAAGAATACAGGAAGTCTAAGCATAGAAATCAACTGCACTGAAGGTTTCTAACACTGTACTTTTAAACATGCACTTAGAGCTGGGTGTTTGGCCTAGTGGGACAGTGCTTGCCTAGCAAACATAAAGTGCTGGGCTTGATTCCTTGGTACCACAAACATAGAAAAAGACAGAAGTAGTGCTGTAGCTCAAGTGGTAAAGCTCTAGCCTCAAGAAAGCCCAAAGACAGTGGTCAGGCCCTGAATTCAAGCCCAGGAGTGGCAAAAAAAAAAAAACCTCACCTAAAGATACCATTGCTCATTTTTTTCTCACTATCTTATAGTGGGTCAAGTTTTGAACTTTCAAAAGAGAAACTTGGATGCCAGATGCCTGTAATTTATATTTGTAATCCTAGCTGTTCATAAGGTGGAGATTTGAGGATCATGATTTGAAGTCAGCTCAAGCAAGAATTTCTGTGAGACTTTGTGACACACACACACACACACACACACCAAACTGGGGACCAAGAAGTCTCCATTTGGGATCTACAGATTTACATTGACTGACAGTTCCCTTGACAACTGACAACCTCACAGTTGCCTTGACAACTCTCATGCCATCCTCTCAACTACTCAAAAAGCCAATGGAGCAAAAGAAAATGTGTGCCTAAACATTTCTGGACTTATTCTTCCAGCAAGTTTCCAGCTTGCACACAATCATTACTTCTCTATGGGTAACATGTATGAGAATAAGAAGGGGAAAAAGGAAGAGAAGAGAAGCTGGCATCTGAGTAATGAAGACTGAAAGGAGCGACCTTGTATCCATAGACCAACATGGCCTCTTGAAATGGTTGTCAATCATTGTTCAGCATCTTTTCATTTTCCAACTATTAAATTCTGTACTGGCTCAAGATGTAGCCATTATGGTGGTTCCCATCCTCCCTCAGATGGTACCAAGACTAGGAGGAAGGAGCAGCTCTCTCTTTCTACCCTAAAAGATAGCTATGTGCTGTTGTGACAGAAGCCATCAATGTACCTGTTGGCCAAAAGTTGTGATCTGGTTCCGGAGGGTGAAGTCAAGTAGATGGCCAGATCTCCTCTTCGAGGATGGGTGATGGTAATGCGTACAACGACGTGTTCCAGGTAGTTGACATGGTGGTTGGGGTTATCAGAGCAGCCTGAGGCTTTGTAGATGGAACGCACTACACTGTTGGGGCGAATCGTCCTGCCACATGGAGAGAAAGGAGTTTGAATACATTGTGTGGAAGAACTCAAGTAAGTGAACCTGAAAGCTTGGAATATGTGTCCAAGATAAAGCAAATAGCTTAGTCATGGGATACTAAATGCCAACAGTGTCAACAAATGAATGGGTCGGGGTTAGATAATGAGGAAGGAAAAGGGGAACCAAGGTTCTTTGGTCTTGCTTAGGGTAGGAGGCTCACACTTGAATGTGCATAGAAATCACTTCCAATAGTGCCAGTATCTAGGTGGTTGACTGTAGCATGTTTGTTTTCAATCAGTTACTAGGTGACAGTGTCCTTTGAGAACTGTTGTACTATGGGACAGTCGAGGCTTGGGGTTCACACAACCTGATTCAAATGCCAGGGTCTCTACCAACTCCTTGCCACAAACACAGTCTTTCCTCTTGCTAACACAGTCATATCTTCCTAGCTTCCAGCCACAGTAGCTTTTGTCCCACTTCTGTCATAATGTAAGGTTCTCCACCAGAAGGTAGATTGTTCCCCATATCCTTTGTTCAGGTCGAAGCTTAGCTTTCCTATCTCTGACACTTTCACTGGGCTCTTCAGCTCAGTGCTACAGCTCTACCATTTCACTTCCTGTTTTCTGGTGGCTAATTGGAGATAAAAGTCTCACTGACTTCTGTGTCCGGGCTGACTTTGAACCATGATCCTCAGCCTCCTGAGTAGCTGGGATTACAGGTGTAAGCCACCAGTGCCCTGCAAGAAAATTTATCTTTGAAGGATATTCACAATATATTAATGTGGATTTGGAATTCTAGACATTCTATCATGATTTTTATAATCACATTAAAAAGAAACTACACTAGTAGTGTCTAGATTTCCTGTACAACAAAGGGCTTTGGGGAGCAGTGGTGCTGGATGTTTCTGGGGACGATTTTCGGGTCACTGAGTAGCAGCAAACATTACTTGATTTGTCGGTCTGTGCTCTCCACACACACATGTTGCTGAGGAACTGTGGTCCACTTTTCCGCCTCCATCACCATGGCTTCTGCATCCATCAGTCCAAATCCATAAAGATGGCTTACTGTAAAGGGCAGGAAGCTGGTCAGTAATGATATAGTTAGGAGCAACCTATATTACACATGTTGAGTGACAATGTCACTCACACAAACCCCAGGCACCCCATTGGTTAATAGTTATGGATTGGGCCAAGATCTGAAAAACCAAATCACATCAATCATCCTAACAACAAGTAAATAAGATAATGATATAGATGTGTTACTACCTGTTGGATACCAGCCTACAATTTTTACATGCAGTCTTGCCAACAATGGAAGGATGTTACCATGACTGTCATCAAAGGAACAGATCTTAGCAGAAGTTGACCAGTAAATTGGTGGATTAAGCTGGATTCTAACCCATACTCACTGCTTGCTCCAAGACCCTGTAGTTCATCATTTGCATTAGAAAATGACACAGTGGTTTTGAACAATAAAATAACTAGTAGCTTTAAAGGAAGGTGATAACATGTTCAGTTTCTCAGAGTGCAAGTAAAACTCACATGGAAGAAATACCAATTTTTTGACACATATAGCAATTAGGTTAAAGAACCCAGAAGACATAAATTATTACCTTTCTTCTAGCATATGAAAAATGTATGTAACTATATGCATAAAATATTTGGAGCCCTCAAGAGTTTTAGGGCAGCTTCTTGTCTGTAAATCTGCTGGGTCTCAATCAGAATTCTCATTGAGCTAAAGTTGAATTTGATAAAAACTGTTTCAGAAATGTCAATTAAGTACAGAAATACTTTATGATGACTCAGAAACATTTACTTCTGCAGTACTTTCCCCCAAATGCTATAAATTCTCAGGTGAATACTTAAAATCTTCACTTTGCATAGGACAATCTCTTGAATCATTATATTCAACATGAAGTCATGCTTCTATCAGATTAGGCCTAGTGTAATTTCCATTAGCATATTAATTATACGAAAATTTCTATAACTGCATGGGTTTATGCATTAGTTAAACACACTATGGCTTAAAACTCACTGTATTCTATGCTATGGTCTTATACTATTCTGAAATCAACCTCCTCACCAGACATTTTGCTTTCCCAAATTTCCTCTGATACAGCTACAAGTCAGAGGTTAGACTTTCTGTCTCAATGCTTTTGCTCATGCTGAGTCCTTGGCCTGATATTCCTACATTTTTCCTTTCTACAGAGTCAAACCCTACTCTTTAAAGTTCCTTAGGGACTAGTTGCTTGATTTTCCCCTTCCTTAAGTATCCTGTGGCCAATATAAAGATCAAGAGATTTATGGAAATTCAGGCATCTGTGAAGGTTCCTCCTTTGCTCTTCTAGACTATTTTGTCAACTTATTTGTTCTGCCCACCCATCCACCCATCTGTTCATCCATCCATCTATCCATTCACCCATCTGTCTATCCATCCACCCATCTGTCTATCCATCCATCCAGTCACCCATTCATGCATCATCTTTGAATTCCCCTTAGGCTCTAGGTGCTGCATTAGACACTGTACTGTTGGTCTGTGTTGTCAGCTGAACTGCCAAGTAAGTATATCTGTAAGTATGTATCTCTATATTCAAACTCTTCTATAAATTGCTAGATGGCAGGAAATGGGTTTTCTATTTTTTATAGCTTTTGTGAATTTATGTGCAAGGAAACACAGAGACATTATAGGGACATTGTGCTAGGATTCAGTAATGGCTCTGTTTATATTACCTGATGATCATATAATTCTTAACAACAAAATAAAATACGTGGTCCACCATTTCCTTAATGTGGGTCTTTTACTAAGTTCATATATATTCCAGGTGAGAAGATTGGAGTAAAGAGATACGCAAATGCAAAGGGTCATTATTTTATAGGCACATAGCTAGGCCAAGCACACTAAATAAACAAAAGTAAACTTACTTGGTTATAGAAAGATGCATAGAGGATTTTTTATTCATGTATGCTTCTTCAAGTTTTATTATTCATCATTTTTCTTTTAAAAATGTTTTCTTGATTAAAAATTAATGTAAGTCCATTTTAATATCTTATAATATATTCAGAAAGGAATATAGGAACAAAATCACTGATAAAACCTAGTAAATAAATCATAAAACCTAATAACCTCTCCGAACAATTTTGTGTAATTTGTTTTAGTTATATAATAGTATGTAAGGATGTTACAAAGACATAGTGGGACCCTCCTCATAATCTGGAAGAAAAATTAAATTTGAGCTATGAGAAGGGAAAGGAGAAAAAGAGAGAAAAGTTGGAAAACACAGTGGTCAGGTAAACTAAGCGTTAGTGCTCCAGAGTGAGGTGACTATAGCTCACATTAAGTTATTATAGACTTTATACAGAAATGGAAAAGAGGAAGTCAAAAGCTTTATATATACAAAGAAATGATAGGACATTGATCAAGATATATTCATACACTGCTTTGTTAAACAGCAACTCCTTGTACAATTACTTAAAGATCATAAAATGTATTTTTAAAAATGATAGATGGGAAAACTACCCTGATTTGACTGTGACACATCACACACACACACAAACACACACACACAAACACACATATACACACGCACACACGCACACACACATACAAAGCACACCATAAACATGTATAATTATTACATGCTAATTGAGAAAAATTTAAAAAGTTAAAGTAAAGTTGAACTTTAGCAAACAAAATTGTGGAGACCTTATGTTACCATTCTGTGCTGCATATGTATGTATTTTTTTCAGTCTTCATTTCATCATAACTCATGCACCATGCATATTCAATGGTATATTCTTTCCTTGGATTAACTGAAATGTTCCTCCAGCATGAAATTTCCACAGTTATTACACAGGACCTTTGACTTTTGCTCAATGTTCATACTCTCGACGATGTCAAGTGGGATTAGCTAGTACAGTCCAAACTACCATTTTATTCCAGTTTAGGGGAATAAGATGAAAGATTATTTGGCATGTATGTGGAGGGTGTAGAGAAAGGAGAGCTCTGGGCAGACTCAAAGCAGTTGCTTACCTGAGCTCAGGTACATTTTGGTCTGTTTCTACTCTAAACTTTCCCCAGTAACTGTTGAAACACCACGAGGACATAATGAACAAAAATTATCATTAAATGCAACCAACACTACATGCCTATGAAGCAACCACTTGAGGTAATAGAAAATCACTCTGAGTCTTTATGAAAGCCATAAAAATATTTCCTTTGCCAATTCAATTCCTACCCTCAAAGGACAAGCTCTTTTTAGGAAAAGAGGTTGAGAATTTCAACTACCAATGGGCAGGTGAAGAGACAAGATTTATCTCATTACTTAATGAGGAAACTGGATTAGATAATAAAGGTCATTGAGTCAATGATGGAGACTTTTAGTATTTTTCAAAAGGTAAAATTGTAGTGATAATGACATGCAGCTTACCAAAAACATATATTCAATTTTTTCCCTTTGTGGCTGTCAGTATACTAACTATGTAGTTTGAGTGATAGTTATGTCACATGATGAATGTATTGGACATATAAGCTCCTTCAACTGTGTGGTAAATAGAAGAAATAACATTTAACAGTTTGGAGAGTAATAATTATTTTTTATATAATAGAAAATTTTCATACACATGTAAGTAGGCCAGCAAGCAAGACCTCACAATTATGGACATTCATTCATTTTGTACAGGAAGTATAGCTAGCTTTTCTTTTCTGGGGGGTAGGAGCAGGGGAGGGGGGGAACTGGAGGTTGAACCCTCCACTCTACCATTTGGGTCTGGGCCACTCTGCCAGTCTCACTAGCATTTATTTCAAGTGATCCAAAGACTATCTTGCTTGAAACCCTCAAAGATGGATAAGAGACTGCAGGAAAATAGGTAATGCTTTCTGGCAGGTGTGTTTCCATTATCTGATGAGACCAGAAATGCTGAGAAGCTAATTGCAAAGTGTACGACAACGTTATCACTCAGTTTGAAAGCAGATATGGTTAATTTAGGAAACAGCTTTAGCTAGGAGGCCCAATAAACTCTGTTCTAAAGAAAAGCTAGAAAGCTCAGCAAGAAGCAAAAATGAGAAGTTTTTGAACACAAGAAGCTTTAACCAGAGAAATTTGGGAACTTTTATCTTTTTTAGTGGATTATTCTCACTAGAGTCAGCTATTTCAATTGTTTTTCTTTGTTAACTATCATATTGAGTGAATATATCATGACTCCAAAATAACTATTAGTAATCAAGGAGTTGATTGGTTGAAAACAAGAGTAAGTTTTGGGGGTTCCTGAAGTGAATGAGCCTCTTTCTGCTACCAGCTGTCAGATGCACAAAATATTATGCAGTATGCAATGAGAAATGAGGGCAACACAACAGCTCTCCACAAGCAATCGGGAGAATGTTAAAATTCTGCCTGTGATGGACAAAAAGTGACAGTAGTTCATGAATGAATATTTAATGTGAAAGCCATCTTCCATGGAGGAAATGTCTGACTCTTCCTCGTCAGTGACCAGGTTGGCTCAGGACTATCCTGATGTTAAGGTCACATGTCCTGGGTGATTTCTCATTTTTGAACATACTAGGGATTGGCTGCTCTATGTGAAATTAAGAGAGAAATGTGAAGCTCTAAAGGAGAACCCATATGGTTGTTCTTTTTTTGCCTCCTACATTGATGATTTCGGAGATAGGGTCTCACTTTACTATTTCCTAGGCTGGCCTGTGATCCTTCTATTCCTGTTTCTTTGTATTGCTGACCATTGATTGTGCTTCTGAAGTAGCTGAGATGGATTCTCAAGAACATATTTTTGTCCAGGTTGGACTTGAGCCACATAATCCCTTCAAGGGTAGTTTCCCATGTAGCCTGGATTACATACTTGAGATACTCCATCAGCCAGCCCTGTTACAGCATTTTTTTTCTTTTGGGAGGGGGGTCATGGGGCTTGAACTCAGCCTGGCAACTGTACCTGAGCTCTTCAGTTCAAGGCTACTGCCCTACCCTTGAGCCAAGCCCCACTTCCCATTTTCTAGAAGTTAATTGGAGATATGAGTCTTAGGTCCTTTTGTGCCCAGGCTGGCTTTGAACCTTAATCCGCAGATCTCAGCCTCCTGAGTAGCTAGGATTACAGGCATGAGCCACTTCGTCCAGCCCTGCTACAGCATTTAAGATCAATAACATAGTAACAGAGGGTGGATAATTACCTAGAACCTATATGTGCATGTGTCAAAATGCAGCAACAATAGCTAACAGGTTTGATGTTGTGATTGTTCAAGTATTGATTCCAATATAATTTTGAGCAATAGATTGGCATCCTTACTGGGAAAAATCCAAAACTGTAAGTTTTTGAATGATGATATCATGCCACATGAGGTAGTTTTCATGTTTGGTTTCATGGAACAGGTTGTGCTCAAAATGATAAAGAACTAAAATACAGTATACAATACTGTACAAAATTACCATTAGGTTATTTGGAATGCATCAATGAATTGGACCACATCTCATTGTGCATATTCAAGAAGTCCAAAGCACTTCTGTCCCCAAGGATAAGGTATACACGGCATGAATAAACTAATAATTGACTCAGTTATTATACTACTAGGCTGGTTTTTGCAGCATTTATTCAGTATTTAACATATGCCTACACTGAAGCTTCAAAAGAAACTGAAAATAATTTATGTCGCAGTCAATTAAAAGGTGTGAGAACAAATAACTTGATGACCCAATAGAAGGCAATTAGAGGCACCAAAGTGGGTGATTATATTAAATCTAAATGAATTTCAAAAGAGGTAAAACACTATTAGCTTGGTGCAGGTGGCTTGCACCTGTAATCCTAGTTTCTTGGGAGGCTGAGATTTGAGGAATATTGTTCAAAACCAGCCTGGGCCAGGAAGAACTCTAAGACTGATCTCCAATTAAGTATACACACATACACAATGTAAGATGTAAGACACCATTTAAAATGGAAAGGACGCTGATGATGTTAGCCAAGTTAGATTATGTTGGCCTAGTCAGATAATTGTATCACATAAACTGAGTGGGAAGTGGTATTTGGCTTGAAGTTTGATGCATTTAATCTTTAGTTATATGCACATGCAGACACAGAGAACATATTCCAAGGGCCAGGACTATGCCTCCTTACATAGTCAATGAGGCCATCATATTGTGGTTTTCTTTTCTATATAGGGTCTCACCCTTTTTTCCAGGCTGGTGGTCAGACTAGGATCATCCTACCTCTGTCTCTTGAGAGGCTGGGATTATATGCATAAACCACCATGCTCAGTTATTTAGGTCATTGTTGCAATTTAAACCATGGGAATGGGGACGTGGTTAGCAGAACACAGGGAAAATGGGAAGTACCACAGGAAAACAGGGAGTTCGTCAGAGTTGGGGGAGAAATGAAGAACAACCACGACTGTTGCAAGTCACCCACTACCAAACAAGTTGTTGTCATTCTACCTATGAATAGACGACCAGAATAAGGTAGCTATCTGAGTTCCAGGCTGGAGGGAGGCTGCTGGATATGCAGGTGGTCAGAAATCTGCATTAGAGATCAAAGAGCTGTCTGCAGCTGTGGTTGTCCTGGTACCTTTGGGCTCTTTGATCCATGGTGTGTAGAACCACCTGCTCTGAAATAGCTGCTCCGAACAGGGGTCTGAGCTGCCTGTTCCTGTTCATCAGACTGGGAAAAATGTGTGGGGCAGAAGAAAAGCATACCAGCAGGGAGAGCCTGGGTTCCTATGCTAAGCACCATATACCTGTGCAAAAGAGCAAAATATGAAAACTGATGATGCATGTGCCTTGAAAGAAAGAACAGGAAGACAGCAGACCCGTGTTAAATTGACATTCCCATGACCGTCCTTTCTCCTCTTGCCTTCCTCCTCTTCTTCTCTGACATCGCCGAATCCCTGTCCTTTTCCAGATTTGCATGCAGAGGACAGGTGACCTTCACAGAGACAGAATCAGAACAACAGTCACCACACTTTGCTCTGCAAAATGCAGACTCCTTTGGGATAGGAAAATAGAGCAACTGACACATGTCCTCTGCTCTGTGGATTTGTTTTGATTTTCCCCTTGCTTTTCCTAAAATCCCAGGCTTGAGCAACAACTCCTGCCAGATCCAAACGTGCCACCAGCCATCACCAGAACTACTGACAGCTTACATTTGGAAAGTTTCCAGATACATGGCTGTCTGTCTGCTGGGGCTGTACTTCAAAGCTCCTCTTGGGAAAGGTTTGTTGAGCAGCTGCTGGTAACCAAACAGGCTCATCATTACCAAGACAAAGAAGCGAGAGTTCAGAAAATACTGCTCTTAAACACATAGGATGCATAACATTACTCATGTATGCAAACACAACTTATTACAGGTGCATATGATATGATGTATTTATTATTGGTTTGTGGTGTAGAATTAAAACAAGAAAGAGATCTACCTGTTTTCTCTCAAAGGCCTCTTTTCTGTAAGGAAAGGGCAAAATGCTGAATTATTTTCTTCTTTCTCATGGCTAATCCTCATTTACTTTCTCCCAATGACTTTTGGAGAGAAAGTCATTTGCTTCTGGTAATTGAAAAATTTTATGGACACAGGGAGCAAAACTACTTTGCCAGCTTGGGAAGAGTTAGTTTTGTCACTTTAGGACATCTCCAGTTCACAGGCTTGCTTGTTTTTAGAAAACAAGATTGTCTAGACAAAGATGAGGACAAGATGAAACAAAATGTACTATGAGGGTCTCTGATCAAGAGCAAGTTATGACTTGGACTAACCATGTACCAGTCCCATAGTCTGAATCTTTCTGGTGTAAAAAAGTCTCACTAACACAGTGAGATTTGGTGGCTGATATTCCTATTTGTGGACTATTCTCATATTGTTTTCAGACCATTTCTTCTTCAAATTCCCCATCTTTTGGGTTTTCCTATTGAATTCTCATAAAAGAAAAAGAAAAAGAAAGAAAAACTAGTTGACGTGTAACTTAAATGAGTGCATTTTCACTCAGTGGTTAAAGTGGCTTAGAAAGTCTCAGTTACACCATCCATCCACAGATCGATTCACTGGCTCAGCTGGTGCTTGCCCGATACTCAGCTATTTATAGGAGATAATCATAAAGTACAAATAAGAAATGATGGCTGCAGGGGATGCCATAATCTCATCAGGAGAAAAGCTACTTCGTGTCCTTTTGAGGTTCAAATACATGTTAGAATTCTCATGAACATTTTCATTCATTCACATAAAGCGCAAATAACTTCATGATTAAGAGTGCTTCTTAAGCTGGGTTTTGGGGACCGGGGGTTCACACCTGTAATCCTACCTACTCAGGAGGCTGATTCCTGAGAATCATAGTTCGAATCCAGCTTGGCCAGAGCAACCTGTGAGACTGTCATCTCTAATTAACCACCAAAAAATCTGGAAGTGAAGCACGGATCAAGTGGTAGGGTGGTAGCCTTGAACATAAGGTCCTGAGTTCAAATCCCAATACATACACACACACACACACACACACACACACACACACACACACACACACACGACAAGTGCTCCTTATAATTGTAAGAAATTTGAGTTGGAAAGAACAGTAGAATTAAGGGCATAAGAAGGAAGAGAAAGAAGGGTGGAAGGAGGGAATGAAAGAGAGAGATGGGTTAAGAGTGGGGGCAAAGACATGTGCTTGGGAGATCTAGAACATGTAATTCTAGAGGAAGAATGAAGCCTTAGACCCTGACAAAAGGACATGGGTGGAAGTTTCAAATCTGTTTCAGAGGAGGAGGTAGAGTCAGGTTTGGGGGAGGTTGCAGAAGGAAAGAGGCTGTATGGGGAATTTTTAGTTATGAAAGGAAAGATAGGATCAAAACAAGAGAATTACTCTCTCAGAAGTTTAACAGGCAATTTGAAATAGTGTCATAGTTCAATGGGCAGGCAAGAGAATGAGGTGTAGCAAGATGCTTTGTAACCAAAAAGGGATGAGATAGGGTACAATTCTCATAAATTCCTCCTCACACTGTAGAAAAGCCAAGCTCAAGCCATGATTGTTTTCAGTTCTGCTAAGAATGGGACTTCATTAGCACCATTCCAACACATAGGGGGGAGTTAGTTGATTGATAAGAAGGATGAATGAAGTAAGTGGTTCTCCAAGAAGCAGGTACATTAGCCAGCCAGGGCTTGTTGAAGCAGTCTGCTCAGTCCTATTGTACTGTTTCTGAAGGTGCAGTAATGTTTTTACCAAGTTTTCAGGCAGTAGTAAGCTTGCTGATCTTGGGAAGGCACTTTAAAGATCACTCAGCAAGGGTGGCCTCTGTCGTGGAGAATACTGGTTAATAAACAGAACATCTCCACCATAAGGCATACACATTTGTGGGCACGATCCTCAAATGTCCTTTCTTTCATGCCAGGAACAACCGAGATGAGAGTTGGCAGTGTATTACATGATGGTGATGTCTTTTTAAGAGGACTATCCCAAACATTTTTGCTTGTTTTCCAAAAAAAATCATGTAGTAGAATTTTTAAATAAATCTATGAATACAGTGCTTCTTCCTTTGCAAGCACAGGTTGGCCCAGATGTGGCCTGTAGTAAATTCCATACATGGTCAGGACAGTAACAGACTTTGAATTCAGGTAAAAACTTGTACTGTACTCAGCATACAAACACAAATAGATACTCATACGAAGAAGTAGGTACCCTGGAGTAACTATTTTCTAATTCTACTGCCTTGAAGACAGAATCATTTCTTACATCAAACACGTTATCTAAACATAACAAGCAGAGATGACCTTCTAAATGGAAGGTAGAAATAGTGTTTTGCACATGTATTTTATTTCACCAGTATTTAAGGATTTTTTTTTCATTTTATTGGTGTTTTGTTAAAATAGCATGCTATTTATCACGATTTTTGCAACAGAAAAAGAATAGTTTTGTGGCCATTTGTATAAATTGAGTGTGGTGATCCATGCTCCATGCTCTGTGATCCTAGCACCCAGGAGGCTTAAGCAGGAAGATCAAATTCAAGACCAATTGGGCACATTTTTGAGACCCTGTCACAAAATATTAAAAGAGAGAGAGAGCGGGGGCGCGGTGGCTCATGCCTGTAATCTCAGGAGGCTGAGATCTGAGGATCACGGCTCAAAGTCAAGCCGGGCACAAAAGAACCCGAGACTCTTATCTCCAATTAACCTCAAGAAAACAAGAAGTGGGGCTTGGCTCAAGGGTAGGGTGGTAGCCTTAAGCTGAAGAGCTCATGGATAGCACCGAGTTCAAGCCCCATGACCCACCAAAAAAAACCCCAAAAACCAAAAACAAGAGAGAGAGAGAGAGAGAGAGAGAGAGAGAGAGAGAGAGAGAGAGAGAGAGAGAGAGAGAGAGAGAGAGACAGAGACAGACAGAGAGAGAGACAGAGAGAGAGACAGAGACAGAGACAGAGACAGAGAGAGAGAGACAGAGAGAGAGAAGGAAAAACAGTAAGATGGGCTCTAGTGGTTCATGTTTGTAATCTGAGCTACTCAGGAGCCTGGGGCCTATAGAGTACAGTTCAAAGCCAGCCTGGGTAAGAAAGTGTATGAGACTCTTATCTCTCTTAATTAACCACCAATAAGCCAGTAGTGGAGCGATGGCTCAAGTGGTAGAGCTACCATGAGCAAAAATAGCTCAGGGATATTAATCCCTAGGATCAGACAGACCCCCTCCCCAGCCACACACACACACACACAATACACACACAACACAGAGTCCCTAGCCCCACTCAATGAACAAACAAATGGACTCCTCATACAAAATCAGAGGGACTGCAATTCAAGTCTTCAGAATCTCTCCTTTAAATAATTACTCACTGATCACCAATATCTATAAGTTGCATAGTATTTCATTTAACTAAGGTATTCAAGGCACTTCTATCCTCAGAATCTGTGCAAGCCAACAGCATAAAACCTTTTCTTTCTCTTCCTTCAAAACTCATAAAAATATGTTTAGAAAAAGAAAGTGTAACATCTGGTCTATAGCACTTTCCCCCTCTCTGACTGAGAAATGACTTTATTCCACCATTCCTATCAATGAATTTCCTCTGGATGTGGAGACAGTTGTATGAAAAAGAGACATTATATTATATCGATACTGGAGTCAGATTTTTATTAGAACTAACCAGACTCACTCAGATAGAAATAGGATGAGGAGTGCTAAAGAAACAACTTCCCCTGTGTTACTGTCCCCCAGAGATCACTATACCTTTCTACTGACTCAAGGATGATTGGAAAATTTGGGGGTGTACCAGCCCTCTTGGTATCACACTGGAAATGAAGCCTGTTGAAACCATTACTGGGATGTAAGAGCAGTTTAATTGCTCTGAAATACTGTAGGCTAGCAAGATGTGAAAGTCTGAATGGAGCCTCGAAGGGGGTGGGAGAGAGTCTGAAGCTATGGATTTCACAGGAAATGTGTCTAGATGGATTGTTCAAAGTGATCGCCTGCAGTGCTGGCTGTAGGGGCCTTAGGAAGCCAATGGAGAGGACCAGCAAAGGATTAAGTTTCAGGGTTTCTTTTTGAATCTTGGGATCTGGTTTACATTAAGGGCATCTGCAGCAACAGATCTCTGTGCATTCTTGAAAGGGATGGGCTAAACTATCTCTTCACTCATATCTTGGTTTGAAAATATATAACTGTGCATGGGTCCTGATAGAGGTCCCACAGTGCTCAATGCCTAGTTCCATTCTCATGGCACTGATGGAGACAAAGATGCTTCTGTCTGAGATGGGAACACAGAATCCTCAGCCCCAACCCACATGCAGTCTGTCCATCCTTATCAGTAGATAAGAAGATCAGTAAGAAGCACAGCTTGACTACAGTCATAGAACGCTTTAAACCACACCTTTCCACCCCTGCTCTGTGCTCGCATACTCTGCATGCCACTATTTATAAAGATTCTACCCCACAAATGGGGGTCTTCTCCTGTTAGGACCCACACAAAATAATCATACACTTAAAAGTCATTCAGTATCGTTCATGTTTTGTTGTATAAAAAACATAAATGTTGAATATATGCCAGGATATTTAAGCAATTGCTCATGTTCATTTGAAATTATGAGGTTGTTTTTTGTTCATGATCATCTTGAGAACTAGAAAGACAGACAAAAGAAACACCCAGTCATTGATGCCAGTCAGTCTGGAAATAATAAGTTACTTGGTTAATGAAGGAATAGATTCTGTGAATATCAGCATAGAAGCAAATGGCGAAGTTACAGGTGAATGCAATCATCTCTGGATGGATCTGCTTTAGAGCTAACCTTTGACAAGTGTCTTTGACAATTTGGGGAAAATCCAACAAAATTCCATAAGAGCACAAATCTGACAGATAGGATGGATTAGAGAAAGGTACAACTGATTTTTAGAGTTCATGTATTTAACTCCAGCTACATAGTCAAGCTGACCTCAAATTCACAAACTACCTGCCTCAGTCTAGTACAGGTATATACTGCCATAGTCGCTGCCACTTTCTTTCTCTTTGATTTTAGGGTAGACATGATCATACATGAGTGCATGTGGCTTGGTTTGCAGATCTCAGGTTTGATTTCAGATCCCATTTTAGCCATCATCTTGGTTCACTTGTGCAAGTTAACACAGAACTGGTGCAATCCGCTGTGTCCGTCCTGTTAAAAGCTCATATACATTTCCCACAAATTCAATGGTAGGCATCTGGAGCTCAATGAGCGTTTTCTAAGCAGCACAACATTGCAATTCGCTGTGGATCAAAGCTGGATACATGCTTGCTGCCTGTGTTGGCTCTACAAACATTTCTGAGGGTAAAGCATGAAAAGAAGCAAATTCGTTCCAGACAAAACCTCTTCTACTTTCTATGTAGAAGGCATCTACATTGCCACCTTCCATGGATTAGAAACAGCAATGCACCTCCTAAAACGATTAACAATTCTTTCTTTTTACTTTTTATTGTCAGGGTAATGTATAGAGGGGTTACAGTTACATTCACCAGATAGTGGGTGCATTACTTCTCACACATTGATAGTTATCTTCTCATGTTTTGGCTCCATTTCCCTCTCCCCAACCCCTCCCAATCATCTTGTTCCCCCCCCACCATGATTGACAATTCTGGATTGTTTCCATGACTGAGAAAAATTACATCAATGTGAAAATGTTGAATACACAAGTCATTGTAAACCCCAAAGTTCTTGTCATTCTGCCTGCCCCATGAACTTATAGCAACTGAAGATGAGAACTAGACTTATGTTACTTATTTCTTTTTCTTTTTTCTAGCTGAATTTCAAGAAATGTGAGTTTGAACTCTTAGTTAAGGAAGCATTTTGGCAACTCTTAATATGAGCAAGAATTATTTTCTTAATTCTTTCCAAACTCATGTGGCAAACCCAGGGCCTACAAATCTGTATTAAAAACCTAGACATCACAAGTTAAGGGGTTTTCTGAAATTTGTGGTAACAAACAACAATAAGACTTGTTGAAAGAAATCTGGAAAGCCTTCTCAAAGCACAATTTTGCCATGACATTTTTTAAGATGCAATTCTTCCTTTTGCCTGAGACCAATTAAAAAGCCACCTCAAAAAGTCTCTCTCTCTCTCCCTCTCTCTTTCTCTCTCTCTCTCTCTCTCTCTCTCTCTCTCTCTCTCTCTCTCTCTCTCTCTCTCTCTCTCACTCAAAGATGGTTATATATCCCAACTCTATAACTCTCATCATTCAGAGGAAGGCCAAGAGAAGATAACCAATTTTTCTGAATGTTAGATTCCTTAAGGTCAAAACTGCATACTAAGATAGAATAAAATGATCATTGCAGGAGGATTTTATCCATTTCAACAAGTCAATTTGTTACATTCTTGCCATTTTATAGGCCTATCTACAGGACCAATGGATTCATACAGTCAATTTAAGAAATATTCATTTAGGAAATTCTTTCTGACATTAGACTAGCTACTAGAATTAGGATGCTTGAAAGTCATTACTATTATCAAAGTCCCCTTTTCAAACCACTACAGTGCCTTTAAAAGTATTTCAAATCATATAGAAATTCTGGACTCCAGGAATCAAGTAGCTTCACTTTCCGTTTCCTTTAAATTGCTTTCCTTATCACACTGAGTCTGCCTTATTTCATGCACTCTGGGCCCTGTCTTCCACCCTTTGCCTTCTAGTGCAGCTTTTATGACAACTCTTACTCCCTGCCATAATTCTCAGACCTCCAGGAAACAAAAACCACAGTCTGCTCTATTTGCCTGAAAACTCAAGACGCTGTTTAAAGTTAATGCTGGTTCCCAATTGTTGATAACTACAATGTTTTTAGGCATATTTTACTCTGTCCTAGTACTAATTCAGATTATGTATACAACATTAATACAAGCCATGATGATAAGCAAATGATGCCTTCATTTTAACCCAGTTGAATTCATTTGTAGAGTGAGATCTGTCTGTATATATATAAAAAAAGAGATCTCCAATAAGAACTCAATGTAGACTCAATGAAAATCACTGAAAATATGACAAAAAAGACAAGAATGGCAATAAAAAATAAGAATCCAAATTAGAGAAAACAGTCACAAAGACGAGAGACACGTGACTACAAAGTAGTAAGTTTCATACTTCAAAGTAATGCTAGGGCTAGTACCACTTCTAAGACATATGTATCACTTTACTGGTCAAAGCTCTTTGCACATGTTCAATTTTATTACACAGAAACTGGACAGACCAATAACTAAACATGTTAGACAAGAGCCATGCAAGGTGTATAGCTGTCTAAGTGAATTTTGGTCATGAAAACTTGCTAAATTATTTACATTGTCCTTTGCTTTGCTCACTACACCCTACCTATCACAGTCTTCTTTCTTTCTTTGAACAAGTTCTCTGTATACTGTTAGCCTCGTAAGAAATAGTCTTTGACTGGAAATCTGGATCATTCCCTATTCTCCAGAGCTTCTGTTAAAATGAGTTTTTTCCCCCGTCTAATATTTTTTTAAAAAATATTATTTGTCTGCACAAAGACTCGCACATGATGAATCAGAGCAGTATTACTGAACATAATCCCAAACTGGAAACAAGAACATCATTCTTGAAAATGTGAGGGAATAAGTGGAATACTACTTAGCAATGAAAAGGAATAAAGTTCTCACATAACTCAAAAGAATAAGTGTATCTAAAAATACTAATAAAGAAGTCAGACTCAAACATTTCTACTTATAGAAGTCTCCACAAAAAGAAATACCCGCAATCTAATCTTCAGTGATGAAAACTAGACCAGTTACCTGGGTGTAGTGGCTCACACCTATAATCTTAGCTACACAGGAGGCTGAGATCTGAGGATCTCAAGCCAGCCCAGGTCCTAAAGAACTCGAGACTCTTATCTCCAAATAACCATTAGAAATCTGGAAGTGGGGATGTGGGTCAAGGGATAGGGCATTAGCCTTGAGCTAAAGAGCTCAGGGACAATGCCCAGGCCCAGATTTCAAGCCCCATGAGTGATCAAAGTGGGGGAAAAAAAGTAAAATAGATCAGTGGTTCCTTCTGAGAATATAGATAAGGGAATAGGATGGGAAAATAAAGATCTTGTTAATTATAAAACAATTTACCTCTTGATGGAGTAGTCATGACTACATTAGGGTATTCTGAAAAATGCACCAAACTGAGCACTTAAATTAAAATGGTGCTTTTCATTGGATGCCAAGTTGTAAAATAGGTGAAGCATGTATGGAAATGATCAGGTACACTGTTCACTTGTTTATAAAACTGATGCAATCCCAGGTTGAAGATAGAGCCCATCCATGCTCTGAACCACTATGAGTTTTTGTTTTAAATTAATAATAAACTTTAAGGAAATGACTGTTGAATTCCAAAACAGTCTCTGAAAGAGAATGTACGTGAGCCTATACTGACATTAAGGATGCCTTGGCATAAATCCTTTAAAATCTTATTTTGGAACTGGATTTAAAATCCAATCATCAATGGTACAAAGAAATCCATTTTATTACTTTCTAGTCACAACATACTTTTAGGCAAAAACATATTGGCTCTGTCTGATAACCCTCTACAAATTGCTGGGCTTACTGCTTAATGACTTTTGCCTTTGTCTAAAATATGAAGTGTCATCAGAAAATTCCAAGATTTGCTACTCTTAAAGAGAATCAAACTCAGGTGCTGAGAGAAGAATTTTAAAACTGAGTACTTCAGAGGTAGCCAGGGAAGGTGGGTTAATAGAAAGAGCTGGAAGAATGGTTCACCTTCCAACCTGTCATCCTGACTACAGGGAAGGTATAGCTAAAGACAGAATGGACAAGTGGGGGACCCTACTTTAAAAAAATGGTTATAACAACAAGGATGTATGACTCAAGTGGTGGAGTGCTTGCAAAGATTTGGGAGGTCATGAGTTCAAAATCCCAGTATCACTAAAGAAAAAGAAATTCCTGAGGGATGGTATATATTAATTACAAAAATGTTAAGATATTGGTAGGGTGTAATATTTTCAGATTTCAGATACAGGCTGAATCCAAAGTAGTATTTAAACATTGGCAAACAAAATTCAAGTGTAGGTGTGTGACAATCATTGATATGATTAGATATGATTTGTTTGGCGACATATTAGTTTCCATTTTACTATAAAGTCCTTTATATATCTTTCTAGCTCATTTAAGGCTATATAATAAATTTGCAACCCCTAAACAACCTTCTCACTCACAACATTGTTCTATATTTTTATTTTTATTTCAGAGAATAGAAAAACACAGTTTTGTACTTTTATTCTTATTTCAGAGAATAGAATATATATATATATATGTATATATATATGTATACTTTTAAAGCCAGGTGCGGTGGCACACCCCTGTAATCCTAGCTACTCAGGAGGCTGAGATCTGAGGACCAGAGTTCAAAGCTAGCCTGGGCACTAAAAAGTCCATGAGATTCTTAACTCCAATTAATCACCAGAAGTGGCACTGTGGCTCAAGGGGTAAGGCAGTAGCCTTAAGAAGAAGAGTTCAGGGACAGTGCCCAGGCACAGAGTTCAAATCCCATGGACAACCAAAAAAAGTATATATATATATATTCACAAACATATTTTTAATATTCTTTTTAAAAAATTTTGATAGTATTGGGGTTGAACGCAGGGCCTTAAACTCTCAGCTTATTTATTCACTTCATTCAGTTGGTGCTCTATCACTTGAGCCACACCTCCATTTCATTTTTTTTTGTTGGTGATTATGGAGTTCACTGACTTTTCTGCCCATGCTGGTTTTGAACTATGTTCTTATAGATCCCAGCCTCCTGAGTAGCTGCAATTACCACACAGGCATCAGTGTTTAAGGCTATTTTTGTATGGTATATTCCATTTTCAAAGCACTTCTCATCCAACTCAGCCTCTTCATTATATTTGATATCAGCTATCAATGTTCTGCAAAAACAATGATACAAACCCTTGGCTTTGTTGGCTTTCCCAAAGGCCATAAATAATGTCACTGAGTTTGTCAGCTAGTGAGAAAACCAGAAAACCATTCCCATAATCCTCTCCAATCAACTCATCATGTCTAGTTTAGTTACATTAGGTAAAGAGTACACCCATTCACTTGCATTTTGGGGACAGGATTTGCAAAGGTTAGACAAGGGCTCTACCATTGAGTCATACCTCCGGTCTGACTATGTGAATCTAACAAATATTACATTACTTATTTTTTTAAGTGCAAGACCAGCTGGGGAAAGCAGAATTTGTGGACAATGCTGTTAAAAATCCCATATTTGATGGGCATGAATTGAACATGGTGGTAGGATTAGTAAACACTTTGGAAATGATGCAAAAATTAAAGATGTTTTCAGAAATCAATCCTTAGATAAAGAATAGAGGTAAAATCCTTAAATCATATCTGATTCTCCCCACTGTCTTGTTAGGTAGATGGGCTAGAAGTTTATATATATGTATAGATATATACATAAATATATATACATTGCTCAATGAACGTAAAGAGTGCAAAAGTTAAGTCAATAAGGTGAATATAAATTCACAGACCATAATAGTAGACATCATAACATCTTGAGAAAAAAAATCAGGTGGCATTTCCATTAAGCGTTCCCCTTTATCGGGAAGATTTGAATATATGTATCTCTCTACCTCTATCCAAGTAGTCATTGCCATATTTTTCTAGATACACTGAGAAAGGAACCAAATAACAGATTTTAATCACATCTCTAATACTAACCAGATAAAAAAGTGTTATTTATCCATCATTAGGTAACTTATATCACAGCAACCAACAGTGATTTTACATACTAGATGGCAGGGCTGGAATATTATTTAAACAGTGAAATAACACAGTAAAACAAAAACTTGTCTTTTCAAATGACACCATGTTAGAAACTACTACATATCCTTCAAACAAAGAACCCAATTCAAAACTATTCATTTTAATTTCACACACGGCCTGCTTAACAATTTCGACACTTGACATTCTTTTAAATAAGTGTTATACGCTGAAAACAAGACAGGTAGGGATTTAAAAGTATATTGGAACATTTTCAAAGTACTAGCCTTACCGGTGGAGATGAGCAGATGGCAAATGAATGTCATAAATGGTATTAAAAGTTGAGGCCTTTGTGACTACGCAGTCATGTTAGACTGTCCATTGTTTTGTAAACAGAAATTAAAAAAAAAACTAGTAGTTGAGTTGTGGACAAGGCAGAGTGCTGGAGGAGGGGCTAGCAACATGCTGTAGACAAAGAACAAGAAACTTACATAGTCTGGGAGGACAGTGATACAGAAGATGTGGTAAATTCTCTCATTTAGTTGTCTTTTTTATAAAAAAATTTTCAATGACTTTTTTTCATTCTTTCACCTACTAAAGATGACAGAAGTTCCTAGTTTATTATCTGATGTCTATTCCTTCTCCTAGATGTAAGAGACTTGAACTGTATACATTCATATAAATATAATACGTAACCTGTGATGAAAAGCTGGAACAGCAGCAAGCACATATCCCATAATAATCCCAGCTGCACAATCAAACCAGAGCTTAGAGTGCAGGGCAAGGAATCAGGCTGTACAGCCTGGGAACTGGGCTGGGAACATGGAGGATATGCTATCCTTTGATTAAAGTCTTGGAAGGGAGGAAGCCAACGCTAACTTCTCCCTGAAATAATGGAAGCCATTGCCTAGAATTTGCACATCTTCTTTCCTACATATACTGGTATATGACCATATTTTAAACACACAATGCCATGGTGCTCCAGCACTGCTTTCCACATTCAGAGTGCACTTGAACATATAATGGGCTCAGGAAAGACTTACAAACTGAGAAATACTGAGACATCAATGAATTAAATTCCCTGAAGAAAATTACCCAGATGGCAAAAGCACTCAATTCTATAGCTGTCTGGTACAGCTGAAGGAGCACAGAAAGAATTAAAAAGAATAGAGAAGATAAAACCAAACAAAACTGAAAACATTTCTCAGAAAGAGGGAAGGGAGGGAAACAAGGGCGAGAAGAAATAATCTTGATAAAAATCCCAGATAGAAGCCAGGTGTGATGGCTCAGAATGCTGAAATCTGAGGATCGAGGTTCAAAGCCAACCCGGGCACTAAAGAATGTGAGACTCTTACCTCCAATTAATCATTAAGAAACAGGAATTGGGGCTATGATTCCAGGGGTAGGGCAGTAGCCTTGAGCTGAATAGCTCATGGCAGTGCCAGGCCCTGAGTTCAAGCCCCATGACCAACAAAACAAATCAAAACAAAACAAACAAGAAAAAAAAAAACCTCAGATAGTGTAATGTCAAATACATCTGGCATTGAAAACATTGGACAGTAGCAAAATACTGGAATTTGGATTTTAATTCTGCATTGGCAAAATTTAACATCTGCTTATCATGTCTAAAACAAATAATTTTCCTACTCCCTTTCACAATTTCAGGAAGATTCTTATTGTGTATTTATTCCTTTTATTTTTTAAAAGGAATTTGTCTCTGGGAAGTTGTGAAGTCAAATCATGCCACCTGACATTTAGCTATAATACTGTATTCACAAGACGAATAAGGCAAATTAAATGAATAAGGTAAGTCCATGGGTGTGTATTTCTTGGCTAATGTTCAAATCTGAAAAACTACTCTATCGTAGAAGATGTTTTAATTATACCAAGAGATTGTTGTTGTCATAAACACAGCAGCAGGGTAGAATAAAAATGTTACAAAGCATAAGAATGTTGACTTTAGCCCATATAAAGAGTGATTGTTGTCCTTAATGTCCTGTTATCTCTCATCTCTTTTGCTGTCCCTTGGTTATCTCATATTACAGTATTTTACCTTGTTATCTGATATACTGTATATATGTTTATTTGGTTATTTGAAATATGATAGGGAAGGGGGGAAAACAAAATGAGGGGTGGGTGTGGAGGGAAGGAAATGGGGACCAAGACATGAGAAAGGGTATTAATGTTTGTGAAGTAATGCACATATTATCTGGTGAATATAATGTAACCCTTTTATTAATTACAATACAAATATATGAAAAAAATACAAAAAAGAATGTTGACTTTAGCTTCCTTCTTTAAGGCATTCCTCACTCTGAGTTAACTGCTCTATGGCAGCCATCTACAGAGAATAAAGGGAATAGACTGGAAAAATCAGCTGGCACGCAACTCAAGGAAACACAGAGATGACCTGGCAGAGTCTCATGCTTTAATGTTGTATCTATCTCCTTGGCTGAATAATAACCTGTCCCTTGGGCTGCTGTAATTGGAGGGAATCTCTTTGTATTCCAAACGTATAACATGCTTGGGTTGAGTGTGGGTGAAGTCTGGCTTCCAGAGACCTTCACATGTCTCTACTTCATATCTCATCTAGCTCTGCTCATACCTATATAGAGGTATATGGCATGGGGTATGCCTAAAGAAATGTAGGAAAGTACTGTAAATGAATTTGACTGCTATTCACTCAAGGCATTGGCTTTTCCAAAGACTATTAAGTCTACTGAAGCCCAATCTGTGAACAGAATAGATTGGTACTCTTGAGTGGTTTCTATTTCCCTAATGAGAAAGAAATTCTGACACACATAATGTCCCCATCATGAAGAGTTATGTATTGAGAAATTTGTGAAATTGCTCTTATAAAAAAAATTCTGGGGGCAGAGTGGCTCACACCTGTAATCCTAGTTATTCAGGAGGCTGAGATCTGAGGATCAAGGTTCAAAGCCAGCCAAGGCACCAAAGTCCCTGAGACTCTTATCGTCAATTAACCACCAGAAAACAGGAAGTGGCTCTGTGGCTCAAGGAATAGGGCAGTAGCCTTGAAGTGAAGAGATCAGGAACAATGCCCAGAACCAGAGTTCAACCGCTTCCACCCAAAAAAAAAAATGTGGCTGGGAGTTTGGTCAAGTGGTAAAGTGCTTGCCTAGCATGCACAAAGATTCGGGTTTGATCCCTTGGTACCAAATACATAGAAAAAAGCCAGAAGTGGTGCTGTGGCTCAAGTGGTTGAACTCTAGCTTTTAGAAAATCCAAGAACAGTGCTCAGTGCTCAGGTCTCAAGGTCAAGCCCAGGAATGGCAAAAAAAAAAATCACCACTCTTTAAGCCCTCGTTCACTATGGGACCCCAAAGCACAGGTGTTTTCAAATTCATGTTACGAGTGCATTTTACTCAGTATTAAGACTGAGCGGTGAGACACAGTGAGCGCTATTGTTGCCAAAGGCTTCCATTGGCAGGCAATTTCCATTTCCTTCTAAGGGGAAGTGCACCCTTGGATTCCTGCATAGTTAGGCCTGCAAAAGCCATCTGACCTAACTTCAGGGACAAGTCCTTCCTGAGCTCTTATTGCACAAACCATCTCAAAAACATGAGCTCCTTTTTGTTCTTTTATTATTTATTTCACAAAAAGCCCAGTTTTTTTTTCCTAGTGCTGATGTCCTGAATTTTGTTTTCCCAAAGCACATGCATTCTCCTGCGAGTTTCAGAACGATCACTTTTAAGCGTGGGACACCTGGGAAGGGATGGTAATGTTTAGAGTAAGGAAGAAAAGAACTCTTATTTTTTTAAATATCCATCTTATTATTATTATTATGTTTGGAAGAAATATAGGGCAGACCATCAACAAAATTACAAAACAATTCCACTGGGAGAGCAGGCTGTTCAGAGTAACTCATCTGTGAAAAAGTGAACTTTAATTGTTACTCTTGGCAGCCGTCTAAGAGAAGAGTGAAATATTATACTACATATTGCCACGTGCAATAGTAAAATACGATTTCCTCCATGCCAGAAGCCGTGCACAGTCCCCCTCAGATTTAGGCTTGAGTCTGGTGATTTCGTCTAAATCCTCTTGATTCCCCTCTCTCCAAAAGCAACAGAGGTTTTCAAAAGAGCTGCGTTTTTTTTTATTAGAACCATTTGCTCTTTTTCAGTTGCCAAAAAGGAGTAAGTAAAACGAAAACTTTTATTTGTGTTAAAGTTGATTCATCAGCTTCAGGGAGGTCAATGTACTTAGTCTATGAACCTTTCACTAAGAAGTTCAATCCAGCCTTGAACAAGCCAAGGTTATATGGTCAGTCCTTGCAGTCCCCAAAGCCTTGTGGATTTTTATCGTCCGAGTTTTGCTGGAATTGGAAGCTAACTGAAATAAAATATACATATGGGACATCGTCTGGATTGTTTTTGAGGTACTGATATGTTAAATAATTTTGATGCAGCCCACATAATTGCAATGTGGGAAATGACTGTCTGCATTTAGGATTAGGGGTTCCCGTAGGTATTTCAAACTTTTCAGATTAAAAATACTCATTGAACATGACTGCATTATATAGCAGAGAAAAGCTTTTCAGTAACGTATAGAAAAGGTGACTGGTAATACTGTAAAGCAAAGGGATAGTATTCTTTGCCTAAAGAATCAAGGAAAGTCTTCAGTGAACAAATGTAAATCCAAGAGTGATTATGTGGTGAGGGCTGTCTGAGATGTAAATTCTGGTAAGCAAGACTAGATGACAAGCTATTTGCAAATAACCTTTAGGTATATATTCTTGGGCTGGGGGCATGGCTCAAGTAGTATAGTACCTGCTTAGTAAACACAGAGCTGAGTTCAAACCCCATTCCCATCAAATATATATACACATATATGTTCATGTATACATATATATATATACACTCACAAAGAAGCACATGCATTGCATACACACAGTGGCATGATATATACATATACTGCATATAACTCCCAAAAGCTATATTAACATCAAATGTATATCATATGTACTTAAATGTTTTTAAGCACCTAAAATGTTTACCCTGGGGCAATAAGGTCCCCTAAATCATCTTCATTATCAATTAATGGATTAAAATCTAGGTTTATATAAGTTGAGTAAAACATATTAATCTTTTGAATGCTATATATAAAATATTAATAACAACTTTTTACATAATTACTTTCTTTTTATTACAACATATATCATCTGTGGCAATAAACATAATGGCTACTGTTAATAATACCACTGGAGAGATATAGGATCTGTATCAGTCCTGGGAAAAAATTTCCAGCATGTATTCTATGTTGTGTATAAAGACTCACATTACAAAACTTCACAAGAACTTTTGGTTTGCACACAATATTCTAGGAAGTATGTCTGTTTCTTTGTGTAACTTTAGAAACAATATTTACAGAATGCTATACTCAATTAAACCATATCCATCTATACCTGTTTATAAATACATATAAGTTATTATTTAAGTAGAAATAATCACTATAGGAGGTGAGGAATTCTAAAATACATGGCCATAAATACCACTGAGA